>NC_084800.1:53661263-53986729 GCF_963169125.1 Humulus lupulus | reverse complement strand
ATTATAAAAAATATTTTAATTTAGAAAACAACTACTCAAAAGTCATTTTGGAAGAAGCTAGAATCTCTCAGTTTCTCCCAAAAGACTTCTAAATTTAAAAAAAAAAAAGACTTATATTTTACCCAAACACTTCCCAAATGATATTGTTTTAATTCTAAGAAGCTAAAAATGAGAATATAGAAGTTTCTCAAAACAGGCATGCGGCTTTCAAAATAGATCAAATCCCACCCATAGTATAAAAAAGCTTTTAAAATGTAAAAAGCTAAAATTTGCCTTGAAAAACCTGAACAACCACACCCTATATATTATATGGTATGTTTAATTGAACTAATTCATCTATTTTTTTATTATTATATGGTATGTTTATTTATTTTTTCTCAAAATTAAATTTATAATAAATTTTATGTGAAGATGCTATATCATGCATATATTATCTCTAGTAAATACTTTCTAGTTGTTATTTAAGAAACCATTTGATGTACTTTTATTTGGTTTTTGGTTTTTAGGTTGATCTAGTCTGAGATAATAGATACTATGTAGTATTTCCTTTTTTATTTTTATTTTTAAAATCAGGATGGATACTTGTTTACACCTTTCTTGTTTAATTTGATACTAAAATATTATCATTCATTTAAAAAAATCAGTATATAAGCATATATTGAACATAATTTTGATCAAATTTATTTTCAAGCTTACTAAAATATATTGAGTATAATTGCATAATATATATAATATACATTAAAAAAATCAAATTTAAATATTAATTTTCTAAGAGTTAGTATTCACGATTAATATATAAATCATTTAAAGTGATTAGAAATCAATAAAAATATTAATAATTTTGTTTGGAAAAATATAAGTTTGACCTCTCAATCAGCCCCTATGTTTTGTTAAATGACATTTCGGAGTTGTAACATAAATCAAAATAGTACATTGGACTTGATTTTAGTCAAAATATTTTATAATTTGACCAAAATACCTTTGGATTTTTTTAATAATGAATTAAATTATAAAAGTAAATAATTATTAAATTAAAAAATAATAAATTTTTTATATATTTAAAAATAATTAAAAATTATATTTTAATCAAACACACTTTCTCTCACCTCTCTCTTATCTTATCATTCAATCTAAGCCAGTTAGCCCTAATTTCTTATTCCCTTCTTTTTCTTCTTCTTCTTCTTGTCTGCGCCAACGACCTGCAACCTTCCACCTTGCCGCCTAAGCTTCGTCCATGGCTTGCGCTTTACCTTGGATGTGGGCTTCGTCTTCATCAGTCGCATGAGCTTCGTCCATTGCCTGAGCTTCGTCTTGGATCTGGGCTTTGTCTTCGTCAGTCGCTTGAGCTCCGTCCATTGCCTGAGCTTTGTCTTCGTCGGTCACTTGAGCTTCATCGGCCATCAGTCACGAGACTTAGATTTGGGCTCACGTGGGTCATGAAAATTCGGGGACGATGGAGACTATGGATGGATGGAGATTACAGGTGGATGAAGGAAGGCAGTGAGACCACGATTTGGATCTAGGCTCACGACTTGGAACTCAGACAAGCAATATCTTGAATTTTTTTATTGCTTTTGATAGATTAAAAAAAATTTCAATTTTGTTTGGGTTATTATAAAAATATAAGTTTAGAAATTTTTGTTAATGTTCAGATTTTAGTTGTGAGATTATCATTTTGGATATTTTGGGTGTCATTGAATAAATTGTGTTATTGTAACACCTTTACTTATTTTAGTTAAAACCATATTTGATGTGTTACGTTTTAAAACTATATCATAATTATTTTCAGCAGAAGTCTGTATATTTTTTTTTTAGAAAACTTATTTCACATTATTTACATTAAACATAAAGTGTGTCTCAAACATACTATACATAAGTATTAAATAACTCAATTTGTTTTCAAAACATAACTCTACACTTTATTACAAACATGTACACTGATAAACTAAAATAACTCACAAAATGTCGATATGTTCATATGTACAAATCAGGGTCAGGACCATACTTTAGTTCTCATTTGACATTCACTCATTTCTTTCTCTACCTGCAACACAAGACAACTGTGAGCCTAAAGCTCAATAAGCAAAGTAATGCATGCAATACTAATGTTTACCCAATGTTAAGGGACATACACTTCTTTTTAAATTTTGGGCCATTTAATATTGTGCACACTATTTGATTAGGCCAATGCCTGCAGGGCATGTTACACAAATAATATAAAATCTCATGGGTTCTCCTCCGGCTAGCCATCACCACAGTAGGGTGCATTAAAAACCTTATTCCATCGTTGCCCCGTCGGGCTCAAGAGTTAAGGCGACCACACACTGTGGTGTCAATACATAACTCATATGGAGGAGAAATAAAAACGGGAACATGGCAAACAATATAATTAGTTCACTAAAACCTAGCCCAAATTATTGGGCTGCCACTATGAGCCTAACTATAGGCCTCTGTTTACACTTACTTACATTCTCATTTGCCTTTTCAAAATAGTGGCACTGAACTTAAACTTCTTATTACAACTTACTTTTATGTTGCATAAAACTTGCCAAGACATCACATAATTAATCATCATAATATCATGCATGGTCTTTGTTATCCCCATTTCCTGCATGGGCTCTGGGCCTTCGTCTTGGCCCGCTGTCAGAAGACCAGCTCGGCCCGTGGGCCCGGCCCAAGGTCTCTTGGTACGGAGAGTGCCCCAGGGGACAAGTATGGACCGGGGACTCGAGACTGGGCCCGTGGGAGTGTCCGGTGTAACGCCCTGGTTACCCTAGAACAGTTACGGTGAACCGGAAATTTGACTCGCTACCCGAGTCCTTTGGTTAAAAACGTGATCTAGGTACCATTAACAGGTTAAGGTGAAAAACCAATAAAAAGGAAATGGTACATTTTATTAAGTAAATAAACTGCTCATGAGCCTTTTAAAATGTTTACAAGTAGTTTGTATTACAAAAGAGTTGCTACAGTTCCAAATATACAATCCCCGCCGGCCTAAGCGGCAAAAATAGGGTAAACCCCTAGTCCCTCTGAGAACTCCTTAACCGTGGCAGTCAAGCGGCCCTGTATGTACATCACATCGTCCAAGCTCTCCACTCAAGGCTGGCCAAGGTTTTCCTTTCCTTTACCTACACCACATAGCACCCATGAGCCAAGGCCCAGCAAGAAAACATAATAAAACATGATGTAATATCAACAACGATCATAATAACCATTCAGGACTATCAGTCCAACAAATAGGTGACAATAGCCAAAAGTCACAATAATGAGCATCGCTCCCTCTAGCCATGTGACGATAGGGTCACCAGGGCTTAACTGATAGGTGATTTCTTTCATAAGCTTGTTCAGGACAGGTGCATGGTGATTAGTTACCAACATAACCTTCCTCACGACTCTAGAGTCGAAACTATGGACAACGTCCCTTAGCCATGTGACAAACGGTAACCGGGGTCATACACCTTGGCTATAGTCATCTGGTCGTAGACCAGGCAAGCGCTTATAAGTTCTTCGACCTTAGGGTCGGTCCCGTATTAATACTATAGAGCCATTCAATGCGTGATCATCGACTTTAGAGTCAGTCCCTGACTAGTCAGTGTCTTAAACAGGTAATCAACGTACATCAGCATTTAATACGCAATCCACGTCCACATGTATCAACCAACATGCCTCAATGTCAAACCATGCATGTCATATACCTATACAGGGTGCAACAGTATTCATACACTATTTTCTTACCTCAGATTCGAGCTAGAAAGATTAAAAGAACGGCCCGTGAGAACGATCAACCTTTAATCCTTTAGCGGTCACCTAATAAAAACCAAACATGAGACATCATTAATAATAATGATCAACATAAGTTCCCACACCAGTATCTAGCCTCCAGAAGATCAATCCCAACTATTCCAAGTAGTAGGAACACTCCTGAGGCCTAAAACTAAGTTCCCGGGGTCAAAACGAGCAAACGGGGCGAAAACAAGGCAGGGGCTGCGGCCCTAGCACCTTGGGCCGCGGCCCCCAGGGTTCCCAGAGGCAAGGGCCGCGGCGCCCTCCATCAAGGGCCGCGGCGCCCAGCAGGCACAAAGCCTCCACCTGCTTCTTCAAAGAAGGGCCGCGGCGCTCCACCCTGGGCCATTCCCAAACGTGATTTTATCACTCCAAAGCCTCCAAATTCATACCTAAACATTCCCCAATCATCAAAACAAAGTTCCCAAGCTTCCCCATGCATCAAAACCCTCAAAACCCAAGGTTCAAACGAATCGGAAACTCAACAATTCACAAAATCAATTCGAAGCTTAGAAACTCGGAAAACTCAAAACTTAAACCTCGATTACCTTCGATTGGGTTATTTTCCGTCAAATCCTTCGGTTAAGAAGCTTCTAATATTTCCTAGGATCGCTATGCCTCAATCCTTGCTTGATTCTGACTCCTAGAACTCGAGATATCTTCGAATATGCTCAAACGGTAAAACGGGCTACTAAAAGGAAGAACGAGAGGTTTTCTTATCGTACGATCTATCTGACAGCTACCTCAAGCTTAAGTAACCTCAAATAAAACCTAGTGCTCGGGGTCCCAAAAACACCCCCGGGGACATTATAGTCAAAACCTCCGAAATTTCACCCTGATCTCAAATATTCCCAATTTATCATCAAACGAACATCTCTATTACCCCAAAATTGACCCCATTATGACAAAACCGCTAATCCATCATATATGACCGTCTCATGCCGAATAGCTCGAATATATCTCCATAATAATGGGATCTCATTCACAAATCAAGTTATGCACCCAAACACACAAATTCACCCTCAGTGGGCCAAATTATCAGAATAGCATAATTATTTAAACGTGGACCCACATGCACGCATATAACATCATATCATAGTATAATTCACATATACATGCATAAACACATTTAATGGCATAATTAAACAATTATGGCCCTTCCGGCCTACTAATCCAGCCATTAACCATAACAGAGAATCTGGGGCGTTACATCCGGGATGTGCCTCCGGGTTCGTCCTCGACGAGGATGGTCCGGGCAATGCCCCGAGCGCCCGGACCATCGCGGCCTACGCGTCCTGGTCCCGGACCCTGATATGGTCCAGGCTTATGGTAAATGGAGCGGGCCAACGGTAAACGGACCTGGATCACCTGATCCCCAGTTGAAGGGGCCAAGCGTCTAGGACCCTGAAGCCGCCTCATTCCACGTGGGAGTTGTCCCTACTTTTCGCCTGCAGAAAGGGTCACCTCGGGATTGCACACTGATGTGTCAGGACTGCGCAGCCAAGTACTCTGACTGGTCTTGTCTCCTGAATCAGCCTCGTGACTCGAAGTGGTCAGAGCCAAAGCGCCGTTTTGTCGGGCGAGGCGTCGTTCTAAGGTCAACCTATTGGGCCTTAGCTGGTTTGAATTTTGTGTATTTTATATCTTTTTGTATTGGGCCTCCACTATAGAAGGTCGCTCGTATCCGTTTCTTCGATGGGCCTGGGTTTGGTCCGGCCCAGATCCGATATTCCCATCAGCTTATAAATATAAGCCACAGAGCACTGTAAAAGGAGGATCGATCTCACGAAAAAGACAGAAACTCTGTCAATATATAGAGAGAAAACTCCATTGTAAAAGCTTCTTCAAGCTCTAATAACATAGACTCGTGGACTAAGGCTAATTAACGCCCCAACCACGTAAAAACCCTGTGTCAATCTTCTATTTCCGTTATTATTATCAGTAAATATTATTCATTAATAGAGTTGCCGAAAATCTCAGTTAACAGTCTTATATCATACAATAATTCACCATATCACTATTATGTCATGCATACAAATTTATGATGAAGTGTCAATGCATGTCAATACCACTTACTCACAACATATTCATATAATGCATACTTTCACATAACATGTAATTTTTGTGTTGCAGTTGAATACTTTACTTACCTTCTGTCCAAAATATATTTCACCGTGTAACAAGTGGTGTCTTAGGTGTTGATGTACTTATCCTGACAATGGCATGAATTTCACATCATAATGATGGCAGTAAGGCATTGAACTATCATTTAAAATATCCATAAAACATTATATCAAATTTCATATCCAAATCATGCCTAAATTATATTAAACCACTTAGATCGATCGTTAGATTTATCTTAGACACTTGGAGAGATTTTGACAGAGCTTCCCCTTAATTTTAGCTATCCCCAAATATCAAAAGCAATCAGTAATCAACATCAAATAACCTGCCATAACCATATATCTCAAAGACCAACATAATTAATCACAAAGTTATCATATACCGATTTTGGTAAAATTCTAATTTCCAAGATCATCACCCAAATTAAATGAGTCTCCACGTCTATTCAAACATTTATAAACATATCTACCCTCTTATAAACTCAATAAAATAACCAAAAATCAGTTTGTACTCCAAGAACCACAAAAACCTCATAAGACACAAAATTTCCCTTACTGAGCAACTTTTCGGCGAAAATAATCCCTTCTAGCTTTTCTAAACCTCAAACCACTTGGAAACCACCAAGAAATATCTTAAAAAGGATAACACACCATAGATAAGCTCTCAGAAAAATTAAAAAACATTGTTTAACTTCTAAGTACAAGAACTTACCATAAAAAGGCCAGAACTAAGCTTAATCTACTTCTTTGGCTTTGATTTCACTTGGATCTCCTTAGAATCTCTTCAAGCCAGCCAATAAATGGTTTTTGGTTTTTTTTTTCTCTTTGTTTTTCAGAGACTTGGTCGTGGAAAGTGATAAGGTTGATGAAAATCCTTTATTTTCAATAATTTGACCTTATTGTATCAAAATTTGACACCTTTCACCTTATCATTACACTTTTTGTCTTATGAAAACCTTAGCACTTCAATAATTTCGACTTAATAATCTCCTAGGCCCATTATCCTTATGTGTGAAACTCTCACACCAAACCTTAGGTCCATATGAGTTCATACCCAATAGTTATGCTTACCCGATTGAGCGTAGCGCACTTATGCTAAGCTCGTTTTGACTTTGCGTCAACATTACTGATTATGTATACCTCCTATCAAGACTTGATCTAATGGTTCTAAAACCATTTTTACCTCATCAATGAGACCTTAATCATACCTCAATTATATTTGGTAAATCCACTAATACTCAATTTTACACCGAAAAACTAGTCATCGACATTGTACTATTTTTCACCGCTTAACATCTTTTGCCTTCTATATCTCACTTGATTTCATGTCTTGTCCATATATTTCATCATTTCTTATATCTTGAGCACATCAAATACCCATAAAAGATAACTTAGACGCCACAAGGTTAATAATGTTGAAAATACACATAGACATTATATACACAACTTTTATACTTATACATGAAAAAACTTATACGAATATGCATATGCTCAAATTATACATACTGTATGATATGTAATGCAATGCAATCATGTGATTATTGGCTATATTATATCAAAATAATGTGGATGCTACAATCCTCCACACCTTATAAAAATTTCGTCCTCGAAATTCTCTTACCCAAATAACTCTGGGTATTTGGATCTCATTTCATATTCCCGTTCCCATGTAATTTCCTCAATATTTGAACTTCTCCACAAGACCTTAACCAGTGAAGTTTTTTTATTTCTCAACTCTTTCTCTTTTCTGTCAAGAATTCTCACTGGTTTTTCTTCATATGTTAGGTCTTGTTCAACTTCTATTGGCTCGTAATTTAGCACATGTGAAGGATCTGGAACGTATTTTCTCAATAATGATACATGAAAAACATTGTGGACATTCGACAATGATGGCGGTAATGCCAGTCTATAGGCTACCTTTCCCACCTTTTCTAATACTTCAAAAGGTCCAATAAATCTCGGGCTTAACTTCCCTGTCTTTCCAAACCTCATTGTTCCTTTCATAGGGGCAATTTTAAGAAATATCTTGTCCCCAATATTGAACTTCACATCTTTTCGCTTTCGACCAGCATAACTCTTTTGTCTACTCTGAGCAGTTAGCATTCTTTTTATTATTTTCTATACTGCATCAGTTGTCCTTCTGACAAGATCTGGACCAAGATACTTTCTTTCTCCCATTTCATCCCAATGTATTGGTGACCTGAAATTTTTGCCATATAACATTTCATATGGTGCTACACTAATCGTTGCATGAAAGCTATTGTTATAAGAAAATTCTATCGGACACAAATACTTCTCACATGATCCTTGAAAATCTAAGACACAAGCTCGGAGCATATCTTAAAGAGTTTGAATGGTCCTTTCAGATTGTCCATCAGATTGGGGTGATATGCCGTAGTAAACTTTAATCTTGTGCCCAATGCTTTTTGCAAACTTTTCCAAAACAATGAAGTAAATCGAGCATCCCGGTCTGAAATTATAGATACTGGCACTCCATGTAATCTAACAATATCCTGAACATATAATTTAGACCACTATCCATAGTATGAGTCATGCGCACCGGAAGAAAGTGAGATGATTTGGTATATCGGTCTACTATAACCCAAATAGTATCATGTTGTTTAGAAGTCTTTGGCAATCTGACTACAAAATCCATAGTAATCTCTTTCCATTTCCACTCTGGTATCTGTATTGGTTGTAGTAAACCAGCAGGTTTCTGATGTTCAACTTTCACTTGTTGACAGGTTAAACACTTGGCTACAAACTCGACCACATCCTTTCTCATGTTGGGCCACCAGTAGTGTCTTTTCAAGTCATTATACATCTTTGTTGTCCCCGAATGTACTGAATACAAAGTATTGTGAACTTCTATAAGGATTTCTCTCTTCAACTCATCATCATTAGGGACACAAATTATTTCCTTGAACTTTAGCATCCCATTACATGACACACTAAAATCATTGACTTTCCCACTTTCCAATTCACATTTTTGTTCCACCAAGTAAGGATCCTCACATTGACCTTGTTTGATTCTTTCTAACAAGGTAGACTAAATAGTCATTATTGATAATCTTCCCGTGATTACCTCAATCTCCGCTCTGCACATGTCCTCCTGAAGTGGTCTTGTAAATTTCCTAAAAAATGACACATTACCATGAGACTTTCTACTCAGTGCATCTACAACTACATTTGCTTTTCCAAGATGATAAAATATTTGACAATCATAATCTTTCAATAGCTCCAACCATCTCCTTTGTCTCATATTTAATTATTTCTGAGTGAAGAAATACTTGAGACTTTTATGATCGGTATATATCTCGCACTTCTCACCATACAGATAATGTTTCCAAATCTTTAGTGCAAAAACAACTGTTGCCAACTCCAAATCATGTGTTGGATACTTCTGTTCATAGTCATTCAAAAATCTAGAAGCATAAGCTATGAATTTGTCATTCTGCATCAATACACACCCTAATCCTTGCTTTGAAGCATCACTATAAATCACAAGTCCTCATGATCCAGATGGAATAGTAAGTATTGGCGCATAAACCAATCTTTTCGTCAACTCTTGAAAATTTTTCTCACAAGCTTCAGTGTAACACCCCAAACTCCAGGGACCGTTACAGTGTGCCTCGTAAACAGTGCTAAACTCGCTAACCGAGTCATTTGGCCAAAATCGTGTAACTAAGAATGATTAGCAGTTTAGGGATTAAAAATTTTGGTTAAGATATAACGTTTCATTAGAACGTTTACTGTATACATTGGGATCCCAAAAATATAATTTTAGAGTCTACGACCGATCTAAGCGGCAAAACAGGGTTTAACCCTAGTTCCTCTTTCAACCTTCGGCCATGGCGGTCGAGCAGCCGCATATGTACACATCGTCACCTAAGCTCTCCAGCTCAAGGATGGTCCAGCTTTCTCTTGCTTTTACCTGCACCACATAGCACCCGTGAGCCGAAGCCCAGCAAGAAAACTTACTATGCTCATGAACAGTAATAACATGTCATCAAATCATAAGGCACACGCATGGCAGATATAGCCCTATTCCAGCTGGCAAACAAATCCACGTAATGTTGAGTATAACACATCAACCAATGACCATAATAGTCATTCAGGGCTTTTAGCCCCAATAGAAGAGTGACAGTGGTACAATCACTAAGGTGGGTTCCGTTCCCAATAGCCATGTTACGATAGGGTCACCGGAGCTTATACATAAGTGATCCTTTCACTAGCTTAAACAAGATAGGTATCTGATGAAATAGTCGCCAGCATAACCCTGTCGAGTAGATAAGTGATCCTTTTACTAGCTTAAATAGGATAAGTGCATGATGACTAGTCACCAACATAACCTACCTCATGACCATAGAGTCATAACCATGGAACTCTGTTCCCTAGCCATGTGACAAGCAGTCACCTAGGCCTTAGGCCCTGGCTCTGAGTAACTTGTCCTAGATTAGCCAAGCGCTTATAAGTTTTATCGACCTTAGGGTTGGTCCAACATTAAAGCCTTAGAGCCATTCAATGTTGATATCGATTAGATCTAATCTTCATTCGGTCCCGCGTTCAGGACGTTTATGCCGTTTCTGACTTTTAGGTCAGTGTCCCTGACTAGTCAATGCCATATACAAGTAAGCAATGTCACCAAACATATATCACATATCCAATATCTGAATACAGGGCATTCAACATGCCTACTTAATAAATACTAGCACAATTAGGATCATGCATAAACACAGAGGCTCAAGCTCTGAACAATATCATACTCAGTATACAAAGCATGTCTTAATCACATGTTTCTCGTGCATTACATTTAAACATCCAACATGCATCAAGAATAACCATGCATGTCACATATACACAGGATGCAGTTTTCTTACCTCCGGTTCGAGCGAGAATTAGAACAAGAACGACCCTTGAGAACGATCGATCCTTTAATCCTTTAGCGGTCACCTAGTCATAACAAAAAACAATCTTCGATTAATGAAAATCAACCAAGATAGGGTCTTGACCTAAACCCCACTCTTGGGACCTCGAAACATGCCCACACGGTGAGTAGATTCGATCCCGGGCCTTAAGGATTGAAACCCCGAGCCAAAAACCCTTAAAAAGACTTAAAACAGGGTTATGAAGAAACAGGGTAGCGCTACATCGCTGCCCTCCTAGCGCCCCAGCACTTTTCCCAAAGCCAAAACACCCTAGCCTCCTCTACAGGTAGCGTTGTAGTGCTGGGCGTTATAGTACTACCTTCAGCCAGCAACTGCCCAGAAAGTCCTTCCTTCGATTCCACCATTTCTAACTGATAACTCTACAAAATAGAGTTATTTTACCACTTTTTATGTGCTAATTGTTGCTTAATTCTTGAGTTTTTAATTGATTTATTAAGTTTTTAAGTAATTTTGAATTTATTTGTCTTATTTTGATTTTATATAATTTTGTGTGTTTTTATAGTTATTTTGTTGTAAAATGTTGTAGTCAATTATTTGAATTATTGTTGTTTAATTTGAGGTAAAGATGTATTGTATTGTTGAAATTAAATGTTAAATATAAATTAAGTTATAATTAATATTTTCAAAAAATTTAAATTGATTTATTTTATAGTTGAAAATATTTTATTATAATTTAGTTTATGTTTATTTTGTAGGGAAGTTATTGCAATTTTGGCTTTGAAAAGTAAGGAAAAGAATGAAGAAAAGTGATATTTTTGAAATAAAATTCCGCAGGCCCAAAGCCCACCTGCCCAGGCCCAAACTGGGCCCATCTCCTCCCAGGCGTTACCTTGCTTTGCCTCCTTCCCAGTGCAAGCCAAAGTCTTCCTCTTCAATATGCATCATGCCACCTTCAGCAAGTGCTCTCCTGCCGCCACTTGTCTCCAACACCACATAGCCTCCTGCTAAAGCCTCACGCCTGCCTTCCTCTCCTGCTTCCTTCCCAGTGCCAGCCACCTTCGGCCCAGCCAGGCCCAACCAAGCACAAAAGCATGCCTGCTTCCCTGCCACAAAGCAGCTGCCATTTTCCCATTTTTTGAGCCCAGCAAAGGCCTAATTTTGTACATTTGTCCATTTGTCTAAAAATACCACATTTTTACCACACTTTCTACATATTTTACCCCAAAACATCATTATTACACCCTATAATTTACCCCTATTTGCCATTTTATAATTAATTATATTAATTTAATCAATTTAATTATTTTAAATTGATTATTTTAATTCCCATTTTTTGGCTATAAATAAGGGAGTTAGGTGTCCATTTTAGAGGGAGGTTACCATACAAAAAACTCTACACATTTCAAAACCTCTCTATTCTCTTCATCTTTTTCTTCTTTTTATTATTTTCTATGTATTTTTAGAGGAAATTTTGGGGGTTTCTCCTCCAAATTTTCCTATTTATGTTTGTAATTTTTAGTGTGTATTTGCTATTCTAGTTATGTGTTTATAATCTTTTTAAGATTATTAAGGTGATGATGAAACAATATGTAACTAGATAGTATTTATTTTGTATGTTGATTTCCCATTTTGTGCAACAAAGTTTATGGAATTTTCTTCTTCAAATATCTTCTTTCATCTTAAATATCATGTATTTTGGATTGTTAGCACATATTTAAACTTTGTTCTTCATTAGTGCAAATACATAATATTCTTTGTGTAAGATGTGTCATTAACTTGTACACATCCATGCTTAGAACAAAAATATTATGTTTTGCCTTATAAATAATGTTCATTGATTTATTTGTTATTTCATTAGATTGATTTACACTAAATGCTTTGAAATTATAATTTTGAAAAGTGAAGAAAAATCTTATCTTTTTGGAAGAAATTTGTGCTTAAAATTATAAATCTATTTAGAAAATGATAGTTTGATTTATTTTAACTATCACTAAAATTTGGGAATCAATGTACTTATAAATATTATTGAACTTATATTTTGTGGATTCTATTATCTTAATAATCTTTCTTTTACTATCTTGATTTCTACTTTTAATTTATGTTATATATATTGTCTTTAATTTCTTTATTATTATTATCTTTTATTTTATTTTTATTACACAAAAATCCCATCAATCTTTGGAACTAGGTTAGAATTTATAAATTTTGGTTTAAAATAGTTTTATCTTTTCGATTTTAGACAACTCATTTGGGTTCGACATCCTTGCTTACACGATCACTATTCTATATGAACGATTCGTGCGCTTGCGATTTATAAATATTTAAAACATACCCGTTTTGGGTCCATCACTAACCCAAACCAAAAGCTTCCAAACATCAAATTAAGTCCCAAATGAACCCAAATACCACCTCCACATGTCCTAGGCACCACAACCACAAGAACCCTAGCCAAAACTCCAATAAATTCCCAACTTTCCAACCCAAAAACTATTTCGTTAATCATAATTAACACCCTCCAATTCTCGCTATTCTCAATAATCTCAAACACCAATAAATCATATCCCATTACCCTTTAATTCCCGGTAATGCTCTAATCATTAAAATCACCCCGAGACTCACCCTAAGCCTCGAACTTAAACCTGTCATGACCAGACCGAACACTTGCATTTCATGATCGTCTCATGCCGAAAGGCTTGAACAAATCCACATATAATGTGGTACAAATCAAAACTCACCCACATGCACGAAAAATACACAATTACGCCCTCAACGGGCCAAATTACCAAAATGCCCTTATAATTATAAATACACCCATATGTATGCATTCATCATCATATAATCATATAATTCACATAAACATGCATATGATCACTAAATAACATAATAGATCAATTATGGCCCTCCCGACCTCCTAATCAATGTCCTAACCCTTATTAGGAAATTCGGGGCATTACATTCAGTCCATTCAAACTAATGATTCTTCCTCGTCAATTGTGTCAATGGCATTGCTGTCTTGGAAAATCCTTCAACAAATCTTCGGTAATAGCATGCTAATCCCAGAAAACTCCTTACTTCTGAAACATTTGTTGGTTTATTCCATTTACTGATAGCTTCAATCTTTGATGGATCCACAAAAAAAAAAAAAATCACTGAGAAAAGGTCCAACTTTTTCTCTACCATTTTTGTGAAAGAACCGCTGAGAAAATGTCCATATAACCCTTCCCCTTCGTCCCTAACTTACACAAACCCCTCATTTCCCATTTTCGCTCCCGCGCGAAGCCTTCTTCCCCAGTGACAGTAAGTGCCATTTCCACCATTTTTGTGTCATTTTTTTAAATTTTCTTCCACTATGTAGGATAAGCTTATTGCATGATCTTTATTTATTTTCATGCAATTTACATATTATCAAACAAACATGCAAATTCCTAGAACATGCTCCTATGAAATTGATACAAATACAGAGTAAAGTAAAAACTTACATTACGCAGCGGAACTGGAACAACTCCATCCTTCAATCTCTCTAACCCTTGATTCCTTTCTGTAGCAGAGTATTATCAAGAGATTGAACAAGATCAGCAACACAGTCTTCCTCACCAAGCCTTTGATCAACCTAGAACTAGTGTGGGCTGGTTCTCAACACATGAGATAGAGATCTTGCAGAGAAGAAGAAGAGAGAGTGGCTAAGAAAGGATTAGAGTGTCTAGGTTTTCACTTACCCAAATCAACTGAGACTGACTTGCTTCCTTATGAAAAACCCTAGATATCATATTCCTTATATAGGCAACTTAATGGGATTTATTTAAATTTAAATTAATTAAAAATAATAAACAAAAATAAAAGCCTTGGGCTGCCATAAATGGACTTGGGCCCAATCTCTTTGTTTTGAATTTAAATCCCAACTGAGCCTAAATTCAAAACCTTTTATTTATTTATTTTTTTAATTAATTAATTAAATCATTATTCAAATTAACTAATTATAATTTGAAACTTGATTTAATATTATTTATTTATATTGATACAAATTTATCAATATTAATAAATTTACCCAAAGATTATCTTTTATTCTCTAAATCTCATATCTCTGTAAATTTTCCAAAATTGACCTAGTCAACTTTTAAAAATCCTAATTGATAATTAAATCAATTAATTGAGACATTCTAGATGATTTACTCAAAGGTGATGCGGGGACCATGGATCCATGAAATCAAGCTCCAACAAGTTACCGTGAATTTATTTACGAATAATTTCACTACCTTATTAATTCCTCGTGACTCCACTATAGACTCGGAATTGAACTCTTGAATTCATAGAACGTATTTTCAAAACCATAAATACGTTATCCATTGTTATAACCATTACAATCAGTCAATCCTCTATCGATGACTTACTAACGAGCTGGGTGCAAATTACCGTTTTACCCCTCATCAGTATTTTATCCTTAACTCCCACTAAGTTCCTTATAAATGATATTTCCGTGAACTTAATCACAGAAATGAGATCTCAATCATTTAACCTTTTGAACAAAGCAATTAAGGAAATCATCTTTTTACTTCTCATACAGAAGTTATAGATTTCGTATCTATGAATAATACTCCCACTCAATTACACTAATAAATCTCCAAGATGTAAGTATGGGCTAGACCGTAGGGTAAGCTGGTAATGAACAAGTCAAAAGATTTAAATAATATAATTAGTAGAATATTATCACTCAGAATTAAGATCGACTTAATATATGGTCAACGTTGTGACATTGATTATATTTGATAACAACGATACTTATTTATCAATCAATAATCAATATCGGTCCTAGTCCGATGTAACTAAATACATCCGATCTTATCTACTTGGTCGATGCCTTGGACAAGACATCACACCCTGAATGTGTAAGTAGATTATATCGTAGATTGCATAATCAGTGAAAATCCAATGCACTGATCTAATCGTAGGACTCGTTCTTTTGAACATATAATTACAACTATAATCCACTGTGACCTAGTCACTATAATTGTAACTATCCATATGTTCGGGATTTTATAAAT
The DNA here is from genome assembly GCF_963169125.1 of Humulus lupulus. Taxonomy (NCBI): domain Eukaryota; kingdom Viridiplantae; phylum Streptophyta; class Magnoliopsida; order Rosales; family Cannabaceae; genus Humulus; species Humulus lupulus. The sequence goes on along the minus strand of NC_084800.1, from coordinate 53,970,895 downwards.
GTTTGTATTATTTCAATAATCATGTAATAAAACAAGCAAGCAACACGGTTGTCAAACTAAATGATTTCTACTACTTTTATTGATAATATGAAATCGTGCTACATGTCCGACATGGTTTTATAAGGGCATAAAACCCAACACACTATTACTGCCTAAATCATGTATATGTTCATAAAATTGATTTATTTTAAAGTTTTAGGGCAAAAATGAAGAGATTGTTTTTAATGTGTTTTAATATATGTTTTATAGGTTGATTTATTTTGCATTTTTTGAACTTTTTTAACGTTTGTGGAGGATTATAAGACATTTTCAAGCTTCAAAATAGGTATAGATCACTTACACTTGACTTTGTTTTTTTTTTAATATTTTGGATTTTTGGTATTTTTTTATATTATTTACACAATGTATATATATATTTTTTAATATTGTTAAGATTAATTATGAGTGTGTTCTTCATTATTGAAACATATATTGATTTTTAAGTTAATTTTTGTTAATTATTTTAAGAATTCGAATTTATTATTAATTTATTAATAATTTTGAAATTATGGTTTAGCAAATAAAATTTTAGTAGTATTGATTAGAATGTTACTAGTTTAAGACTAGTTAAAATTTGAGTTTACTTGTTTTAATTTAATAAGTAACTTTGAATAGTCTAAATCATATCAATTATCATATTATGAAATCATACATATAGTTTACAATTTTTACTCATTATCGTTTAAACTTTTATTGTAGGAAATATATTTACTTGCTAGAATTTATCGTGTTGTGCTTTTGTTGAAGATTAATTTTGAAGGTGAGTAATAATTACTACTTAATGTTTATTTCTCTTTTTTATATTATACAAATTATTGTTATAGGAGTTTGAATATATTAGAAATTCATCCGTAGTGAAGTAGGTTATGAGATAAAATTGTATGTTGCGGAGATATTAGAAGGTTGAGAACATGTGTGTCTTACTGAAGTAGGTTCTGCGAATTGCGATGGTTTATGGACAAAATTATGCATGTTGATTGTTGTGCTTATTTAAATGAACTTATATATACTTGTATTTTGAGATATGCTATAAAAACATAGGGAACTCTGCTAAATTTTTTTAAGATTACTATATTGATTGAACATGTTTTATATGTTATGTAAATGTAATAAATGATGTTATGAAAAAGTAAGTTTTTCAATTTTAATATATTCAATGTTAATTTTTTTAGAATCAAGATTATAATATATAGATAACTTATTTTAATTTTTGTAAAACATATACACAAAGTTTGGGAAATGAATACACTGGACAATTTACAAATCTGACGAGAGGTTCTTGTCAAAGACAATCTGAACTGAAAGTCATGAATATGATTTTTATATATTAAGAGATATTTATGAACTTGTAAATGCACCAAATCCAACAGAAGTTCTCAAGAATAAAGTGTGTTACTTTTTATAGTTTTTTTTTTGTTTTAGAAAAACTATATACAATATTTAATCATCTAATTTATATTTACTTGTCAATTTTGTAGTGATTTGACCAAAATATATTTAGTGTCAAGGATAACCATCCTACTTCCACTACAAAGCGATTATCAAGTCTAATTTTTCTTATGTGTAACTTGATTCACATGTCCTTATTTTTTTTATTGTATATATACTAAATTACTTATGTATATATAAATGACATTATTTAATTAGAAATGATATATGAATGTTTTTTTTTAATTTTAATTGATACATTATGTTTGTATATTAAAAAATTTAAATATAATTTAATATTGAATATAATATATATATTTTCTTTATAAAGCCCAAGATCCTACTCAATATAGTATTATTAATATAATTCTATTGGTATTAAAAAAAATATTTAATTCAAAATAAAAAATAATTATATATGAAAAGAAATAAAAAAAATAATTGCATATATATATATATATATAAAAAGGTTTCACGGACATTTTTTCGTGGACTTTTTCCTATTGCTCCAACAAAACTGCAGAATATTAACTAAAACGACTGTAGATAAAGTCCAATTTTGTAGTAGTAGTTTTATGGGGTTATTGTAATTATTATTATTACTTTGGGTTAGTTGTTATTGAATTTTGGTTTGTTCTTAATACATCAATCTTGATCAGAATTTTTTTTCAATGAACAAATCATAATTTTGTTGTGAAGATACTAATGATCCAATCGATTATTTGTTTCGCAGGTGATGTAAAAACTGTTGGATTCCTCGTAATTTTGGTGGCCGGGATTACCAGCTTGTATTTGGCATTTGGATTAGCTTCTCTTTTTCTTATTTGTTTGGCTGTTGCCTTAATGAAGTTATTTTCCTATATAGAAAAAGCCTATTTTTTTATTATATATTTAAGTGGGTGGTTTAATTATTGTTAAAGGAAATAAGTTGGTTATTTATGGTAGGTAATTAATTGGATAGAGTGATTAATATGATATTTATTTTAGATTTTAAGGTTTTAGTAAATATTTATTAATTTTAGGTAAATTATTTTTCATAAAATAGATAGTAAAAGCCCGGCATAAATTTGGGACTGAAATTGAAAGTAACCATTATTATTAATTTTTTCTTTCTTTGGAATAAATTCGAAATAAACAAAGTCTCTTATAGATAATAGACCACCAATTCTTCCCCCAATGTGAACTAATTTTATTACTAAATGGAATGAGTTTATTACTGCACGGAGCTATATTGCTTTAGGGAAAAGCTGTTGATGCTTTACTATGGAAAAAGTTATAGCAGCATAAAGAAAGAAAGAGAATATTTTCTTCACTGGTATTGACATGTCAACTTTGAAATTCAAATACAAAGATGCTCTTCACCCACCAATAGCTTAATAAGAATAAAAAGAAGAAAAAAAGAAAGAGTGGGGAAATTAAAAGTCTATTACCCCATATCCTATGAGAAAGAAGATCTGGATCAACAACATACAGTCACCTTGCAACTTGATTTCAGGTGGTGTATGCTGCTCAGCAACACTTTGAACATCCAGAGGCGCCAGCAGCACCATTTTGATTCTATAGACAAGGCTTTTTTAGTAGTATGGCGAAACAAATAAGATAAACAAAATTTAAATAAACCAACACCTTCAGACTCTGGATGATGGCACCAGCAGCTGACCCCCACCCCACCTTCAATTGATCACAAGTATTGTTCATGTATCCTTGCTCGATTCTCTTCCCACCATAATCTCGCATGCATCTCTCCGAATTTTTCTCGACTGCATTTGAGGTGGATAAAGATCAACCAAGATCAGTTTCAAAGACAATTCCTAAATAATTATGATAAACTAGAAGCTTATTTCAGATTAATCACGCAATTGTGTAAGGAATGTGAGGAAACAGCTTCATCAACTTGAGCAATACTAATAATGATGTCATGTTTGTAGTTGAAACAATGTTTCTTATGGTTCACAATTCAAACCATCATTAGTATGAAGCTGAATAGAAACTAAGCTTTAAAGCCACGCAAGGGCATTCAGCTTGAAGTTAAATCGAAGGCAGAACAGGATGATTTATAATGTCCCCAAAAGCTTCGGGAGCACAATGAAAAGAATCGTAATGGGAGAGTTTTCTTTTTTTTTTTTTTAACAAGGGAAAGGGAGAGTTAATATGTCGGAGATTATCCTAGACATCCTGAGAATATTATTAAAAAAAACGAGAAAGCTTCTACTTTTTAAGTGCTATATTACCCAGATTCATATCATGCTCAACCTACGAAACCAAAGCATAAGGAGGTTTGAAAATGAACCAGCGACAAATCCCAGGTTTAAAGATGGAACTACTATTCAAATGGTTAAATCAAGTCCTTTAGAAAAGTACCCTTGACAGAATCACAGCTTGTACTAACTGCGGCTGTATGGTAGAATTAATGTCACAAGTTTTCTGTACATACTTATGAAATGAAATTTGACTGAAAGAGTGGAGGATATGAATTATTTTGACTGTCTATTAGACTTTGACAATATCTTTATTGGCAAATGTGCTTTTCCAGCTAGCAAGCTACATATCATATGTGCTAATGACCATTAAACGGAGCTGTCGATTAAATTGTTTACTTGTGAACTTCATAAAATGTTCGTCTAGAATGCTATTCATTCTAGGCACTACGATGCACGAGCTCAATAGTTTTTTTTAACCAAGTATAATTTCTAAGAACTTCAAAATTGAATCTTATAGCAGCAAGAATATTACCTGAATCTGACTCGTCTAAGCTCTCGCTTGCCACCTGGCAATGCTCTGATTGTGATGTAAACCCCTGGCTCATCCTGTTCAACCCATTCAGCCTCTAGATCACTAGCATTGCTAATGGATAGCTCGCCTGAACGATCTGCATCTCTTGATGAACTACTTCTCATAGAAGCATCCATGGACGATGTCTCTGTCTTAGCCCCACTGATGCTTGAGAGTTTCGGTGTGGAATTAACACCACCTGAATCATTGAAATGGCGGGACTGCATTGAGTGTTGTTCAAATGAATCTGAAGATGAGTAGCCCATAGTCATCCCTGTTGGACGGTATAAGTTACGAGGTAACCGCTCTTTGGTTAGTGGTGGTGTTACAGGACTAGCCTCTGCAGATTCCATTTTTGAGCTCTGTAAACACAGGAAAATGATATTATAGTACATAAACATGAAAAAAAGTAAATTTAAAAATAAGTTTGTGTAGTTAAGATTCATTCTCTAATTTTTACACTTAAAAGACAAATTGACAGTTTTTCTCCAACAATCATATGTTAGGTCCAATGTAAATTATTGAATGAATACATGTTTAACACAGCTTATACAAGTAATCTCCTCGATGACAATGGGGGCAGAAAACAGCCACTTATGTGACTCATGTCCGTGTTATATGACCAGATTCAAGCTCACCTCATCTTCAGATCTAGGTGGAGTTGGAAGAGGGAAAGCATGACGATTAAACCTTTGAACATTGTAAAGTTCCATAACCTTGTCATAGTTCTCTGCCCACCATCTTTGAGCTTGCCATTTGTTAAACATCTCTCGGCTAATCAGAGAAAATAAAACAAAAGTTAATTAAAAAAATAATTACATGGGAGTTACAAGCGCGAAAAAAAATTTCAGGTGCTACTATTTGATGAAAGCAAAGCAGTTTAAAAATGCACCATACGGAAATTGCAATGTGTCACACGCAAGGTAATTGATCCTTTATTTAGGTAGTGATTGCATAGTTCCGTAGGACAATCCTTGAGTAAGTTCCTAGTTCACATGGGTTTGCTCAAAAACCTCATATATAATATCATTATATCATTTAAAGTTCTTTAATGAGTTCGGCCACCAACTTAATCGCACTCAAAGCACTAACTTAAGTACACAATTCTTTTTGACCAAAGACATTAGTGATAATAAAAAATGAAAAAGAAAAAAAAACCTACCATTCGGTGCATGGAATAAAGCGGTGCTATAAAATTGACTTAACTAGTCCTTAAAAAAAAGACTTAACTAGCGGTGATATAGTCATCAAGCATTAGTGGGGTCCAATAGTAACAAACCCTTTTAATTTACAAGACCAACCAACCAACAAAATATAAACACGAAATAGAAAAGAAAAATAGCTGAGATAATTGGTTGTCGATTCAGTGTCCAATTGAAAGTGATAGAGAAGCAATTTATCTAAGACCCAACAAAGCTTTCATTGGTTGGACTTGAACACTAGTCATATATGTCGATAAAAACAACATGTATCAATTAATGCTCATTTTGCTACTGTCTCCAACAGTAAAAGAAACAAGAGGCACATCATAAGTCCATGACTGTGAGTCTTCGTAAGCCTTGCCTCAATTTTGTAACCCAACATAAAGATGATGAACGTTTTCATATTTTGTCTTCTTTATAGTTTTGGCATGGCAGTATTTACTGGCTTTGTCTACCGGTTAATAGATAAAGTTGAATGGTCATATAAGAAGACAAGGCCACGGAGAATCAGGCAGGCGTGAAGGGAATTGAAAAAGAAAGGGAAGACCCTTCTCCCGACACTTCGACAATACTCAGTGAAAAAGCCCACCAACGCAATCAAAACTGCCCCACCACTACTTCATTTGACACAGTGAGTTTTTTCTTTTTGGACTTTATTTTTTTTATGTTATATATATTTTTTCATGGGTTTGCTTTTAATGAGGAGGCGTGAGAATTACTATGTTAAGTAGGCCCCTCTTCACCTAAAGGAAAATTCTTCGTACGAAGCTACGAATATGGAGGGTCTGAAGGTAGTGTTTGGATGCTCCTCTTATCATAATAAATTCAAGTGTTCTTCCCTTGAATATAAATAAATAAAAACATTATGATTGAATTTTCAATCATTGATTAAAGTTTTGTTGGCTCCACCCAGGTCAAACTCAAATGACTAATAAACACATCTACTTTAGATTTTATTAAAAGCTAGAAAACAGTTCTAAAATGTAACCCATTTTCAGTGATGCAATTCGGGAAAGTTTAATGAGCCAAAAAAATAAGAGCATCCAAACACTGTCTACCGAACTAAACGTGATATAAATAAATAAGTATAAAATTGTAAATATGCAGACACCAACCACCGAATATTTAGCTAGTGACGTGTACAATTCACTGCGACCGTCATCATATTAAGATGTCTTCTTTTTTGGGCATATTATAGAAACAGTGAAGTTGAACAGAGCGTGACTTTTTTCATAGAAAGTCACGATCACCGTCGGATCAAAATGTCGGAAATGCATGATGACGCATGATCAAATATTGTCCGTAGATTGCGGCTAAAAATAAAAAACAAAAAAATAGGAGAGAGAGGGCGTACCTGAACCGTATTCGCTTCAGATCGTTCCCGCCACGCGGAAGCGAAACAAAGGTGATGAGAACACCGGGCTCCACCTGGGCCACCCACTCCTTGGGCTCGCTCTCCTCGACGAATACGATCGGCGGCTCCACTCTCCGCCCACTAGCCGAATTCGGCGTCCCTTCGCCACTCGAACTTGAGATCCCCTTAAGCCTCAACTCCATTTCTTTTCCCCAAGTCTTGGGCGTCGTCGAGCTCGAGCTCCCTGTCCGTCGGTATGACCATCGGAACCGGTCCGAGTCGGCATCGGACTCGGCGTTGCTTCTCACTCGACCCTGGGCTGTCACCGGACCGGTGCACGGGTTGCAGTGCCTGTAAGCTCCCGAGGCCTTCAACGCCATATCCTTGAGCTGAAAATTCCCAAAAATAAATAAATAAAAAAATCAATAATGAAACAGGGACACATACTCCATGTTTCGTTCGAAACCCAAAAGACAGTAGTGGTAGTAGTACCTGAGATGTGATTGATTTGATCGCCGCTTGCTGTTTATTGTTGGGGATGTTAGTGGAATCCGATTCCTCGGGTTGACTCAGCGAGTCATCCCCGAGTTTCTTCGGACGAGCTATGCATGTCAACATTTTCGTTCTTATCAAACCCGCCTCTGCTCCAACCCAGAAAAAATAATAATAAATATAGAGAAAAACACACATTGACATTATTAGAATGAAAAAAATGAAATAAAACAAAAATAATTATGAATTCAGATTCCTAAATCGAAGAGCAAAAATACCTGTATTGAAACAAGAACAGAGAGAGAATCGGCAACTGAAACAGATCACAAGAGGGAATGGTAATGGGCTTTTTCTTTAGGCGAGTAGTATAATCAGCACCGTTGGTTTTCGTTAACTGATTGAGATAGACTCCACCGGAAGCGATTTTGAAAGGGCACTTCAAACGAGGCACAACTATTACTATTACTACCTTTCTTGTTCAAACCATCTCAATAATGGCACACGGATATTGGCTCAGAGTAAAGTAAGGCGAGCAAAAATAAGAACAGATTTCGAAGTGTTTTTCACTTTTCTTTTCTTGAATAAATAAATATAAAGAACCTTCTGTCGGAAATAATGGCGGTGGTGGTGGTGGTTCGGAGAGTGAGAAGTGAGGAGTTAGGAGGGGTTTTTGAGTGGAGAAACTGATGGTTTGTCTGTATTGTTTCTTTTTGGCTAGCTAATTGGCTATAATGGTGGGGTTGCACTTCTTTTTATTTAATTTTTATTTATGTGTGACTGTGGAATTTAATTTCCGTGTGTTACCTGCTAACGGGTATTAACCGGGGACAAAACGTACGGCCACCGCCCACTCGGATAGTGACCGTGCTTTGCTTTTGGCTACTGTTAATTCAAGGGGATACTCGTATAGTTTTGGGATAAGAAAGTGATATTTCATTGAAATTTTCATAAAATTGAAATACTAATATGTTCCTCATTAAGAGACTTGCAACAAGTGAAGTGGGATGTTTAGGATTTTATTTTCTTTTACTCATCTACTAATTAAAATATTTGCAATATGGTTATACCTTTCATGTTATTAACATAATCTTTACTAATTTAGTTACTACAATTGTATTGTTTTTTTTTCTTTCCTTTGAATTTTAGTAGGAAAAGAAGATGCTAAATAAGATATAGGGAAAAAGTGTGGGAAACAAAAAACAATCCTATAAAGTTAATTAGAAGAAAATAAGTTCTTTATATACATGGAAAGGAAATTCACAAAAAAATACCTATCATTAGCAAAAATCAATATATACTCTACTTTACAACAGATAAAAAAATTCTTTGAAATGTAAAAAAAAATTTATAACGGAGTGGCAAATATAGTTTTTTCTATGAATAATATTTACAAAAAGTAGTTACTGAAAGATATTTTCTATTGTCTAACAACATTTTAAAGACTAAATTATAATTAAAAAAATAGTGATAAAGATTTATAAAATTAATTTTATAAATTAAAAATGTTTTTTTGTATTTAACATTTACAAAAATGATATGTGAATTTAGTTCAACATTTTTGTGATTAAAGTTTACAAAAATGCTATATCATATAAAACAACTAAATTTGTAACGAAAGATTATAAAAAATCTCATACTCTTCACTCACGGGGTTCGACAAGGAGTGGGGTGATGGGGCTAAGGATTTCGGCAGTTGGTGAACACATATGGGCAACGAGTATTAATATTGTCATTAGTCGATGGTAGTCCACAGTCGTCGGCCATTAAAAAAAAGTAGTATGAAGAGAGAGGAACCGTATATTTAAAAATTTAAATCAATTTAGATTAGTTATGTAATATTTTTTATAATTAAAAAAAAAAAACCTTTGTTTGGTTCTTTGAGAAAATTGGAATATATTTTTAACATATTAAAAATTGAAAATACAAAAGTAAAAAACTTCACTCACGAATAAAGACTATATCAATGTATCAATATTTAAAAAAAAACATAAATAAAAAAATTAAATAGTGCTTTAAATATTGTACTCGTTAGTCCAAGACCGTCACATTGTATAGTTTAAATAGTGTTTAACTCGCTAAACGAGTCATTAGGTTGTAAACGAGCATCTAGGTGTTATTAACATACCAGGTGAAAATCTCGGTCAAAAGGAATGGATATATTTTATTTAAAACGTTAGTCATGCCCTGCAATACAAACTATAGGGTCACACCCTACTCTACGGGTACAACAGTTTTCTTACCTGTGTTCCAAGCTTTCCGAGCATCGATTTCTTGAGCACAGTCCTCTAGTCCGAGCCTCGCTGAAAACCTAGTCACAACGTATCAACAGCATCTATCCATCAAGTTCTAATCCATTAAACAACTTTGGAATGAAATTCTAATCCTCGGAACCTTGAATTCTATCAATCCAAGTGATAAAATCCATCCCGAGCCTTAACTTTTGGATTCCTGAGCCTAAAACCTTCTCGGGGTCCAAAAACCCCTAAGAGTCGCGGCCCCAAGGCCTTGTGTCGCGGCCCGCCACAACCAGAGGCTCAGCCTCCCCTTTCTGCAGACGCGCGCCGCGGCCCAACCAAAGGGGCGTCGCGGCCCGCCCTTCATTTTGGCCTCCCATCTGTTCTAGAGGGTCACGACTCACCAAGAACAGAGCCGCGGCCCGACCCCCTTCGAACCCAGAAAACCCCCCATTTTAACAACCAAAACCCAGACAATTTAACCCACAATCAATCCCACAACTCAATTTAATCATCACAGTAGTTCTAGAATGGTCCCAGCAGCAAAACCTAACAAAAACTAATCCCAAAACTCACCCCAATAACCAAGAGTGATTCACCATTCGGCTTACATGCATAAATTTACAATTCTAACAAAACTCAGTATAAACTCAGATAACTTAATGCTAGGCTTTTTACCTCAAAGATGAATTCAATCCACACTTGCTCTTCAACTTCCCAAGCTTACTCCTCCCACAATCCAAGCCTTAGATTTCTGAATTCCTAGCTTAATTCCCCTAGAACATTCTTCAGCCTTCAAGCTCCCAAAGAGAGAAAAGCTGAGTGATAGGGAGATAGGGTTGGTTTGGGAAAAATTCTAAGTGTTTCTTTGCTTTGTCTTACTTAGCCTAAGTCGCTTAAGTTATCTCCAAGGCTCGGGGTACCAAAAACATCCCCGAGGGCAAAATGGTAAATTTTCCCGATATTCCCTCCTAAACGTCCTAACTTCAACTATATCTCCAAATATTTCTTTTCATAACCCGATACCCCAGTAAAATGTCTAATACATGAAATACCCTTTGACTCGCCCCGAGTCGGGTATCGGGTCTCGTTGTGACTTCCTAGCTAAACCGCTCCCTAGGACTGTCTCACATCGTGCATCTCAAATATATCACCACTCACACGTAGTAAAGATCACAATATACACAAATATTGCATTTATGGCCCACAACGGCTAAAATTGCAAACATCCCCCTAATAACCAAACGGGGTCCACATGCATATTTAATTCACCTAAACATGCATTTCTATTCACATGCTCATCAAATTCACATATTAATATAATAAATCACTTATTTCCATCTAGGCACGCTAATCAAGGCCCTAAGCCTTATTAGCAAATTTGGGACGCTACAAATACTGAACACCAATGTCGTTTCTGACTAATAAGTCAACACCATTCACAGGTAAGCAAAGCTGTCAGACATTTACCATGCAATCAATGTCCATATATATAGCACTCATCATGCCTCATCAATAACCATGCATGTCACATAATGGGTGTAGTTTTCTTACCTTTGGTTCAAGCGTGAAATAATAAAAGAACGACCCTTGAGAATGATTTGTCCTTAGGCCCCTTAGCAATTACCTAGTCATAACCAAATATGAAATCCCATTAATAAAACAAGTAATAAAAGGTTCATGGACTAAAACCCTGCTCCCGGGACCTCGAATCCTACTAAAACGGTTAGTAGATTCAATCCCAAGCTTAGAGAAATGAAAACCCGCGCGTACAAGTGACTAAAACCCATCCTGGCAAAAAAGGGACAGACGGGCCGCGACTTGCCCCCAAGGGTCGCGACGCGCCCCCAAGACAAAGAGCCCCCTGTCTGGGGTGCTAGGGGCGGGCCGCGACTTTCCCTGTGGGTCGCAGCGCGCCTACCTGACAGAAACCAGGGGAGGCTCTGGGATACCTTCAAGTCGCAACTTGCATGAACTCAGTCGCGACTTGACCTCGCGAACCCAGCTCCCTTGCATTTTTCTCAATCCAAACCCATCCAAATCTTTCACCAAACAATCCAAATTAAACATTACCACAACATATCCACCCACCTAACATCAAAACCCAAGCCTATAAGCACTTAAAACATCAACAAATACCCAATTACACAATCAAAATATCAAGCTATAAACCATGTGAAAAACAGAGCTAAAACCAAGGATTTAATCTTAGAATCTTTACCTCAAATACAGAATTGAACCCTTCGAGTTGCTTAACACAATCCTAAACTCTCAAGCTTTAATCCTCAAGTTATAATTCTCCACTTAGCTTCAAAACTCCAATCCGAGAAGGAGAGGGAGAGATCGAGAGAGAAAGAGGGAGACTTTGTTTTTGCTACCTTAACCCTTCTACAGCCATCCTTTGGCTAAACTTAACCCATGTTCAAAATGACCAAATTGCCCCAGGGCCATCCTAAGCCTTCAAAGCCACCAAGGGAAAAGCTGTCATTTCTCACCTATCCCGTTAATCATAATTAACGTCCTTCAATTCTCGTTACTCCCAATATCCTCAAATATTTATTAAATCATATCTCATTACCCATTCATTCCCAGTAATGTACTAAGCATCAAATTACCCCCAAGCTCACTTCGAGCCCGACAATTAACCCCGTTATGACCAAACCGCTAACTTGCATCATAGAATCGTTTCATGCCGAATAGCTCAAACATATCCACATAATAATGTGGTCTCACCCATAAATCACAAACATGCACATAAATATACAATTATGCTTTCAATGGCCAAAATTACGAAATGCCTTTCTAATAAGAATTGGGCCAACATGCATACAGTTATCATCATATAATAATATAACTCACATAATCATGCATATAATCACATAATTTCATATTAAATCAATTATGGCCCTCCTGCCCCCCTAATCCAGGAATTAAGCCACATTAGGGAATTTGAGACGTTACATTAATACCTGTGATGTGTTAATTTACCACTGAGATGTAGGAGATTTACTTATTGTAGATAGTTATAAGTCCTAGTAAGAATATAATTTGTAGTTGTAATCCGCTATCACAATAGAGATAGGAATTCTGATAATTGAATTAGAAAAGCATAGGTGGATAATTAAATGAAATTAATAACGCTATATTTGTATCCATTAATTAACTGTCTTCAATGTTATCTGTTTAGAGTTTATAGTTTCTAGTTGTTTTTATTTTATTATTTTTATGTTTATGTTTTAGTTTGCTTTTATCAACAACTATTCGATTAACCAAATAGAGATTAGGAGTTAAGTATTGGTAATTGGTAATTCAGTCTTCGTGGGATGATACTCATGCTTGTGCACTTTATTACTTGTTTAAACGATAAGTATACTTGCCTACATAATTTTCACAACAACATCATTTATTACATTCCATTCATACACCAAACCAAACTAAATAATTATGATTTCAATATTCATTCAATAAACAAACCAAACATCATAATCTATATTCTCATTATTATTCTTATTTAATTCCATTATCATTCTCATTCCATTCCACTTAACCAAACGCCACACAAGGTGATGTTTGATTAGTGTTTAACCCAAAGTTAGACATGATGATGTGGCATATGAAAATGACATGTGGCAGCAGAAAGCATTAAATTTGTCTATACTGGATGATCTGCATGTGTTGGTCGATTATACTTGATCAGCATAGATGTAACGTCTAAAATTTGCTAATAAGGCTTAGTGCCTTGATTAGTGTGTCGGGAGTGCATAATTGGATTTATATGCAAATCATGTGAAACTAATTGAATAAATGTGTGATTATGTGGCACATATGAATTATATGATGATATGAATACTTATGCATATTTATGTATATTAAATATGCATGAGGATCATTTTCGTTAATAAGGGCATTTTTGTAATTTTGACTTGAGGGTATAATTGTAATTATATGTGTTATGTGATTGAAACCACATTATTAGGTGGATATATTAGCGATATTTTGCACGAGACGATCCCAGTGAGCGAGTTGGCGATAAAGTCACAACGGGGTCAAATACTCGGCTTAGGGTGAGCCTAGGGGTATTTTAGTAATCTAGTACGTAGTCGAGATTTATCGGGTGATGGGTAGCTATTTGGTGATTATTTGGGTATGTCGGAGTTAATTTTGAATTTATAGTGTTGTTTGAGGTTTAGAGGGAGATAGTGGCAAATGACTGAATTTCCCTTGGAGGTTACCTTGAAGATTGGAGTGTGTAGGGGCAAATTTGTCATTTGACCACATAATTAGTGTAACGCGCAACCCCTTGTTGGGGTTTAGTCATTCAAGCAAAACACTCGACTTTGATTCTCTCTATTCCATTTTCTCTCTCTTGAAGCACTCGAAGTTTTCTTTAAGTTTGGAGAGGAATTGCTAGGAAATTGAAGGAGATTGCTGGGGAGATTTGGAAGATTTGAGAAGATTGGGAACTATGGGAGTCTTAGCTAGCTAAGGGAATCGAATTTCGCAGCTTAGGTGAGGATCTTTTAAGCTTCTTTGTGTTCTTCATGTTTTGAGGAAAATAGTTAAGGTTTGCTTAATTTTTTGAAATCATTGGTGTTTCCTGGCAGTTAGGGTGGTGTTGGTGGTGGTTTAATACTAGTAAACCCTTAAGAAGCTCATAATCAAGTTTGAAACTCGTAATTAAAGCTGGATTTTCTAAATTTTTGGGTAAGTTCTTAAAGTTCAAGCTCAATGGTAATCTTGTCAATTTTATGTGATCTGATTGTATATGGATTACTTGGATAGTTTGAATATTCAATTTGGGGAAAATACATTATATATAGGTGTCATGTGTGTACACATAATATGACTGTGTAAGTACATAAAAATTTAAAATAGTATTTATCTTCTATCAAGAATAAACAAGTTTTTTCTTCGATCATAAATGTGTGATTTGAATAATATTATGAATGTTTTATACATTAAATAGTGTAGTTTATGATCTAAAATGTTATCATATATATTTTTTAAAATATGTTTATATCATTTTTATATATATAATATTATTTATTTTATTTATTTAAAATTTATATAGCAATCATAAAAACTTAATAAATATATTTAATAATTTTTTAAAATAAAACTAATTAAATGTGCATTGCACATTGCTTGCACTTAGTACATTAAAAAAAATGGGGTAGCAACGAGGAGGACAACATTTCTCTATCCCGTTTCTAATGTCGTATGAAAAAAAAATTGAGTACCTACTACGTTACTTTCCAAGATAATTTTCACAACATGTAATATATTATTCGGAATTTTCTGAAAATTTGTAGGATGCTCTAAATAACTACAATATACACGATCATAAAAAAAATCACACAAAAAATTGTTCGCGGGTCGGAAATACAAAAGAGCCCCACCAGTGACTCTTTTTGAAGCCTGTACACCCGTATTTTCCCATGGGCTGATTAGCAAGCTGAGCTGCGGCCTAACCATGGTTATCTCGTGGACATCCCCCGAGATCGGAGTTGCGCCGTAAGGTCACACCTCCTTAGCTCGAGGATGGTTGGGGGTTCGCCTCTGGTAGCTTAAAGACAGAGTCCGGGCTCCGACGACCGAAGGTCGGGTCAAGCATCCAGCCCGCAGTACGAGCTAGGGTTGAAGGTTGTGACCCTTTATAAAGTCAGCCACGCAAGGTAAACGTGCATATATCAGACATCACGTGTCTGATATATCCTTGACTTCTCAGACACGCAGCAGGAACGTGCGTATTCAGACATCCTCAACTAGGTTGGGCCGTGCGGCCCATTATCCCCTTACCTACTGATTTGACTACACTTATGTGTCAGGTTTAGGAATTAATCATGAATGTCACAAAGTTAACATGATAGGTAAGAAGGTCACGGGATGACCTTCTTACCAACTCCCAGGTGCCTTCTCCTATAAATACAGAGACATTGGGAGCTAATAAGGGTTGGATTCTCTCTTGTAACAAATACCCTGTAATTGTATCCCCTGAATATAGCAATAATATCGACTAGTGGAGTAGAATGATTTTAACCTTCGAACCACTTAAAAAATGTGTCTCGAGTAGCCATTTCATTTTCCTAAGATCATATATCTATTTCGGTTCCACTTTAGCACTAATCTCTTTCTCTTCTTTTCTTAATTTCCTGTTGGCGAAGAACCGCGTCAACAAAGCCCCTACCATAGAATACTCTTATATTATTTTGGTAATCTAGTGAAATATTTCAAGTAATTAATGTGAACCATTATTAACTTTGCTCTTTTATTATATAAGAATTTCTTAAAAATAATGAGAAATGCATATAAAATGCAAAATAAATAATTAAAAATATATTTCTTACTTTTAATTTTTGAAAAATAAAATAAAAAGTATAATTTAATAAATAGAAAGAAAAAAAATGTAGTACATTATTATAAAAAGTTTCATAATTTAAACACTATTATTTGCAACAAGATCATCTCTGATGCATTGTAATAATATAGCACACTTCAAATATTTTTTTTAATGGATGTTAAAAGTTGTACTAAATTTGGCATATACACTAAAGGTTGATCCAAATTTAGTTCAAAATATAACACGATCCAAATTTGGATCATAATATAAGACCATCTCCAATGTATAATATAAATTTTGTGCTAAATTTGGCTCAAGAAATGAGAATGCTATATTTGGTCATATTTTAATAATTGTGCTCCAATGTAGTGATGCACACGGGACGAAAAATTAGCGGGGAGTGCTTCCCCCGTCCCCGTCCCCATTTGTAATTTTAATCACCGTCCCCGCTCCATGCTCACTTGTTCCACATATTACACAATATTACACAATTTAAAATATATGTAAAGTATATGTAAATAAAAATATTACACAATTTTTATGATTTAAAATACTAAACATGATCCCAAATAAAATTTAAAATATTAAAAAAATTACTAATGTACTACAAAAATACATAAATAAAGATATAATACATATAAAATATTACAAAAATATATAATTATTTAATCGGGGGCCCTCGCCCCATTTAACATTCGGGGATTGAAAATTATTTTCGTCCCCGCCTCGTTCCCCATTTAGGTGGGGCCCCGTCCCGATGGGAAAAATGTGAATCCCTACTCCAATACAAGATGTAAATTTTGTGTCAAATTTAGCACAAAAAATGAGTTAGTGCTATATTTGGCCCAGTATATGTAATTGTATTCCAACACATAAGATGCAAATTAATACAAAAAAAAAACCATTTTATTGAGAATATATAAAAATTAATTTTTTATCACTTTATATTCTCCAAATTATGTACTCTAAGTAATTAATCACTAAAAAAATTATTATATGGTTAGTAGAGCTGCACATTTGGACCTGAAAACCTGCCCACCCAATGGACCTGACCGAATCGAACCCAAGAGACCCGAAAAAAATGTGAAACCCTTACCGTCGGGTTAGAAATGGTTCGAATGAGAACCCTATACATTTCAGGTTTGGTGTAACCCGAGCCCATCCGAAATATTTAATTTTTTTTTCAATTTTTATTATTAATATTAATAATAATATATCACATATCTTAAAACAACAGTTGCTTATCTTAAAATCCTCTCAACTCCTCTCCTTGTCTTCTCGACTCTCTCGGTCTCTCCCTCGATCTCTCACTCTATCCCTTGATTTCTCACTCTCTCCCTTCACCACCACCATCCCTAATTCTCCTATGGCCATTCCCTCTCGACTTTCTCCCTTAATATCTCTCACTCTCTCCCCTCATTGGAGCCG
This sequence comes from Humulus lupulus, assembly GCF_963169125.1. Lineage (NCBI taxonomy): Eukaryota > Viridiplantae > Streptophyta > Magnoliopsida > Rosales > Cannabaceae > Humulus > Humulus lupulus. Next base: position 53,953,606 of record NC_084800.1, on the reverse strand, counting down.
AGACACACCACCACCACCTCCCTCAGGCCAGCCACCGACCCACATCCCTTCTCTTCTTCTCCTCATTCCTGCTCTTCTGCTTAACATCTCCTCCTTCACTGCGACAAAGAGACCCACCCACTCAGGCTACACTCGTTTTCTTGGTTCGTCCCACCCGAACCCGACCGATCTTCACCCAAGAAATCCGAACCCGAACCCGACCACATCCGACCCTAAACTCTAATTTCGGACGAATTCAATATGTATTTTCCCCACCTGACAAACCCGAACCCGAGAGACCCGACCATTCTGCAGCCCTAATGGTTAGTCATTAGTTTTCCATTAATAAATTATAATAATTAGTATCACTATAGTAAATAAAAATAGAGAATTTATTGTATGCCAAATTTGGCCCATGCTATATCTTGGGCCAAATTTGGCACAATTTTTAAAACATCATTGGAGTGATTTTTTTATAATATGCTAAAATATAGCAATAAACTATATTTTTTAGTATTTCATTGGAGATGCTCTAAGGTCAAAATTAACTCAAAAACTCAACAAAGTAATTTCATTTTTATTGAAAATATATATAAAAAACATAACTAAATAAATATATAAAAATTATAAACTTTCAATTAATAAGTGGCAAAAATATAATTAAAAAATATAGTATTTATTGTGTACCAAATTTAACACATTTGCATGTTGTATTTTTTTAAGATATGTTAAATATAACAATGCACCACTTTCATAGTACTCCATTAGAAATGCTCTAACATAATCTAAATTTTGATAAGTAATAAATGATCATTTTTTTATTTACAATATTACTATTAAACATGAATGAGACACTTCAATACACATTTTTTTAATTACAACATTACCATTAATTATTTTTTAAAATATTTAATTTATTACAATCATTAATGATAGTTACTTTTTATATCAATTTATATCTTAAAATGTTATTGTCTATGGAGCATAATTATAAATATTGTACTAAATATAATATTTGTTAATTTATTGTGTCAAATTTAGTATTTTTTAGATCATCCAATAGTCTAATTTATGAAGAAGGAAGCATTATAAAGTGTAAAGGTTTCTCTTTAAATGAATTTGAATTGTATTTGGTGGTTCAATAACCACGGGGGAGGATGTTATAGGGAAGGCAATAAAGTGACAAGGCCCAACTTATTGAATTGGGCCATGTTGGGTATTCTGAATTGGGCATTTTCGGACGTGGCAGTACATTGAGAATAGTTGAGAAATAATCCTATTTTACTTTTGAGGAAATTACATTTTATATATGGGGCTTTTAATAAAGCTTGCAAAAATATGTTTTTTTTTTAAAATAAAAAAAAGTTATTCTATGGCTTTTTTTTTTTAATTTTTATGGGTTTAGTTTTCCATATTTTTATATAAAAATTGTTTTATACCATAGTTTTACTCTTAATTAAGTTTCTCATATTTAGTTAGTTAGCAATTGTGTCTCTCATACTTTGTATTTTTTCTTTAATAAATTTTTCCATATAAATTAGAAAAAGTATAATTCCCATATTTTTGCATAGTAATAACATAAAAGCCATATTTATGAAAACCCCCTTACTTTTCTAATCCGAAGCTCACTAAACTACAACAACGACACTATCTCAAATTCTCAATCGATATTAGTCCTAGCCTGTTTCACGAATTTAATTCACATTTAATATTCATTGTTAAGTATTCATAAAAAAAAGTGTCAATTTGATACCGATATTTTATTAAAATACAAACTTGGTACCATCTCTTTCTTATAATTATCAATTGATACCTTATATTTTCGTCACCGGCCCTAGAGGCTTTTGTTCTTCATTAGTCTCCTTGGCTTGTGTCATTTTGTGTGTGCAGGTGATGAGTGAGGTTAGATCTATCACGACTATGGGTGAGGGTTCTCTGTTTTTTTATGGTGGTCTGGTGGGGTGGTTCAGATCTGAAGGTGGTGCGATGGGGAGTTTCGTTTTTGGAGGGTGTAGCAGAGGGTTGTTCAGGACTAGTGTAGGGAGGTGGGCTTGGTAGTTTCTAGATTCTCACGAGGTCATGCGGTGGGGTGGGTTGGAGTCAAACATGGCAGTTTGGGGTGGCGGGGGTCCAGTTAGGGTGGATTGACGATAATCCCTCTTTCTCTCGCTTCTCCTTTCCTTTGTTCTTATTATTCTCAGGCAACGACAAGGCTGGGATTCGAGCTCGTCAGTTGACTCAAGCTCCAGTGCTCTGTGGTCTTCCTCTTGGAAATGTAGTTTTACCCAGTCTTTCCCCCTACGAATCACGAGATTCTGACTGTCACAATTGAAAGACTGGGTAAAGATGCGCAATCCCACACTGCCTGCGGAAGGTCAAGTGTGATGATTCTAAGACTGTGTAGGTATGTGACTACACAGTTGAAGATGGCTTAAATGGATTGATAGGTACTACCTATGCCAACAAGATGCATCTTCTTTTTGGTAGCCCATCACTTGAGAACTCCAAAGTTAAGTGTGTTTGACCTGGAGCAATCTTATGATGGGTGACATCCTGAGAAGTTTTCCCAGGAAGCGTTCGAGTGAGGACAAAGCATGCTGGAAAGACTCGTGTTGGTTTGTAGGGCCAGTCATCATTCTAGGAAGCAGCCATAATGACGTGGGGGGTTACAAACTAGATTTAAAAAGACTGTAAATGTTTGGATGGATCTGATCCGATCCAATAAATAACTAGGGGATACATCCAATGGATGGAACCGATCCAATCCAATTATCCATTGGATCAAATCAAATCGGTTGACTCAATTCAATTGGATTGGATCGATTGTAAAAATCCAACATCCAATGGGTAATTGGATTGGATTGGATGGGCTTAAATCCATTGGATGTGATCCATTGAACACTCATACCACAAATTATGGCCTCGCCTACAATAATATACTTCACACAATATTTCTTCAAATTTTTCTAGGGATTATACTCTTTTGGATCATGTATTTTGTCTTATTATTTATATGAACATTGTATTTTAACAAATTAATTTTTGGACCCTGTATTTTGTAAAATGGTTCAAATAGAATTCTAAACTCAATTTTAATTAACAAAAAAATTAAATATAACAACATAATTGTCAGGCAAAATGATTGTGTTTTTGTTTAGAGTTGTTAGTTTGGTAAATTATTTATGATTTTAGTTCAAAAAACTTCAATCAAAATCAGGTTCAGGAATCTATTTGAATCATTTTACAAAACACATGGCCCAAAAAATAATTTATCAAAACACAAGATCCAAATAGGTAATGAGACCAAACATATGATCCAAAATGGTATAATCCCAATTTTTTATCATTATTATTTTTCTAATTTTGTCAATCTTTTTATGAAAAAAAAATCTTAAGATTATTATGTTTTCTTTCACTTGAGCTCTTTTTAAAATTAAAAATTATTAAATAACCCTTGTAATAAATACTTATCCTTAATTTTTTATATATATGTAAAAGACTAAAATATACAATAGTGGCATGGCTTACTATGCTAAATCATATACATTTGCATGTTTCTTGATTTGTTGTATAGATATGTTAACCACATCTCTGGGGCTTGGTAGGAAATATGAATCCTATACCCTTAGTTAATTATCATTATGTATAAGTATATATAGCTTATAGTAATAATTATTAGGATTATCTTTTGTTTGACTTATGATACGGGAGGTTCAAAAATTTCTACGGCCTATAAGGCCTTTTAAGACCTTACCTCTAAAATAATTTTTAGATTTTATTTTTCATAAAAAAATAAAGACTACCTACCTAATCTATCTTGTTCATAAACAAACTTTATGTATAACTAGAAAACATAACTCATAACCGCGCTTCGTACAGATTTTGTAATAATTAACAAATTTATATTTTAAATTTTATTGGGAAGATTGTGTGGTAAGGAGTTTTTTTCATCCTACCCGTACAACATGTTCTTTATATGGATACGTGGACGCGTCTTGACCATTTTTTTATATGATTGTGTTATTTGTATAATTAAAATGCTGAAAACAAAGTTCAAGCAACTTGTTAAACGCATAATTTTATTTATATATTTAATATTATACATTTTGCATGATTTTTTTTATTATAAAAAGTATAAATTATGTATAAAGAAATTTATATTTCGTGCAAATGTTATTTTGGTCGATACCTTTTATTTTTAAAAAGAATAAATAGTATTTTTGCCTCCTGAACTATGATTATTGTATGATCGTACCTCCTAAATGATTCGCTATGTTAAAAATTCACCCCGAACTATGCACGTTATTGAAATATGAGACTTCTGTTAGATTTCGTCATAGGTGGCTAACGAATTAATGATGTGTCATTTTGTCTGTTAATGTGGTAGTTCCATGTGTAGAATAATTATCAATTCCCCCCCCCCCCGAACTTTGACCACTACCAAATTTTACATTTTTTTTATTAAAACTATTTTTGTTTAAGAAAATCTGTTTTTTCTCTCTTAAAAATAATAATTAAATCTTTAAAAATTAAAAACAACCAGTTTAAAAGATTAAGAAAATAAACAATACTACAAGTTTCAAATTAATTAAATAAAATTTCAAATACTCAAAATTTAAAAATCTAATTGATAACATAACTTGTTTTTTTTACTTTTTCTTTTATTTTACAGTATAAAATAAATATGTCTTAAAATAAAAATTAAAAATAAATCCTAAACCAAAGTTTTTTCCTTCGTCCTCATCTTCTTAAATTAATTGTTTTTATTATTTATTGAAGCCCTTCGTCATTCCTCTTCAATTAAAAGTTTTTTCTTTGTTTTAGTATTTATTTTAAATGTTCATTATAAAATAGTTTTAATTAATATTGTAAAAAAAAGCTAAAAAATATTTATTTGTTGATAATTAATATTTTAAGGATTTAATTATTATTTGTAAGAAAAAAAAAATTTGTTATAAAATGGATATTATTTGGTAGTGGTCAAAGTTCGAAGGGCAAAATTGTTAATTATTCTATATATAACACTGCCACATCAACAGAAAAAATATTGCATCATCAATCTGTTAGCCACTTAGGACGAAATCTAATAGAAGTCTCATATTTCAGTAACGTACATAGTTCGGGGAGAATTTTCAACATTGCGAATCATTTAGGGGGCACAATCATACAATTGTCATAGCTCGAAGGACAAAAATGCTATTTATCCTAAAATTTAATTTTACACCTCGTGTTTTGTCAAAATGTTAAGAATATGAATATATATATCAGTTATTTGAACACTCTATTTTGACCGATTACATATTTTGAATTTTTTTTTTAAATTAACCTCTGGACCATATATGTATTCAAAAAATTCAAAATTCTTTTAAAAAAGCAAATTATATATATATATATAATATTTTGTGTAGGGGTTCACACTATTTTGAACCTTCTGTTTTAGCTGATTATCTGATTGGACCCTTTATTTTAAAAAAATTAATTTTTGGATCTCGTGTTTTATCAAAACGTTAAAAATATGAATATATATAGATAGATTATTTGAACCACATGTATATTGGTTGATTACTTATTTGGACCATTTATTTTTAAAATGGTCAAATAAATTATTAAAAATTTATCGAACAAAGAGTTTGTATTGAATTTTCGGAAGAAAAAAAATATTTGATTAAAAAAGAGTAGATCAAAATATATTTTCTTTTATATAATTGTGTTGTACTTTAATTTTTAAATCATTTAAATATATATATATATATTTATATATGCATGCACGTTTCATTTTAATTATAATATATTTTTTAAAAAATATCTCATTTAAAAAGACACTTAAAGATCTCTCATTTAAATTAGTTAATTAATTTATCATTATATATAGATAGATATTTAGAAACTAAGATAAAAGAAAATAGAATTAATAGTAATTAATTTATTATTATATATAGATAGATATTTAGAAACTAAAATAAAATAAAAGAGAGTTAATTACGATTATTATTATATTTTTTAAGAAAAAACAAAATAAAAATGTATTGTTTTTAGAAAAAGTTGAATAAAAAATGAGAAAAACTAAGAAAATAGATAGAGTGAATTAGAGTAATTTTAGAGTGTCTTTATATAAATAAATAAATTTATAATATTTAAAAAAGTAAGAAAAACTAAGAAAATACATTATCTCTTATGTGGCTCTCATTTATATAAATATATGGATTTATAATATTTAAAAAATATAATATTAGTAAGTAAATTATATATTTTTTTATAATGATAGAAAATTATAATTTTTGTATACAATTAGTAATTCTTCCATTTTTCTTTATTGTTATATATGTTTGTGTAATTCACCTGAAATTATATATATACATACAAATAAATTAGATCATTATTTAAAACTGTCTCATAAATCTTTTTTTTTTTCAATTTACTAATATTTTTTATAATTCTTATATAAAAAATATGAGGAACTATATTATAATTTAATTTTTTCTCTTTTATCTTATATGATTAGTACAAAAGATAAATCATAACCAAAAGAAAAATTAATATTATAAGGTCTTAATAATTTCCTTGAGTATCTTAAATTTATTAACATGTTAGAGTGTTTATTTTTTTTTCAAACAAACTCAATATCACCACACCATATAATCTTTTATATACCGCTTTCAAAGATTGTGAACATAATTTTTTTTAAAAATAGGTGATAAAATATTGTTATCCCCATTTCCTGTCGTGGGCCCGGGACGATGGTCCAGGCCCATGGTCTGGGGCGTTCGGATGTGGGCCCGGCCTAAGCCCGCTTGGTATAGGAATAACCAAGGGCCACGACCCTGAGTATGATTCTGGACCCGGATGGTGTCTGGGTCGGTGACCCAGAACTTGTCGTCCGGGAGACGTACCAATGTCGGATTACATTTGAAGTATGCGTAAACGGTCCCAGAGCCTGGTAACGGTCCGGGCCTGCGGTAAACGAAGAGGGACAAATGTAAACGAACCTGGATCAGGTCCTCCCGCTTGGCAAGGAAAAGCATCAGTGATCCTGAAGCCGCCCCACGATGCGTGGGGGTTGTCCCCACTTTTCACCTGCGGAAAAGGCCACCTCGGGATTGCACGCCGATGTTTCAGATCTGCACTGCCCAGTACTCTGACTGGTCTTGTCCCCTGAATCTGCCTCGTAACTCGAAGTGCCCAGACCAAAAGCACCGTTTTGTCAGGCGAAATATAGTTTTTGGGCCACCCTGTTGGGCCTTAATTAGTATTGAACCTATGTATGTTTTAACTTTTATATTGAGCTTCCACCAGAGAAGCCAAGAGTATCCATAACTTTGATGGGCCCGGGTCATACCCGACCTAGATCCAGTGTTCCTATGAGCCTATAAATACAAGCGATAGAACACTGGGAAGAGGATCTCTCTTCGACTTGTATACAGTTACTCTGTCAAAAAATAGAGAGAAACTCCATTGTAAAAGACTTTCCAAGCTCTAATACAACTGACTCGTGGACTAAGACTTATTAACGCCCCAACCACGTAAATATCCTGTGTTAATCTTCTACTTTCTATATCATTATTCTTAGATAATATTCATTAGTGTAGTTTCCGAAAATCTCGGTAAACAAATATATATATATACATTCTTGTTACACTATATATTTATCATTTTTTTCAATTTATGATATATGAAAATATATACTACTAAATTAAATATATAAATATAAATAATAATTAAATATTAAATATTAATATAAATTTGATAAATTAAAAAAATATAACTATTAGTAAGATTGAGTTAAACCAATCATTATAAAAAAAATATATTAATATTTGGATAAATTATAAATCAAAGTCAATAAAAATTTATCATAACTTATGAAAAAATAAATAAGAAATCACATGAGTTTTATATAAGCTCTCATTTATATAAATATATAGATGGAGATAAAAAAGTAAAAATTAAAACTTGACTATTCCTTCTCTTTTTTTTCTAAAAATTACGTGAATGACTTTCCAAAATTATTTATAAAATTTAGAAATAAACATGTAATAAAGAGAAACACTTCTTTGTTTCTATTCATATAAGAATTAATAATATAATTATTATTTCCAAGTTTGTAGGATTGTAAATATTGTTTTTGTTTTGACAGGTGGTGCCAAACGAAAATTGACCAGGTTTTGGATTAGTAGTGGCGTTATTTATCATTATCATATATACCAAACAGCCTGCCCTATGACATGAAGGAATATACCTTTTCCATTAAGTTAGTAAAAATCTTATTTATATATTAATTTATTTTCAAGGAAAAAAGAAAAAGAAGAAAAGAGAGTGGAGACTTATACACTATAACTGTAACATATATCATGTTAAGCACGTTTCATGTCTAAAAGTAAGAAAGCATATAAAATAGAGGATATGGAATAAAAGCAAGCCATATTTCTTGGAATCCTTTTCCAACAGAGCTCACTTCGATAATGATTAAACCACTCAGATTGATTTTCCTTCTTGTTGTGTTTTGTTTTTAGTGCTAATCATCTCACATTTGAAGGGACATTGATTGTTGTTTCTATATACTTATGTTGCGTGAACCACATGCCAATGCTCAAGATATGTATTTTATTTGTTTAAAATTTATCTCTATTTTTTTTTAAATTAGATCACGATGGGTTGAGTAGAATGATATTAGAATGGTAATGAAAATAGTAATGAGATGAAACAAGAATTGTAATGAGAATGATTTGATTTTTTGTTTAGTTTTGGAATGAATATTAGAACTAAAATTATTTTGTTTAGTTTGGTGTAAGAATGAAATGGAGTAAGATAAAAATGTCTATATTTTATTTATTTTTTAAAATATTCAATAAAAATATTTGTAACAAAATAATCATTGCACTCTTTTTTTTTTAATATTTTTTTACTAGTAATTTTGCTAGCAACTAATTAAAATAAAACTTAAAGAATTAAAAATTAAGACAAAGAATTTTACGTGGTTCAAGTTGTGAATCAACCCTAGTTCACAAGTTACTTGTATTTTGGATGCGAAGAACTTGCAAATGTCAAGCTCTAATGGAGGTTTTCAAGTAATGTTTTGGCATACTCTGAAAATAAGAAATGAATCAGGAATCTTTTACAAATTGTGCCCTAGCCTTATTTATAGATGGCTGATGACAATTAATTTCCCAATGAGGGCTAATTACAATTATTCTCCTTTAATGTGGACTTAAATATACAACAAATGGTAAATTCCTTCAGTTAAGGTGTTGGTGGGTCCCTGTATATCTTAGTGGGCCCAATACGAGGTATATCAGCTCACTGCTTTATTGGGCAACACGCTCCTGACAGTGTCAGGAGAGCAACAACACATTTTTCCATGTCAGGTGGCGTCGTGAGACAACCTACTTGTCACTTGTACGAGATTGACACTATAATTTGTGCAACAGTGTTCTAAATCTAGAAGAGACTTCTGACAGAACTGGAGGAAATGCATCAATGACATGGTCTTATGATGAGACTTGGAGTGTTATCTTGAACATGGTCCTCGAAAAGTAACATTTTCACAAGGACACTCCTCTAATGGGGGTGAATTGTGATGGAAGGCAATACTTAACTCCCGTGGAGCTCAAAACAAGTTCCAATAGACTTAATCAACTTTTATGAAGTCTTAATTACTTTTAATGTGTGTCATGTGTCACTTAGTGTAAATATGAACTACAATATTATTTAAAATAAAATTCATTTCTACTAGTTTCTAATGGTTTGGGAATAAAATGAAAATTCATACTGAAAATATAAATTATTATTTTTATAGAATTCCATTACCAAACTACAAACTCTAAACCAAACATAAAAGTAGAATCTTCAATGCATTCTAATCTCCATTCATATAAACCAAATTATTACTGTGCATGCACATCTTCATCTCAACCCAGGTTTAAACTTTTCTAACGTTCGAGGAACGAGGACTGTCATGTCATATTTATTATTTTTGGTTGAGCAAAGATTGTGTCCTTTCTGTTATTAAATAATATAAAGAAAGAAAGATAAGGTTTTTACTGATTTTTTTATTATTATTTTTGGTTGTTGGACGTTGTAGCTGCAGGATTAGAGTTCAGCTTTCTTGTTCGGCATTGGAGGAAATCCAGAAAACGGAAAATCCCACCAAAAAGGACCAGAATAAAAAGCCAAAACGATAACTTTCTAGTACCAGAGCATTTATAAATATCTGAACTATAATAATATTAGTCTATATAACCCCAAAATAGGGTTACATAAAGTCAGGACCACTCCCAACTTAACATAACCACCGTCGATTCTACCTTGAGGAGCTTTCGGAAACCAGCAGCCCCCTCCGGTAGCGGACGCGCCGCCGTGACACGTCACCCAAAACCAACGATTTTCTGACAAACTTGACGCCACGTGTCCTGCATGAATACCTTGCGGGGCCCCCACCAGATCTGAAAACTTCGAGTACTTACTTCCTTATTCTAGCCTTCTAGGCCTGGCTCCCATTTATGACCTATATACCACAAAGTCCACGAACCCCAGAGCCAATCGGGTGCCTCCACTCCTCACCGGCCGGTCAGATGAGCCAATCACCTCGAACCCCCATCTGGGTTTGGTGCTGATCACGGTCACAGGTGAATTTTCCTCAGCCTATGTTGATGTTGGAATCGAGCTCTTCGGTTTCAGAGCATTTAAGAGTCTTGTGAAACTTTCGTTGTTTCAATTTTTGACGAGAACCCATGTCGTTTTTGAGGCAAAGAAAGGGAAAAGGTCCCAACCCAGAGCTTCGGAACAACGATAATGAGGATAGCGAGAAGGAGAGAGAGAACAGAGAGCGAAAGCAAAGAGAAAACGAGACGCAGAGAAGGAAGTGGTCGTGTATCGATGGCTGTTGCTGGTCTATTGGTTGTATATGCTCCACTTGGTGGTTCTTACTTTTTTTGTACAACGCAATGCCGGCTTCGTTCCCTCAGTACGTGACCGAAGCGATTACGGGTCCGTTGCCGGACCCACCTGGCGTGAAGTTGCGAAAGGAGGGATTGAGTGCCAAGCATCCGGTCGTGTTCGTTCCCGGAATCGTCACCGGCGGCCTCGAATTGTGGGAGGGACACCAGTGTGCTGATGGCTTGTTTAGGAAGAGGTTGTGGGGCGGAACATTTGGGGAATTGTATAAAAGGTAATGCAAAATTTACTTTTTGGGTTGATTTGGTATGGAGTTTCCTTTTTTGTTGGGTTTTGTTTGATTGTTTTAGTGAATTTGCTGTTGTGGTTTTTGATTTGTTGGATGAAATTTTCAACTTTTGAATGAGTGTGACGTGAGGGGAAGTGTGGTACTGAAGTGCTAAAGCTGCCAATTGCTGCTTTTGCAATGGAAAGCTATGGGAGTGAAGAGTTCCTTTAAGTTTAAGAATCTTTAGGGGAAGTTGTTTTGGTAAAGCGTAAAATCTTTAGCACAATTAGATATAATCTGGCAGAAATTGATTGAGCTGGCTAGCAGTTTTAGTTCTTATTGAAAGGATTTCTTGAATTGATTACTTGCTGCATTGCTTTTTTTCTGAAGAAAACTGCTAGCCAGCTGAATCATTTATTGTCAAGTTATACTTGTACTAATGTAGAAAATTATAGTTAATTGTCATGTGATAATTGTAAATGTTTTGTAATCATTTTTACAATAATTGGTAAGTCAAAAAATCATGAGAGAATATCTGATTTTGAAATTCACCTGGAGGCTTATAAAAGAGTTAGCTCATTTATTAAGGGCTTGTTCAGAATCTTAATGACGGCTATATGAAAATTCTAGAAACTTATGCACATATGTAATTTTTCTTAAAAAAGCTATTGCCTTCCTGGTTTTTATTTGCAAGATTAAAAGAAATAAGTTAAATAAGATTTAAGATCCAGATGGACAGATTTATTTAAAACCAGGATCCTTGTTTTGAAACTTCAATACTTTCCCTGGCCAGCTCGGATGCTACACTTGTGCCTTCTTCTACAACCATAGTACTTGATTTACTATAGGATGTATCAACACCTTTTGAAGCCATTAATCCAACTTAATTTTTGTAAAAGATGATTGTTTCTAAAATATCAATTACGCTCTATCTACAAGGTCCCATGGCTAGTCATCTTATCAGCTGAATTCTGTTAAACAATTATAGGCACGTGCCGAATATTTCTCAGTTTTACTGCTTAAGTTGGATCAAACATCAGCTGTCAGCTTGTGGATTCCTGTCTTTCCAGGCATTTCATTCTTACTTGTTATAGGTATGCATCATTCTCTTTAGTTATGGATTAATCGTACCCACCCACATATAATTGTGGACATTGTTCATTTTATACATAAAAAGAGGTTTAAACTAGTATTTTAAAATGCATTTAGGTGCTGTGTCCAAGAGAGAGATCGTACCGAGTGTCATAATTCAAAATATCATGTTTGATCACGCGACACTTCCTCTTTGCTATTTTAATTTTTCTTGAGAAAGAACTAAAACAGCCGGGGAGAAAGGGAACTATGAAATGTATCATGTCTTCGGCATGACTTGTCCAATTTGTTAATTTGTAATATTATATTTTCTTTGCGTTGTAATTTGTCAGGTTGTTTTATTTTCCAAATCTCTGTATTTCTTACTGTTTTCCAGAAGTAATTAGTGGGATTGATTCCTATGGGTGATCCTCCCATGTTTCTATTTATTTTTACAGACCATTATGCTGGGCTGAGCATATGTCTCTGGATAATGAAACTGGACTGGACCAGTCAGGTGTAAGGGTAAGGCCTGTATCTGGCCTTGTGGCAGCTGATTACTTTGCACCAGGTTATTTTGTCTGGGCAGTTTTAATTGCTAACTTGGCTCGGATTGGATATGAAGAAAAAACCATGTATATGGCTGCATATGATTGGAGGCTATCATTTCAAAACACTGAGGTATTGTTAAGTCAGTAATTGGTTTTTCTGTAGGAACCCTAAGGAGGCTCATTTAAAAGAATGTTCTGTCTCTGTTTTTGCTGTTTTTTTTTTGCAGTATGTATGTTTCAGCCCTAAAATGAGCTACTCTGATTGATTTGATTAGGTTAGGGACCAAAGTTTAAGCAGGATAAAGAGCAATATAGAACTGATGGTTACTACAAATGATGGGAAAAAGGTTGTAGTTATTCCTCATTCAATGGGTGTGCTTTACTTTCTGCATTTCATGAAGTGGGTTGAGGCACCAGCACCAAGGGGAGGTGGGGGTGGATCAGATTGGTGTGCAAAGCATATCAAAGCTGTAATGAACATTGGAGGACCCTTCTTAGGTGTTCCAAAAGCAGTCTCAGGGCTTTTCTCTATTGAAGCAAAGGATATTGCTGTTGCCAGGTTTTGTTCTTGACCTTTGCGGTGTAATAGGATGATATTATGTCATTTTCTCATTATTATCATATTTTCACGCTTTGAATTATATTCTAGCTAAATACAGTTTGTGAGGTAATTGGATTGCTATCAGCTAATAATTATGTCAATAAAATTAGTTTTCATGCTTGAACTGACAATCAACTTTACCTGGGCACTTTATTTTTTATGGTTATCCATGTAGTGTTTTATTTATATCTGAAGGCCTAAAAGTTGGGAGGAATAAAGTATCATAACACAAGAGTTTTTTAATCCATGCAGAATACCTACATAAAATTTAGAATAGTCTAATTTGCTTAGTGCATACTTCAAGTTTGAATCTTTTATGGTAGAGTAGTTTGATTCTAATTTGAACTAAAAAACGTTTTTTACTGCATAAGCCTTTGGTGTTTTACATAATACTCTCTCATTGTGGTTTCTGTTACATTCATTTGAGAAATTAAACTATTGACCTACAAATTGAAAAATTTCCCTCTTAGATGAATTTCCTTTTAATATAAAATCAAAATTAGTTTCCAGGAAGCATGTCAGTTTTTTGTTGGGGCTTTTGATGAACTGCTATTCCCTTATACAGGGCCTTCGCACCAGGTGTTTTGGATAAGGATGTTTTTGGTCTTCAGACTTTACAACATATGATGCGGATGACACGCACATGGGATGCAACAATGTCAATGATACCAAAAGGAGGTGACACTGTCTGGGGTGGCCTTGATTGGTCACCTGAAGGATTTTACAATTGTAGTGCAAAGAAGCTGAAGAACAATGGCACAGTAGCAAATGGCCAAAATGGAGCAACAAATAAGGGTTCTGCTAAGGGAGTGAACTACGGAAGAATGATATCATTTGGGAAAGAATTAGCTGCAGTACATTCTTCTGAGATTGAGAGGATCGATTATTGGGTACTTTCTGACTTAACACTTTATTTTCTAATAAATTGACAGTTCTACTATTAGTAAACGGTAACTATGAGATACTTGGTTATAGAAATAATTATCATTGGACCTATGTTATTTGAATTTTGTACTTAAATGGTTAATTGGCAGGGTGCTGAAAAGGGTAATAACCTTGTGAACACGACGAAATGTGATGTATGGACCGAGTACCATGAAATGGGTGTTGGGAGTGTCAAGGCTATTGCAGATTACAAAGCTTACACTGTTGCAGAAATTTTGGATCTGCTTCATCATGTTGCCCCAAAGTTGATGGCACGTGGAGAAGCTCACTTTTCATACGGAATTGCTGACAATTTGAAGGACCCAAAATATCAACATTACAAATATTGGTCAAACCCTTTGGAAACAGAGTGAGTTTTAGTTTTGTGAAGCCTTTCTTGTAGTTTGATTGGTGTGCTTAAATTATTGGTGCAGAGGTTTGATTCCATGCTATTGGATTAACTAAAATCCAACATCCAAATTGCTTATTGCCTACCCTGAAGAAGAATAGATTGTACTGTTGTCAAAATTTAAGTGTGCTTTAATTTAAGGTATTGATAAGCTATCCTCCAATCTGAAAATACACAGTAAGTTGATCACTGATATGTATTCTTTTATTAGACTAAAACAATATATGTATGAGCTGGTGATTGTGGACGTTTATTATCCAAGTAATGTGCCCTTCTGCCGCACTTTTGTTAAACCTATTGAACTGCTTTTTCAGATTACCGAATGCGCCAGACATGGAGATCTATTCGATGTACGGAGTAGGTATTCCCACAGAAAGAGCATATGTGTACAAACTAACTCCTTCCTCAGAATGCTACATTCCCTTTCAGATAGACACCTCAGCAGAGGGTGGAAATGAGGACCCTTGTTTGAAAGGTGGAGTTTTCTTAAGTGATGGAGATGAAACTGTCCCTGTTTTGAGTTCGGGTTTCATGTGTGCAAAAGGTTGGCGGGGGAAGACCCGGTTCAATCCTTCTGGCATCCGAACTTACATACGGGAGTATGATCATGCTCCTCCAGCCAATCTTTTAGAAGGCCGGGGCACTCAAAGTGGCGCTCATGTCGATATAATGGGGAATTTCGCACTTTTAGAAGACGTTATAAGAGTAGCAGCCGGTGCAACTGGTGATGAGTTAGGTGGAGATCGAGTTTTCTCTGATATTTTCAAATGGTCCGAGGCAATTAATTTACAACTCTGACATTACACGGTGAGTTTTCTGTGCATACCTACATCGTTGCAAATTTTGAGTATTTTTTTTCAGTCTAAAATTTATTCTTTTTTGTTTTTTGTTTTGTTCTCAGTAATGGCCAAGTTCTTACTTATACACTGGAGCTTCAAAAGCGAGATACGCATGGTGAATTAGAAATGAAAATGGTTGCTGGTTGATTAAAGCTACAGCTCCCATTTACATTAGAAAAAAGGAAGACTAAGAAGTGAGAGAGCAGGTTTCATAAAACAAGCTCATCACAACTTAGTAGTATTGTCATCTATAGTTGCAGTCTTCATTTTTTTTGGGTATACCCAACTTTTACAATTGATATCCTGATTGAAATTCTTATATTCAATTAATTTATTCACACAAGTTTGTATGTTCCTTTCTTGGAATATATACTATGTTTATCTTTGCACTGTAATTACATTCCTTGTCTACTACGTTTTTAAGCTTGATCAAGATTCAAGACCAAGACCAAGACCAAGAGGTCCAAGACCATGTCCAAACACCCTTTTATTAAACAAAAATAAATAAATAAAAGAAGAACAAAGAAGAGATGAATCTTTAGCAAACTTGGTCCAGAGGAGACACCCCTAATTAAAGAAAGGTATGAGGAATGTCACATTAGGTGGCACGTCTCTTTCTAAATGTGACTAAACTTTGTCTCGGTCGTTGGTAAATAATTAAAATAACCCGAAAAAAAGAGACCTAGGCATAAACATGTGATTATTGGCATCCTATTATAATACATTGTTGCTTAAAAAAATAACAGATGAGTTGATTTTATTATTAAACATTGAAGAAATCTAATTAATTGTAATTTTTATCTTTTGATGTGTATAAAGAGTCAAATATGTGTAAAAAAAAGTATCCATCCCATGTTAGTTTAATTACTTTTTTTCATTTTTTTTACTGATTATCTAGCAAAGTCCCATAATATCCCATTTTATTTTATAAACATGATCACTTTTTCTTTTTTTTTTTTGAGAACCGCAACTACTTTTAAAATAATAAATTAAGAAATACTTTTTCTACATATGATTATCTAACAAATTCTCATAATATCCCATTTTATTTTAGAAAACCTGATCACTTTTTCATTTTTTTTGAGAACCACTACTTTTAAAATAATAAATTAAGAAATACTTTTTCTACATCTAAATGAAAATATTGCGTTTTGACCCCTGCGAATTTGGGAGATGGAAGATAATATTAATATATAAGTACTCTCTAGCATGATCAAAATTTTAGTATAATTTATGTGGGAGAATTAATAATGGGTTATATTATAATAATTTATAAACAATAATAAATATTGGACAAATTTACTTGTGATGAATAGTATTTTGTTTTTCTTTAAAAAAAAAATTAGAGATATTTGTGTAGTCCACAAATTTTGGCACTGTTTTAATTTGGCACACAACATATCATTTATTGAAGATTATTATTATTATTATTATTATTATTATTATTATTATTATTAGTCCAAAAGTTAAGTCAAAATTAAATGGTGAAATATTGTTGACAGACAAAGGAAGGACTAACCTGGTAATAAACTCCAAAAAAAAAAATCAATACTACACAATAATAATAATTTATTATGAAAAATATTATAATAGTTAGCCTTGTAAAGATTTTTTTATTATTATTTTTTTAAGAAGACAATATCTTGTGGAAGTCTTAATATTTAATACTATTAGAATGAGATAAAGATCATAAATATCTCAGTTAGTAATTATTATAAAAAGCACTTTCCCAATTATTATTATTGAGAACTCTCCAAGGATGGTTGAGAAGAAACAAAAAAAGAGAAAAGGATATGTTCTAAGCAACTGAGGCGAAGGTGGTTTGGTTTGGGTTTGGGTTTGGGTATGGTATCATTTTGAGCCATGCCACGTGTCCCGGCGTGGTTATCCAGCACTATCTCCATTCTATTAAGGAGTCAATGTCAAACCCTCCCTACCGACAACACAACGGGATAACGACAAATTACCTTTTCCTTTTATTTTTTCTATGCCACGTGTCCCTTGCATTGCTTTGTATCTCTCATTTTACGAAACAACCCCACACTGCAGAATTATCTATTCCTAATATTTGCAAAGAGTAATGATAAGTATATATACAAGCACTAAAATATTTTACATAATTTAGTTTATTCAATCATAATTAATAAAATTGAGATTTATTATTTTAAAAAGTAAAATCATATTTTTGTATGTAATATTTGGTTATATATTTTAGGTACATATATCATTATTTATTTACAAAATAAATATAATTGAAAAATTCTAGAATGTACCTATTTTGGATGTGCACCTATACCATCTCATGTTTTTTTTACTTGGATTATTTTCAGCTTAATATTTTTTTTATGATTGCGTATATTATAATTATTTAGAATATACTGTAAATTTTAAAGAAATTCCAAATAATTTATAGTGTCATAAACAATATTAAAATAATTTGTTGTACATGTGACTTTTTTTATGTGAGTGGAAAGTAACTTGTTTGAACTATGTTTTCGACAGTGAAAATTATTAAAAAATTTCTGAAAATTTGTAAGATGCTCTAAATAACTATAATATACACGATCATAAAAAAATTGTGCCAAAAATTATCAAAGTACCAAAAAAAGGGAGTGTACCAGTACACCAAAAAGTACTACACTAGAAAAGTACCCTATGCTTTTTTTTTGAGAAAACAACATATATATATTTATAAGAAACAACATAAATACTTAGTGTACTATGGTGCACCATTTCCTCGTATTTTCAGCATGTAGATTGTTATAATCTCAATTATCTTTATATGACTATGTACACTGTAGTTATTAAGGACATCGTGTAAATTTTCGAGAAATTCTAAATAATTTACAGTACTAAAAATAGAGTTCAAACAGTCTCTTTCACACTGTATAAAAAAACAGGCACGTGAGCAACAAAATGTTTGAATCATATTTTCAACATCATAAATTACAGAATTTCCCGAAAAATTTACAAGATGTCTTAACTAATTACAGCGTGCACAGTCATATATGAAATTAGGATATAATTATCCACATGTCGAAAACACGAGAGGGTGCACTGTAAAATTTCTCTAAATATTTATACCTAACGGAAATAATTTCTATCACCAGTCGATTTGTTAGTCATATTATGTGCTTACTATCTAATTCATATTTTTAAAAAATAATAACAATTTAAATTGATTTTGAAATAGCAAAATCAATTATAAATACATATTTTAAAAAAAACTAAAACAATAAAATAATATTTATAAAATCTAAAAAAAATCACAAAATTTAAAGAGTTAGCGAAAATACCTAATTTTTTTTTCGGTTTTTAGCACTTAAATACCTTTGATTTTTACTTCAAAATAAATGAGAAATTTACATAATACACTTAATTTCGCTAAAAAATTACATTTTTATGGACTGACAAACTTTTTTTTTTTTTTCAATTTTACAATTTTAAAGAAATTTGTATATTTTTACGGTTTTTCCTGTTGTTTATCTGTTGTGCTGTTTATTAGTTGTTTTGTATTGTTTTTTGTTTGTTTAAGTTTATGTATAGTTGTTTTTATGTTGTTTTTTAGTTGCTCAAGTTTATGTGTAGTTTTTCAGTTGTTGTGTTAATGTCTAATTGCTGTTTAGTTGTTTTCATATATATTTTTAATTTAAAAAAATGTGTTAGTATGCAGTGATGTAATAACCAAATTATTATTCTATTTTCCTATAATTTATTTATTTTATTTTTAATGTGTTTCGCTACTTGGAATGTGTATATAAGATGATTGCTTAAGTATGACACTTTTATAGGTTTATGATTAATTATGGTAAAAATTTAAAGCCCGTGATAAGTTTAGACTTTATTAGTTAGAATAAGAGTATACTAAAGTATTTAGAATTTAAATTTGTTGGTTAAGATAATTGTGAAGGTTAGGAGAATTATATAATTAAATGAAATTTTCGTAACTCTAAGGTGTTGTAACTTGAGACCCGGTTTTCACCCAGTTACATTACGATTTTGGAAAAATTATATTTCCAAAACATTGTAGATAATTGTATTAGATTTCCATCGGTACCAAGATTGTCCAAATTGGACTACTACATCTTTAGTAATGTTCATTTTACTACAGATAAGTCTAAAGTTACGAGATTTTTAAGAAATGCAATTTGGATATTTAAGCTAAGTTTGAACAACTTGATTTGAATTCCTAGATTATAGCATGTAGGCTTATGGAGGAAAGGCTTGAATTGATTTTAAACGTTTAAACTTGAGGGAGAATAGACATATGTGGCATGCAGGCTAGAATATAAGCTAGAAGCATAGGAGAAGGAGAAGAGGTTGGAGGGAGTTTTCAAAATTTAAATAAAGGTTGAGAAAAATGGGGAGAGCATCAAGGTGGAGAGGTTGAGCTTGGAACCTATAAATAGAGCTTAAGGCCTTCCATTTCCTTCACCATTTTCGATTAAGCATGTGTGATTAGACTCTCTTCTTTCTCATCTTCATTTCTTCTTAGGCCAAAATACACTACACTCCGAGCCTTCATCATATTTTTGAACCCTAGCCATTGTTCCATTCTCTACCATATCCGAAACACACATTCTTGCTAAACATTTTTCTACATTGAAACCATAAGGCTCCTAGTGGCCGAAATTCTAGTTTATTCAAGGAAATTGGGAGATACCATAATTCTTCAAGGTTTCAAGATTCATTCATAGTCTGAACTAGAGTATTAATTCATGAAGTTAAGGTATGATTATTAAGGTATGGAGTTCGATTTAAGATATATATATATATATATGCTAGTTTAGACTCTAATGCTAGTTTATGGAAATTTTATGATTTAAAGGGAACTTTGGGCATGTGGTTCTAAGGATCTTAGCGCAATCATTCTCTTATCTCCCATTTCAAGGTAAGGAAATTAGGTAGATATTTATGATAGAATATGTATGTATGATATGTTTATATGGAATATGTATGGCTAACGTTGAAAGGACGGGATGGATTTGTACGTGAGGTAATGTGGCTCTGATTTGCCTATTACGGTTATCTCTACCCTCATAAATTGTCTGTTTCGTTAATATGTATGTAAGGATATCCTTGGTCTTTCCTAGGTTCATTTTGGATTAAGCTATGATATTAGTAAGGTTATTGCATGATTTTGTATGGTTATGTTTAATAGGTATATGTATGTGATATAAGACTTGTTAAGTAAACTTTTTGCTAGGTATTATGTGATTGTTATACTTATGTGTTTGTATGTATTTCCTTACTAGGCTTAGGAGCTCACTCCTTATATTTTATATGTGTAGATAAAGTCAGGTAGAATGTGAGACCGATGAGTGCAAGTTGAATCCAACCAGCAGTGTGTGCATCAGTGAGGATCATATAGCTAATGGTGGTCAAAGGGAACGCACAATTTTTATTACTTTTTATTTGTTTTAAATAAGAGATTAATAACGTTGCTTATTTTACATTATTTTATGCATTAAAGATTCTAAAGTATGTTTTTCTATTGCATTGTTTATAATAAAAAGGGCAACATTTATTATTATTTTTCAATGCTTGAATTTATTATGTGATTTTATTGAATAAATGCGGGCGTTATAAGTGGTATCAGAGCCATGTCTATATCGATCCCGAATGTTCTCACGAGATACACACAGTGGCTGGAAAGAGGATTAACTTGTTACTTTGTAAGTATGTTTAAGTTTTGAATAGTTTTGTGTTGCTATGAATTTTAATTTTTTGAGGAAAAATGAATATTTTATTTCAAATGACTTTAAGTGCAAATAATATCAGGAAAATTAAGTCTTTGAGGAGAATCCAGATACTAGACAACATTATATCCATTAGAAAGAGTGTACCTAAAGATAGTGAGATACATACTAAAATGCGACAATTGGTGTAATGCCCCAAAATTCCTAATAAGGTTTAAGACCTTGACTAGGAGGCCAGGAGGGCCATAATTGATTTATTATGATATTAAATGATTATATGCATGTTTACATGAATTATATTATAATATGATAATAAATGCATGCACTTGAGTGTATTTATAATTATAAGGGCATTTTGGTAGTTTGGCCTATTGAGGGCATAATTGTATATTTTCGTGCATGTGGGTGAGTTATGAATGGTACCACATTATATGTGGATTTGTTCGAGCCTTTCGGCATGAGACGATCATGAAATGCAAGTATTCGGTCTGGTCATAACGGGATTAAGTTCGGGGCTCGGGGTGAGTCTCGGGGTGATTTTAATGATTAGAACATTACCGGGAATTAAAGGGTAATGGGATATGATTTATTGGTATGTGAGAATATTGAGAATAATGGGAATTGGAGGGTGTTAATTATGATTAACGAAATAGGTACGAAAGGACGGTTTTGCCCTTGGTGGCTGTTAAGGTTTATTTTAGACTTGAGGGCATTTAGGTCTTTTCACCCTAAAGGATTTGTTCAGCCATTTAAGCTTAGAAAGCTGTAGAAACCTTCTCAAAATGGAGCACCAAAATCACCTTCTCCCGTACATCATTTCTCCTCCATTTTTTCTCTGAATTTTCAAGCTCTTTTTGAGGAATCAAGCCAAGGAACCAAGCTGGGATAAGCTAGGGTTATGCTCCACCATTGAAGAGGGTGTATTGCTGAGATTGAGGTGAGATTTTAGCCATTAGAACTCTTGCTTTTGCTCTGTTTTCTTAGTTGAGTTCCAGCTGGTTTTTGGGTTGGAAAGTTGGGAATTGATTGGATTTTTGGCTAGGGTTCTTGGGGTTTTGATGTTTGGAGCATGTGAGAATGATTTTTTGGGTTTATTTGGGACTTAATTTGATGTTTGGAAGCTTTTGATTTGGGTTGGAAATGGTAGAATCGAAGGAAGAGATTTATGGGCAATCATTGGCTGAAGGTAGCACTACAGCGCCCAGTAGGGGCGCTACAGCACTACCTGCAAGGAGTGTTGGGCGGTTTTGGTTCTGCCTTGAGCGCTGGGGCGCTAGGAGGGTAGTGTTATTTCTTTAGAACCCCGTTTTGAGTGTTTTTAAGGGTTTTTGGCTCGGGGTTTCAATCCTTAAGGCCCGAGATCAAATCTACTCACCGTGTGGGTACATTTCGAGGTCCCGAGAGTGGAGTTTAGATCAAGACCCTATTATTGTTGATTTTCATTAATGGAGGTTATATTTGGTTATGACTAGGTGACCGTTAAAGGATTAAAGGATCGATCGTTCTCAAGGGTCGTTCTTGTTCTTATTGTCGCTCGAACCAGAGGTAAGAAAACTGCACCCCATATGTGACATGCATGGTTATTCTTGATGCATGTTGGATGTTTAACTGTGATATATGTGATGCACAAGAAACATGTGTTTAGGGCATGCCATGAATATTGAGTATGAGACTGATCAGAGCTTGAGTCTCTGTGTTTGTGCATGATCATAATTGTGCTAGCAACTGTTAAGTAAGCATGCTGAATGCCCTACTTTTGTATATTTGACACATGACATATGCTTGGTAGCATTGCTTACTTGTGCATGGCACTGACTAATTAGTCAGAATTGGCAAAGGTGTCAGTATCAACTGTGAAGCTGTGACTCATTAGTTAGGTTCAGCAGTGGTACTGGGCACTGGTCACACAGTGTTGACTCATAAGTCAGGAACGGCCTTAGCGTATTCAACGCAAGCCAACAAAGATTAGATCTAATCGACATCTGCATTACATGACTCAGAAGAGCATTAATGCCGGACCGACCTCAAGTTCGATGAAAACTAAAAGTGCTGGTGTGACTTACCCATCAGTCACTCATCTGTTTAAGCTAGTGACTTACCCATCAGACACTCATCTGTTTAGAGCCATTGCAGGAAAGCCCAGGCAACAGTTCCGTTACACGGCTATGGGCACTGAGCCCCATAGTGTCTTGCTTGTCAGTCACTCAGTATGGTTAAAAGAACCTCAAAGTGATATTCACTCATCTGTTCAGGGCTATAAGCTCTGTATGATCATTTTGACCATCATTTTCTTGGGTATTGAGCCCTGTAGTGACTTGCTTGACAGTCACTCAGTATGGTTTACCAGAACCTCAAGTGTTGAAACACTCATCTGATTAAGATTGACTTGATAGTCATCCAATCAGGAGGGCATGATTTCTTATCCTTGATTCCCCAGCATTATCTGAGTTTATTTGCATGCTTAAATAGAGTTGTGTTTGCTAGGCATGCCAGATATGATTTGATATCATGATATGACTGTTCATGAACATATTGAGTTTTCTTGCTGGGCTTCGACTCACGGGTGCAATGTGGTGCAGGTAAAGGCAAAAGAAAGCTGGACCATCCTTGAGTTGGAGAGCTTAGGTGACGATGTGTACATATGCAGCTGCTCGACCGCCACGGCCGAGGTTTGAAGGAGAAAAACTAGGGTTAAACCCTGTTTTGCCGCTTAGACTAGCTGGTTGTAAATATTTTCCTGTAATAGACCTTTAAATTATATTTTTGGGATCCCAATGTATACAACAAATGTTCTAATGAAACGTTATATCTTAACCAAAATTTTTAATCCCTAAACTGCTAATCATACTTAGTTACACGATTTTGGCCAAATGACTCGATTAGCGAGTTTAGCACTGTTTACAAGGCACACTGTAACAGTCCCTGGAGATTAGGGCATTACAATTGGTAAGGATTAGGTTGATATTATTAAGGACATATGAAAAATTTATAGTCTTACTGCATTCACTAAAAAATGAACCTACAGCTAGTCCTTAGACTAAAAGTGATATGGCAAGAATTAGAGGATGAAGGGATAACCGGAGGTTGATAGATCGTTTCACAAGTACAATTAGATACTCAGTAATGCAAAAAGTTATAATAATTGATGTCAATGAAGAGCATGAAACAATGGAGCACTAGAGACATTTTTCTTGTTGAGGAGTCTTGGTATTGTTAAATAGATAATTTTAAGTGTAAGGTTTTTCCCCTTTTATCCCTACACAAATCAACACACAGTTAACAAAAGCAACAAGGTAACTTTTGACCTTTTCCTTCAATACTTTGACAAATCAGATTTTGACAACGTTAGTTCAAGGATAGCTATCAGTAAACAAAATAGCAAAACCTAATGTTTCTAATGTGTTCTTTTTCCAGAGAAGTGAGCAGCCTTTGAAAAATTCCCTAAGAACCCTAGAAACTCAAAATATTGGATCAGAAAAGTAAAAGCAAGTGCATATAAAAAAAAATTAGAGAGGGGGAAGGATCAAGACAATGATTATCGAGGTTCACCACCAAGATTGGGGCTACACCCTCGTCGAGCTCGCCTAAGAGAAGAGCTCAGCCATTCCACTATTT
Source organism: Humulus lupulus (assembly GCF_963169125.1). Taxonomy (NCBI): domain Eukaryota; kingdom Viridiplantae; phylum Streptophyta; class Magnoliopsida; order Rosales; family Cannabaceae; genus Humulus; species Humulus lupulus. The sequence continues at coordinate 53,928,760 of NC_084800.1, read as the reverse complement.
CAAGATCAAAGTTACAAAGCCAGGTATGATTCCAAGTCACAATCTTGACTGGTAATCTCTAAATGTTTTTCTCTCTGTTTTTCTTTCTCACTTTCTCTCAGTTTATTCCCAAAAAAATTTCCCCCTGATTCTCTTTTCATTCTCTCTGAGGTATACTCTCCAAAAAACCCTTGCAAAACTCTCTCAGATCACAAGCAGGAAAAATGTGGACTTCTCTAAAAAAAAAATTGCTTCGTAAGTTTTTTTTCTTCTGATGTGCTGCCCTTTTATTTATACTGCTGGTTATGATTAAAGAAAACGGTTAGAGTAGGCTTTGGAAAAATAAAGAACTGAGCTGAGCTGTTGTAACTGAATTTTGTTATTGTTTGTTGATTATGTTTTCAGGTTAGCACATGTGGGGATTTAACTTACAATTTCCACCTAAATCCTCATATGAGCTAGCTTTTTAGTGATTGTTCTCCGAGGGTCTTAGCTCAATAGGTTCCTAGGTTATCCTCCATAGTCAACTCCTAGAAAATTCATGCAAAGCTTGAATTTGTGTAGAGTGACTACCTTAGTACCCATATTTGCTGGGTTTTCTTCTGTAGGAACCTTTAGAATAGAGACATGTCCTTCAGTTACCTTATCTCTTATAAAATGGTATTTAATCTCCACATGTTTGGTCATGTCATGAAAGACAGGATTTTTACACAAGTGGATACAACTTTGGCTGTCTGAGTACACTGTAGGAGTCTTCTTGTACCCAATTACTTCTTCTAGCAATCCTCTTAGCCAAAGTGCTTCCTTAATAGCCTCTGTCACTGCTATGTATTCAGATTCAGTTGTAGATAGAGCAACCATAGGTTGTATTTGAACCTTCCAACTTACACAATTACCTCCAATTAGAAAAAAATAAGCTGAAGTTGATCTCCTGCTGTCTCTGTCCCCTGCATAATTATTTTCCACATAATTGCATTTTTGTCCTTAATAGCTTCTTCATAGCTGTTAGGTTTCGTAACATTCATTTCCATAGCACTCAGAAATGCATATGCCATAACCTCATTCCAAGCGTTGAAACTGAATCTCTGTGTAGGTTTAGGTACTATTTTTGTTCTGTCTCTAGTCAGTTGGTATTCAGATAGGTCTTCTCTATTTTCTTCAGTACTTTGATCAATTTGAGTTTCATTCAATCCTTCTTGGGTTTGTTCCACCTGACTTAGATCTATTTGTCTTGGTTCAACCTGATTTGCATCAATTTCTGGGTTTGTTTGTTCCACCCGATCTGTGTCATGGTCTTGTGTTGCTTGTACCATCTGAGTTTTATCAATTTGAATTACTGTAGAAGTACCTGCATTGTTAGTATCTGGTGTACCTGCACTAGAGGTTATATTAGATAAACAAGGAAAAATATCTTCTTGAAAAATGATATCCCTGCTAATTACAGTTTTAAATCCTCCATTTTCCCTTAACTAGGTCCTATAACCTTTAACACCTTCTTTGTATCCTAGAAACACCCCTTTTACAGCTCTTGGTTCAAGTTTCCCAATATTTTGATGTGCATAGGCTGCACATCCAAACACTCTCAGATTTGATAAATCTGGAGGTTTTCCTGACCACTTTTCCTCAGGTGTCTTTAACTCTATGACACTTGAGGGACATCTATTTATCAAGTAAGTTGCTGTCATAACAGCCTCTCCCCAAAACCCCTGAGATAAACTAGCATTAAATAACATGCATCTAGACTTATCTAATATGGTTCTATTCATACGTTCAGCCGCCCTATTCTGTCGAGGCATAAGCTTAACTGTTCTGTGCCTTTGTATACCATGATCTCTACAATATTTATCAAAATACTCATTACAGAATTCCAACCCATTATCAGTTCTTAGGACTTTAATGTTTCTATTTGTTTGGTTTTCTATCAATGTTTTCTAATCCTTAAATTTCTGAAATGCATCACTTTTATTTTTAAGAAGAAAAATCCAAACTTTCCTAGAAAAATCCTCAACAATAGACATAAAATAAGAGCAGCCACCATGTGTATTAGTCTTTTCAGGTCCCCATAATCTGAATGAATATAATCTAATATGCCTTTTGATTTATGAGTTCCAGTTTTGAATTTCAGTCTATGATGTTTTCCTAAAATGCAATATTCACAAAAGTCTACCTTTGTTACCTTATCTTTGCCAAGAAGTTTCTGCTCACTTACAATTTGCAGTCATTTCTCACTGATGTGTCCAAGCCGCCTATGCCATAGAATAGCTTTGGCATCTTCGGGTGACTTTTCCATTGTGTTATGACATTTAGCAATAGGTTCCCCACATAGGTAGTATAGTCCCTCTACCTTTTGGCCTTTCATGATAACCATTGATCCTTTGCATAGCTTTATCTGTCCATCCTTGATCTTGCTTTCTATTTTCATGTCATCAAGAATACTTAGTGAAATCAAATTTCTAGACAAGTTAGGCACATACCTCACTCCTGTGAGTGATCGTATTACTCCATCAAACATTTTGAAGTTTGTAGTACCCAAGCCTTCAATTTCACAAGTTTGGTTGTTGCTGTTGGGGTTTTATGCCCTAATTAAAACCCAAATTCTTTGTAATCTCATTTTATTATCAATAAAAGAAAAGAAATCATTTTTTGACTTGGTCAATCACTTTGCTCATGTGTTTTATTTTCATGATTATTTGTTTAATATAAACTTCTATTAAATCCCGAGCATATAGCTAATCTTATTTATAGTGACGTAATCACAGTGGAATATAAATATGATTATATGTTCAAAAATAAGTTAGTCCTAAGATTAGTCAGTGCACCGGATTTACACTAACTTGCCAATCTACAATATGATCTACTTACACATTACAGTGTTATGTTCTTTCCAGAACATTAGCAAAGTAGATAAGATTAGATGTATTTGTTACATCGGACAGGACCGATATTGACAGTTGATAAGATAAGTAAACATACCGTTATTATCTATTCTAGTCATATCATATAGTTGACCATAGGTCAATTCAATCTCAATTCTGAGTGTTTAGTATTCTAACTGATTTTATGATTTGAGTTATTTGACTTGTTCGTTACCAGCTTACCCTATGGACTAGCCCATACTTACATCTTGGGAACTTGGTAGTATAATTGAGTGGGAGTGTTAATCATAGATATGAACATCTATAGCTTCTGATGAAGAAGTGAAACGATGGTTTCCTTTTAGTTTGGTTCAAGGTGTTAAATGATAGAGATCTCATTTCAGTAATTAAATTAGTTTACTGAAATATCATTTACAAGGAACTAAGTGTTTTAAGGATAAAATACAATGAGGGGTAAAACGGTATTTTAGTCATATCTCATTGTAGACCGTCTATAGAGGATTGAGTGACAATTATGGTTGTAACAATGGATAATTAATAGCGTATCTATATTTGTTATAGAGCGTTCTATGAATTCAATAGTGCAATTCCAAGTCTATAGTGGAGTCACGAGGAATTAATAAGTTAGTAAATTTATTTGTTAGATTTATGATAACTTATTGGAGCTTGATTTCATAGGCCCATGGTCCCCATTGTACCTTGGATAAAATCATCTAGATAGTCTCAATTAATTGATTTAATCATCAATTAGAATTATCAAAGTTGACCAAGTCAATTTTGGATAGTTTCACAGAGTTGTGTAATTTTGAGAAGAAAAGAGAAATTATGGCAGATTTATTAATTAAGATAAATTGGTATCTAAATTAATAAATAAGTTTAAATCAAGGTTCAAATTATAAATAATTAATTTTATAAAGGATTTAAATAATTATTTAATTAATTAAATCAATAGAAAATAATACAGGCCTTGATTTTAAGTCCAATGGGCTTATAATCAAATGGAAAATTTCACGGGCCTATAGCCCATGATAATTTCGACCTAGGGCTTCAAAATGGCTATTATTTTATTGATTTTTTAATTAAATTAAATGGCCTAATTGATTCTATAAAATAAGTGCTTAGAGATAAGTCAAAAGAAGACGACTGATATGTCACAAGTCAGATTTTAGTTTTAGATTCTCTCTAAACACAAGTCTTTTTCTAAACCTCTTTGTTATTTTCTCTTCTTCTCTCGATATTTATCTCATGTGTTTAGAATTGCCCACACTAGTCTAGGTGGTTCTAAGGATACATTGGAAGATCGTGAAGAAAATAGAAGATCGGTTCAGTTTCTTGATAATACTTTGCGACAGAAATGATACAAGAGTTAGAGAAACTGAAGGAAGGACTTTTAATTCCGCTGCGTATACTGTAAGTATTATATTATTTGTTTCTCTTTGAATTCAATTTTAGAAACATGTTTTAGGCTATCTCGTATTAATTTGTTTAATATTAGATATACATGAAAATAAATAAAGATCCCGTTTAAGCTAATCCAACAGTTGCCAAGTATGACTTTTCCTCCATTTGATTCCCTGAAATCAGTGTATAAACTTTTATTATTAGTCATGTGAAAAGTACAACTAGAATATAGTATCCAGTCATCTCTTAAAGATGATGCAGCCATGTACACTTCTCCACTATCATAACCATCACTATAGTTGGCTGAATGTTGATCTGTTTTCTGATAGTTGGAGTCTTGCTCTTCTGCCTTGTTTCTATTCTTTCTATTTAGTAGGTAATAATCCCTTTTAAAATGCCCAGGTTTTCCACAGTGATAGCATCCCTTTTGATCACTTGGACCCTTTGAGCTAGACCTTTCTCTCTCAGAATTATGATTTCCTTTGTAATGTCCTCTGCTTTGACTTCTGCCCTTCCTATGCCATGGTTTCTTCTGATTTGTTCTCCCTCGACTTAGATTCAATTCCCCATGAGAACTTCCTAATTTCTCATTCTTCATCTTTAAGTCTTTAGACTTGAGGGCAGAAATAACCTCTTCCAGTGTTATCTCTGTTCTGCCATATTTAATGGCAGTTTTCACCTCTCGGTATGACTTTGGCAGTGAGTTGAGAATTATAATGGCTTGATTTTCATCACTTAATGCTTCATCTTTCCCTAAGTTTGCTAACTCAATATGCATCCTTAAAAAATCATCCAAATTCTGTTCAAGATTCTTTGAATGACTCATCTTGAACCCAAAAAATCTCTCATTTAAATTTTTTTTATTGGTGAGTGATTTCTGCTGAAATTGTTCTTCCAATTTCTTCCATATCTTGGCTGGTGTCTCCTCCTTATCCACTAGTCTAATGATAGAATCAGACAAATTGAAAATAATAATTCTAGTGGTTGTTTCTAGATATTCTTTCTGTTGAATCTTTGATGTATTTTTAGGCCACTCAATTGGTTCTTCTAGTACCCGAAGCAGCTTTTGTTGTGCTAACAGAGATCTGATTTTTCTTCTCCAAATCCTGTAGTCACCAGTGCCATCAAACCTGTCAATGTCCACTTTAATATTACTCATTTTACAGTAATCAAATAAAAATTGAGTTTGAGTTAAGGAAATTTCTGTTGGGTTGTCCAATGGGACATCCACAAACCCTTCAAGACCAAGATCTACTCCTTGAGAGTCAATTCCCTCCAGTCTTGCTCTGTTTCTTTGTTAACAATGGTTGATTCTTGGAGCCTCCGAAACCTGGCTCTGATACCATTGTAAGGATTTTCTCCTTTTATCCTTACACAAATCAACACACAGTTAACAAAAACAACAACGTCACTTTTGACATTTTCCTTCAATACTTTGACAAATCAGATTTTGACAACGTTAGTTCAATGATAGCTATTAGTAAACAAAATAGCTAAAGTAATAAAACAAAACCTAATGTTTCTAATGTGTTCTTTTTCCAGAGAAGTGAGCAGCCTTCGAAAAATTCCCTAAGAACCCTAGAAACTCAAAATATTGGATGAGAAAAGTAAAAGCAAGTGCAGATCAAAATAATTTAGAGAGAGAGGGAAGGATCAAGACAGTGATTATCGAGGTTCACCACCAAGATTGGGGCTACATACTCGTCGAGCTCGCCTAAGAGAAGAGCTCAGCCATTCCACTATTTCAAGATCAAAGTTACAAAGCCAAGTATAATTCCAAGTCACAATCTTGACTGATAATCTCTAAATGTTTTTCTCTCTGTTTTTCTTTCTCACTTTCTCTCAGTTTATTCCCAGAAAATTTCCCCCTGATTCTCTTTTCTTTCTCTTTGAGGTACACTCTCCAAAAAACCCCAGCAAAACTCTCTCAGATCACAAGCAGGAAAAATGTGGACTTCTCTAAAAAAAAAAATTGCTTTGTAAGTTTTTTTTTTCTGATGTGCTGCCCTTTTATTTATACTGCTGGTTATGATTAAAGAAAACAGTTAGAGTAGGCTTTGGAAAAATAAAGAAATGAGCTGAGCTATTGTAACTGAATTTTGTTATTGTTTGTTGATTCTGTTTTCAAGTTAGCTGATGTGGGGATTTAACTTACATTAAGCTTTAACAAGTTTGCGTGAAAGGATTAGGCAAGATGTGTAAAAAGTTTGGGTGGTAGGTTGAAAGACATGTTTTTATTACGAGTCTGGGTTATTGCAAATCAAGGATTTTTTTTTTCTTGTTGGGTTCTTGATTTGGAATTAATCTTTGGGTTTTTTTTAATGTATTGTTTGAATATTTTTATTTGTGATTTAGTTTTGAATTTCTCTAATTTGGGATTTTGATTAGGTGATGTTGAATAATTTTGATTTGGTGATTGAAGATGAATTCAAAAATAACGTTTTTATTCTTTAATTCAAATCTGATTTGTTTTAATAATAACTTTTATTTAAATATAAACTTTTATTAAATTTTCCTTAAGCAAAAATATTTAAAATAATTTTTATTTAATTTTTTAATAAAAATTAAATAATAAATAACGTGGACCAGGGATTGCTACATATGCGCTTATTTGGCATTTAACAATGATTACCTATGACTGGTAAATAAATATGACAGAATGTATTTTTAACTTAAAAAAAAGAGATATTTGCGGCGAAAGTACCTAAATTAGTGTATTTGTAGCACTTAAGTACTTAAATTATTTTTTTAGCAGTAAAAGTATATTCCGTCCATATTTTGGTGCAGTTTAGTGCAACTGTTTATTTCGCCGTTAAGTTCGCCTACATGTCGTGAAATTTACTTATAAGTTGAATACTTTTCTAGCAAACATATCTTAAATTGGGTACTTTTAACACAAATATTCCTTTAATTTGGTTATTTCGACGTAAATATCAATTTAATTTGGTACTTTCGCCTACGTGTCCTAATCGAACTTAACAGTGAGAATTGACGACTGTACTAAAGTGCACAAAAACATAAATGAAATGAACTTTTGCCGCCAAAAAAATAATTTAAGTACTTAAGCACTACAAACATTATAATTGTATGCAAATATCCCTAAAAAATATATCTATTATATATAATAAGTGTGTAGATAACGGAAATTCTTGGTTTTAACAGTTTTTTATTTTTTTTAATGTTAACTTAAATGGTATATTCTTATATTTAACAGAATATTCTTATGTTTAACGGTAGTTTGTAAATACTTAAATTTAAATGAAATGAAATAAATAATTAAAAAAAAAACTAATATTTTTGAGATATTTTACAATGAAAATTATTTAAAAATAATAAATAATTAGAAAATTAAAATAAGATAATTTTGAGATATTTTGCCAAAGTCTGGCCTGGAGAGATCAGTTTGCATGCCAACATCGTCTCGTCTGTCATGAGCTAGCGATAGTCCTTTTCACTGGGGGCAGACCCACCAGTGTCTCGTACTGACTCTCGAGGATCACAGACTTGTCTGTCATCGCGAAAATGGCTGCATAATTGTTCTAAGTCAGAAACTGATAAAGGGGAACTAATCAATACTTAACTTACGAGCTAAGAGCAAAATGTACTTACGAGGACGGTTGAAGTAATGAAGTTTGCAGTTGCGAAACCCCTTGGACATAAAGAACTGGTCTTTGAAGTCGTTGGGGTGGCTGGGCAGCTCGATGACCGCAGCCGTGTTTGGAAAGCGGGTCAGGTAGTAGAACCCGTCGCCTCGCCCCCGCTGCTCAGGGCTGGCCTTGAGGCAGAAAAAATATAAGATATCCGCCGGAGTGGGGACCTCCCATTCCTGTTTCAGGAATAGATATCTCAACCCCGCCAACAAACGGTAGGAGTTGGGGGGGAGCTGGAAAGGAGCCAACTTCACGTAGTTGAGGAAGTCGGCGAAGTATTGGTCCAGCGGGAGGAAGGCCCCAGCCTTGAAGTGCTCGTCACTCCAAGCCGCGTATTCCTCGTCGAGCGGCGCGCAGCTCCGCTCACCTTCTAGGGGAGGTCATGCGATCAGGGCGCCCCTCCCCAGCTCGATGTTGTGGGAAAGGAATATTTTATTCACTTTCCCCTGGTCAGTGATCTTCGAGACGATCCTCTCGGCCTCGAAAAAAGCATCAGGCGCCACCTCCAGCTCCTGCTCCACGGCCGGCCCAAAGACGGGGATTGGGGAGTCTGTCATCACCTCCTTTCCTTTGGATTGTTGGGAGGACGAGCTGCCTGCGATCTTCTTAGGAGCGTTCTTCTTGGGTCCCATCTGGTCGCCTAGCGAACAAAAGAATAAATTTTAGAAAAGGCGACCTAAGCATAAGAAAGAATCTGAAGAGGTGTTTCCTTTGCACGGGCTGAGGTAATCTCAGCCCGTGGAGAGTGAGACCACGCGGTTCTATGAACACACGCCTGTGCTCCCAACGGATCCCCGATTACTCGGAATTCGTGTGTCAGGAGGGTCAAGATAAAAGTTTGCCTTGGAAGGAAAGTTTCAGCAGGCAAGAAGTGCAAAACCGCCTGTGAGGCGTGTCCCCTAAGCTACCCGGTTTTGCACCCAAAATGCTGGATATTTTAAACAAGCATACCAAAAAATCCTACCTAGAAGATTTCCCCAGAAAGCGCACTCTATGAGCCATGCTCCTAAATGGTTTTCTTCTACAATCGATGCCCTAAAATAAAAACCTACACCCTTCATACTCACAAAAAACCAACAGAATATTGCATGCAACTACAGGAACTATTCACCTATGCTACAGTGAAAATAAAATTTAAAACATGCACAGTCAGAAAACTTACAAAGTGTTTTGCTGTGAGAGGGATGAAGGGGTAGTTTGGGTTGGGGCCTCGACGGAGTAACTGGTACCAAAACCTCAAAGGAGCCCTTGCACCTGATCCTCTGGAATGCTCGGAACGATAACCGGGAGAAAAAGATGGTTTTTCGAGGGTAGAAGGGAGAAGAAGATGGGAAATTTAAAAAATTTTCAAATAAACGGGTGACCCATGCGTAAGGTGGCCACCCCTTTTATATACGTGAAAGGCCATGTGAGGAGGGCCATTGGATTGCCATGATGTGGGATCCAAGGCTCTCCACTCGAAAGGCGAAACGACGGCTGAGTATAGGCTAGGCCATTTAATGCGGTTCTCGAAAGACGTACCGTCACCAACCACGATGTTCCACGTATTCGGCGCCTGCGTAATAGGTGGAATATGGAGGGTCCATGGAGAAGCCTAAAAGCCTCCACTGTGGCCCTGGATGATGTCGTGTGCCACGAGCAGAGGCTTGGGGGGCAAATGTACGCCCTAATTTTCCACGGGCTATTAGCGAGCTGAGATATGGCATAATTATATTCGCCACGTGGCCGGAGCTGCTGTTGTCAGGTCCTACCTCTTTAGCTCGAGGTAACCAAAGGTTTACCAAGATTATTTAAGGGCCGAGTCAGGAATATGAAGACCAAAGGTCAAGAAGGCATCCAGCTCGAGGCACAAGCTGCAGTTGGAAGCTGTGACCCTTTATAAAGTCAACCACGCAATGTAAATGTGCATATATCAGACATCACGTGTCTGATATATCCCTGAATTCTCGGACACGCAGCATGAACGTGCGTGTTCAGGCACCCACGACTGGGTTGGGTCGTGTGGCCCACTATCCCCCTTACCTATTGATTAGACCACACTTCATTTGTCAGGATTTAGGAATTAATCATGAAGGTCACAGAAGTGACATGATGGGTAAGAAGGTCACGGGATGACCCCCCTTACCAACTCCCAGGTGCCCTCTCCTATAAATATGGAGAGCTTGAGAGTTGCAAGGGGTTGAATTCTATTGTATAACGAAATACCTTGTAAGAAATACAAAAAATATAGCAATAATATTGGCTGGTGGAGTAGAATGATTTTAACCTTTGAACCACCTAAAAACGTATTCGTGTCATCAGTCCATTTTAAGATCATTCATCTGTTTCGGTTCATTATTCAGCACTAATCCCTTTCTCTTATTTTCTTAATTACCTGTTGGCGAAGAACCGCGTTAACACACGCCAGCTTGTATTTTTCGGATACAATATTATCATTTATAAAATTACTTGACAAATAATTTTATTAGAATTATCTTTTTTAAGACTAGTGTTGAGGTAATACCATGAAGAATCCAATAAAAATAAATAAAACCTTAAAATCATGAAAGGTACTTAATGGTAATGTGTATAAAATAATGGTTCCCATCCCATCCCATCCCTAAAAACACAAACAGCCAATCATTTCATATCAAAACCTTTGCTTTCTTTTAATTATTTTGTTAAGGTATTCATTATTTTATTTGTTTACTTGTTTGGTAACAAATTTATCATTACGGAGGAGCCTAAGAGCTTCTTTAATCGAGTATCAAAAAATGTTTTGGAATATTATATTAAATACATTTTTGCAAAATTATCACTTTAACAGTAAAACATGTGTTAAATTTAGCACAAAAAATAGTGGGCCAAATTTGACACTAGAATAAATGTTATTTTTTTATTTATTATATTACCATTAACAATTAATGTCTAATTTTTTTATAATAAAAAAAATTACTTTTTGTATATTATTAATAAAAATTAAATAAATTATTAATTTTTTTTAATTAATTTGTATCTTTTTCATTGAAATATAATTACAAATATTAAACCAAATATAATATTAACTCATTTGGTTTTTTTTTACAAAATATATGTTTTTGGAGATGGTCTAACATCTCTCCAAAGTAAACTATTCGATTTAATAGGTTGGAACCATTATTTTCAATTTAATTCGACAATAATTATTAAAAAAAAAAGAGTTACATCAAATAATTATAAACTAAAATGGTAGAATCCTAAACATTTAATTCTAAATGTGCATGTGTTTTGATATCGTCAATACGTTTGGCAGGAAAAACAATTTTGTTGGCATCATATTATTTTATTTTATTTTTTGTCTAGCCAAACACTGGTAGGGTCAAACTCGGAGATTATACGTCGTTTTCTGCATTTAATGTCGTCCAAGAAAAAAATGGAGGGCATTTCCGAAAATAAGCTATCAATTCGGGAGGTTCCAGGTTCCATGAGTGGTGAGTGGAGAGTGGGGATCACCGCCAATCAAAAAAAACAAAATCGACCAACGTTAGAAAAACACGAAGGCCTCGGAGTTTGGGCCAAAAATGATTGGGTACAGGAATCGGTTGGGGTCCAAGCGTCGGAATGCGCGCGTGGGGGAAAGAGAAAGTGGTTGTACAGTGAAGGGCGGCTGACAACATAGAAAGACCGAATGGGGCCAAAAGAGTCTTAAGGCCGTGTTTGGATGTGTGGCAGTGGGGCCACCAGAAAGAAAAAAAAAAGAGAGGACATTAGATCGGACAAAACAAGCAAAGTTAGTAGGAGTATAGTAGTAGTAGATTAGTGGAGAGAGAAAGTAGAGAGAGAGAGAAGCGATAAAGATGGTGGTGGGTAGTGGGTGTTTTTATTGGGGAGAAGAATTGAATTAACGAGTGTTTTGTACTTATTAGTTACAGCAAACCCAAGAAGGAAGAGGAAGAAAGAGAGTAAACTAGTGAGAGAGAGGGGAGAGAGAAAGGCGGAGGAGACATGTCCAAGTTCATCCCAACAGCTCTGTAGCTTGCTTCTCCATAGCGTATCAGATTCCAAAGGTGTCTCTCTCTCTCTCTATCTTTACTTTTTTTTTTGGATTATTTTTCTAATCCCGTACAAACTCCACTAGTTTCCACCTTTCCCATTGCTTGGTTTTTTTGCAACACTTTTCTGCTTCTGGATTTCTCGTGGGGTTCGTTTATTGGTGTAGAATACATGTGGATTTAGCTCTATTTTCTGTTTAGAGAGTCCTTATACACGGTCTGAGATCTTATGGTAATGTTGTTGAAGAAGGGAAAGTGGTCCTGGTAAAGTCTTTTATGGCTGATTGTTTGTTTTCTGGCCTTATCCCTGTTTTGGATCTTCTGCTTTTCCGGTTCTTGGTTTTGGGTTGAAGAAGGGTACTCTTACTTTTACTGCATTTGGTTGAACATTTATTTTTCATAACGCCTTTGTTTCTGATCAATATGTAAAGGTGGGGACTTTAGGCTTTAATTAACATGTTAATGTGATTTGGTTTGTGAAATTCATTTATTTGTGGGTTCTTTCATGCTTAACAATAATTTTGCATAAACATTTGCAGTAGCTGTTTAATTCTCTATCGATTCCTCTAGTTATGTACGTGGGACATACAATATCTATTTTTCTAAATTTGTAAGTAAAGACATATTCTAGTTTCGTTCATAATAAGTAAATTGTAATCGACTTGCTTCTTTTGATTTTGAGATTTGTAGCCTTTTTTATAATTATAAATTAAATAAATTTCAATTGGGACAACCATTGTACAAGTGTACATATATATGTACTATCTTGATTGGCATGCAACTATGAATATACATTTTGGCTTTAGACATAAGTCTTCCACTCTACGACTCTCATATATGTATATATAACAATAGATTACTATTGCTTGCCGCTGAAAATTCATCATTAACTTCCCAACACCACTTTTTGACCATTAACTTCCCTCACTTTTTCAGAAAATTCCAGACTTAAGTGTACTCCACAACTCAAGCGTTGGTCAATCTCAAGAAAAATTGTGATTTGTGAGGGTCCAACTCAAAAGATCCATGATTTCGTCAGAATCTGGTACTTATATACATGTATATATTGGTTGTTATCTTGTAGTCATTCATATTTGACCCCTTTTGTTAATCTACTTGTTTGTCCAGAATGACTTGGTATAAATTGTGATCATTTTTTTTTATTACATGTGCATTTTTGTTGGCCATTTTTCTCCGTCTCTCTCATTATATATAATTACAGGCATTCAGTATGCATATATATCGGACCTAGTCAATAGTTATTCTGACATAAATGTGTTACTAAAATATGTTTTTGAGAATGAAATTTGGTTGACTTTTTTTTTCTTCATTCATTTTGTTTCACTGTCTAAAAAATTTCTGCCACTACTCTAAAATGACGCTTAGCATACAATCGTTTGATGACTGTTCCTTGTGGGATGGAGGCAGTGACGTAGTCAGAATTTTAGTGGGTCTAATAGCATTTTGAATGCTTCCTTGCCATTCTTTCCAAAATTTTAAACTTTTTTATCCTAATTAATAAATATATATATATATTTAAGAAATAAATTTGAGGGGCTTCACCTGTACACCAAGTGTAATTTGCCAAACTAATAACAACACGAAAGTTTGAAGTTTGCAAAATAACTTTAGGACCCTCAGGTCATTTTAGGGTGGCTTAGTGTATTTTTTGGGTCACGGGAACGACCCTTAAGGTCATTTTGCAAATAATTTTTTGAAAAATTTAGTTTGCTAATAAATATTTCTTACAAAACATTGGCGTTATTTTCCCTCGAATATAACTTCATGGCAATGCATCTTGATGTTGGTGGATGTCAATCCGACGTCTTACTTAGATGTTGGTTCGCACATAAGTTAACCAAAATCTAAGTAGGAATACTTTGGTTAAAAACTGACGTTTATACGCTGTTACTTTCATTTCTATTCTATTCATGATGCTGGCTAGAATTTGATTGATTTACTTATTTTTAGCCTCTTTTACTTATTCCAATCACCCCAAGCTGAAGAAATACACGAACAATTTGTGCTAATGAACTGTCGATCTTAGCATAGGAACTTTTAAGTACTAGTTAAAAAAAATCAAATGAAACAACATATTGCCACATAAAGTCTTTCAGTGAAGTTGTAATGCAATAATGATATATCTTTCTATTTAAATGATGTAGCCTGGCACAATTCCTAAAACCTAACAAGTCATTTTTTTATATCCCAGGAGAAGATGCAATGTCCTCTGAGGGTGCTGAGGATCAGATGAAAACAGTATTCTTGTTGAGTAAGCCGGATTTCATGCTCAATCCTTCACAAGTTGGCGGCAGCCATTCAATGGTAGGTTGAGTGTTTTGCAGTGATGAAATCAGGATTAAGCAAAAAGATTTTTTTAATAAAGATTATACTAGTATATATATATATACACAAAATATATAAATGTATCATTTTTACTTTAATTTTAGAGTTTGCCATTATAAATTTATACTTGTTAATAATAATTTTTTTAAAAAATACACTGTACAAAAATATAGAAAAAAAAAAGTTAGGGGGGCACCCCAGTCCCTCGAGCTCGAGCTCCGTCATTGGTTGTGTGCTTGGTCTCTCCTGGAACTTTGTTCATCTGTTAAAAAGTAAACTTGCATTTCCTTCCTTGCAGGCTAGTGTTCCGTACCCCTATGCTGATCCATACTATGGGGGGTTTTTGACTTCGTATGGTCCACAGGCTCTTGTAAGTTTGTGCCATCTAAATTGTTTTTTCTTGATGAGATCTCATTCATGATTTATATATGTTGCAACATAATCATCAACCTTATATCTTTCAAGAGAATTAGAGGTTATGGCTTGAAACCCCTGCCTTCTTTTAATTAGTTTACCTAACCAACCCACCTTTTGTTTTGATTGTTTTTTATTCTATTTTCTTCTATCACAAGTAGATATTTATTTTACATTTATATGACCAACTATAACTTGGAAGTGAATGTGGCCTCAGATGGTGGGGTTGCAATCTGCACGAGTTCCATTGCCTTTGGATCTTGCAGACAACGGACCCATCTATGTCAATGCAAAGCAGTATCACGGAATTCTCAGGAGGAGGCAGTCACGGGCAAAACAAGAAGCTCAGAACAAACTCATAAGAAACCGCAAGGTGGGACATGTTTTGTCTTGGAATTTCTTTTGCTGCATTTAAATTGTCACTGTAGACATGTTTTCTCGTTTAATAATCTATTTGACGCATTTACTATCTATTTAGAAATGGAGTGAAATTGGAAAGGGTTACATTTTTACCAAGCTATAATGTTTAACGAATCAACACTAATGTTCTTTCTTAGGGCATGTTTATTATTTCATCATGAAAATAATTGTAAAGAGAGAAATGGTTTGGAGAGATATTTGAAATTAATTTGAGTGATGTGACCAAAAAGACACACATATGAATTAATAGAAAACGGAAACCAGTTCTTTATCTTCATTCATTCTATCATTCTATGAATTTGTAAAAATATTCTCAATGTTTATATTGAGTACAAGTGATTAAAGGTTCAAAGTGATTCTTCACTATTGTTGAGAGCATGTGAGTTTTTTCTTTTTGTTTTTTTTGGTTGAAGGGATGAGTGGATACATAATTGGATGGATTTGGGAAAGAGTGATTGTTTGGTATGAAAGATTTTTACAAGAATAGACCCCTCAGGTGTTGCACAACTAAAATCTTTTCATTTCTTTAACTTCTCTCTTATACAAGGAAGAAAAAAGTACTCTCATTTCTCCTTCATTTCTTCCTTGGGTTATATACTATACTTCGTATCATCGCTTCCTTCTAGCAAACGCAGCCTTAAGAGTTTATTCAAGCGGAAAGGGGGAATCAGTCATAGAGAAGTTCATCCGAATAAGAAGTGGTTTTTTAGATTTGTTTGTTTGTAGTAAACAAGTAACTAGTAAACATGACGTAATCAATCACTCTGATAATGTAATATGCTCTGACATTTCAAACCCTTTTACTTAATCACCTTTTTGCAGCCATATCTTCACGAGTCTCGGCATCTGCATGCCTTGAATAGGGTAAGGGGATCTGGTGGACGTTTTCTCAGCAAAAAACAGCTCCAACACCAGTCTTCTGATTCTAACTCCTCCTCCTCCTCCTCGCCCAAGCTGCTGCATCAGAAGAAAGACACAATGAACTCAGGGTACGCTGAGTATGTCACCTCGGTCACTACCCGCTCGGACACCACCTTGAGTGTTTCCGACAGCAGTGGCCGGCGGTTCTCTGGAGCCACGTCACACATGGGCGGGACCATGCAATGCAGTGGGAGGCTGTTGCATGGGGGAACCCAGCACTGTGCTTCGGTTGTTCGGTGAAACACAAGACCATGCATCGTCCATGGTCGGGCAAATCATCCTTGGCTTTTGTTACTGTTAGGTTCTATGTATGTATGCTGTTCAACTTTGGTTTCAAGCAAAAAAAAAAAATACTGCTTTGCTTTGAAAACTAGACCAGAGCTACTGTGTACTGTATCCTCGTGTTGTTTATAAACCTGTCATTAAAAAAAGGGCTTGTTGTACTGTTCGAATGCCTGAAATGGTGACTACTTTCTGTTTGTTATGTTACTATGAATATTAAAGTTTAATATGCAGTTTGTTTGGTTGGTTGTTGAGGTCATTTGTGACATTGTTGATTTAAAACCAGTTTATAATAAGCAAGTTTTATTTTCTTAATTTTAAGAATCAGAATTTATAATTGGTTTTATTTGTAGAGCTTTCTTGGACGGAATAAACTAAATTAGCTGACAAGTTTGGTATGGGTATGTTTTTATTTCCTTCTTTACCAAACAACTACTTGGCTGAATAATTCGTAATTAATCACGTATAGGACCCCTTTATTTAATCTCGTGCATTAAAGCCTTGCTCTCAGCCTCTCCTTTATTGAAAGCCATATAAATAAATATATTTATATTTTCTCATTTTAGGTATCATATCTGGATGCCTAGTACTATTTTCGAGAAAACTAAAATTTGTTATACTTAATAATTTATAATTAGCCAAAATTACAAAACTCCATATTTATTTTTGGTGTGATATATATCATCTATGTTGAAAAAAAACTTGGTAAATAGATGTGTAATATTTTTGTGCAAAATATGTGTGCACATATCATACTTTTCTTTTCATATGTCTAATTTTGAGTAATTTATCATTACCCCATATCTTATGTGCTTACTTAAATTATGGCTCACATTAATAATTAGAGCAACATAAAAATATGAAAATTAATAATATGTTCACATAAAACATGTCCCAAATATGATAGATAATAACATATATTTTTAACAAAATGGATCCTATACCTATCTTTAATAATATAACTAATGGAGCTCTCTAAAAAATTATATAGGTTATGTTTGGCTAAGTTTATTTTAAGCTACTTTATGCTTATAAGATTAAAAAAGTACTTTTGAGAGTGTTTGGATAAAAAATAAAAAGTAATTTTTTTTATTTAAAATATCTTTTTGGAGAAACTAAAATTTCTAGCTTTTTTTTAAATACATTTTTAAGAAGTTGTTTTTTAAATTAGAATAATTATTCCTAATTTACTTATAAAAGATCTTTTTTAATTAATATCCAAACACTATAAAAATATTTTTTCACTAAAAAAAGATCTTTGTATATTAGTCAAACAGGAAAAAAATAAGCTAAAATTTCTACTTATTTTATACTTTTACTACAAGCGCAGACCATAATTATTTAAGAAAAATATGATGTAAATGTGATTAATATTTTGATGCAATTTTCATATGTTGTCAAATAAAACTAGGAGTAGATGTATGTTTGAAGTTAGTTTAAGTTAACCCTTTTGAGAAAAAGTCATTGTCTAAAGATATATATTAGTTAATTGTCTTAAATAATCCAGTAAAAAATGTAACGTTAGGATTGATAATTTGATAATTTGATTGATACTAATAACAAATATCTATGTTATGCCAGATAATTATTATTATTATTCCGTTGCTTCTTGGAAAATTGCGAAAAGGCACCACAAGTCCATACCAGGAATTGAAAGAAAGGAGAAAACTCCTGTGTGTCGGGGGAAACTTTCCCTTTTCCCTATTCTTTTCTCATTCTGATAAATAGAGAGAGAGCCAAGCTCCAGCTCAAAAGCTCCAGCTCAAAAATGGTGTCATACGTGAACGCTTTGCTGTACGGTGTGGGAGGTTTGGTGGTGGCCGGAATGGCATTACTCGTCGCTCTCCAGGAGCGTCTGGTCTACGTACCGGTTCTACCAGGGCTCACTAAATCCTACCCCATAACCCCTGCTCGCCTCCGACTTTCTTACGAGGACGTCTGGCTCCGATCCTCCGATGGCGTCCGCCTTCATGCCTGGTTCATCAAGCTCTTTCCCGACTGCCGAGGTCCGATCCGCTTTTCTTTTAACTATTGTTTTCTTCTTTGCTGAATTTGAAGCTGGTTACTGGTTTTGGTTCTGGCTCTGTTTGAGTGGAAAATTAGGGTTCGATTGAAGTTGTAAGATCTGGTTGTATGTATAATTTTGTGGTTGGAAAGAGAAATTGAGCTTAGGTTTCTATTCCATTGGGAATATTAGGAAGTTGAACTAGTTTTTGATTCTCTAGAACAAGGATATTATAAGTCAATTACGGTTTGAGGTTAATTAAACAAGTGAAATTTATAGTCTTCCACCTTTTTGAATCTTTTAAGATTATGCACATATATTATGCGTTTTTTGTAGGCTTAAAAATTTGTGTTTATGGTTTTGCAGGTCCAACCCTCTTGTTTTTCCAAGAAAATGCTGGGAGTATCCTACTTATCATCATCATCATCATCGTTGTTATTGTTATCAGTAGTTTTCTTAAAATTTAATATGTCCATTTTAATATTCTATGGAGAAGCCTTGACTGCCTGTAGATATTGCACACCGACTTGACATGGTCCGTATAATGCTACAAAGGTTGCAGTGCAACGTATTTATGCTTTCATATAGAGGGTAAATATATATACCTGCTGGTTTATTTCACTGCCTCTTTTGTCACTTGGCTATGTCACTTGCAGCTCGATTTGGATCAGTACATGCGAGCTGCTAGTGTTGTTAGATATATACTTTTGTGCCTTTATATACTTGTTAAATAAATTATAATAGCTTATGGATACAAACAGTTACGGAGCAAGCGATGGATTTCCCTCTCAACATGGAATTACAAAGGATGCTCAGGTGTTTGTTAGTTAACGTTATACATTTTTATGTACTGTTTAGATCTTAGCTATGTTCTAACTATGCATTTTGTTCCGGTTGTTAGGCTGCATTGGATCATCTTTCTCAGAGAACTGACATCGATACATCTAGAATAGTTGTGTTCGGAAGGTCACTTGGGGGTGCAGTTGGAGCTGTGGTTACCAAAAATAACCCCGATAAGGTATCTTTGCTGTTAATTTATTTTTAGATGTTTAATTTATAGCGAGGAAAGAAATAAAGTGGTAGAAATTTAGTGTTTAAAAATTCAGCATTGATTATTTAATAATTCAATGGGTGACAATGCTATGGTTAAATGGGCTAGACAAGCATTACTTATCTACTGTTCTGTTATTCGAATCATAAATCTACTAAGGCATTTGTGGTACTAACAATAATTACCACTGAGTTCTTCCAAGTGTGACTTTCTGTTTGAGGAAAGAGGTAAAGATTTCTACCTATAAAAGTAGGATGGAAAGATACATTGCAATTTACATGTGTTGAAGCTCCTTTTGTGTACACTACGCCTGTGTGTGCATGTATGCTAAGAATTTCTTTTACACACTTTTAGTTCCAGGCTAAGGAAGCATTTCTGTGTTTAAGAAACCTAGATTGGAATCTAGAAATGCTTGTCATGTAATAAGATGTTGACTTTCTCATTTATTGTGTTACATATCAAATTTACACTTATAAATTCTAAAATAATTGTTATTACCTTTACATTATTTTAACTTTTAAAATCATTCCACCTTTTTGTGGTTCACGGACTCTGTTGATATGTATATCTTTTACTTATAGATAGAGAAAGGGAGAATAAACTTTTCTTAGCCTTTATGATGTGTTGCATTTGTCATTCTTCTCTCACTACTTCTTTTAATCATATCAAGTACTGTGCTTTTTTCTTTTTCTTTTTTTGGCAATAAAATGTGTCCAAAATATTAATACCATTATGTTCAGTTTGGAATAGCTCCTTTGTCGATTGTAGCTCGGGCTATCTTTATAATTGGTAGGTGCATAAGACTTTGGAAATTCTTTGCATTGCAGGTTGCTGCATTGATATTGGAGAACACTTTCACGTCTATTTTGGATTTGGCTGGAGTTCTATTCCCTTTTCTCAAGTGGTTTATTGGAGGCAGTGGTGCGAAAGGTCCTAAAATTCTCAATTTTCTTGTACGATCTCCATGGAATACCATTGATGTCATTGGTGAGGTGAGGCTATAGCTCATTTAATATCATTATGATGAACATTTCATTGCCAATTGCACTGCATCATCTAGTTCTTGTATATGAATTATTCAGTAGTTAATGTGTTTGGATGAGCATACTAGACATGATTCTTTCTCTCAAATAAATATGGACATGTTTAAATTACTTTATGTGCTGCATTTCACTTCATAGCAAACCTTTTTAGTTTCTTTAAAACCTGAATCCCTTTTCGATTCCAAATAATGTATTTTGAATGAGAAATGTGACATCTCAATGAAGAAATGTTGCTAACTGATTATTTTCCCCCTTCCACGATCCACTCATGTCTCACAGTAATATATTATGGTGATTTCATGTTTGCATTGATCACTCTTTTTTCACGGTCTTTTTGCAGGTTAAGCAGCCTATTCTTTTTATCTCTGGCTTGCAAGATGAGATGATTCCCCCATCCCAGATGCAAATGCTCTATGCTAAAGCAGCTGCTCGCAACAGGCGATGTTTGTTTGTGGAATTTCCAGATGGAATGCATATGGATACTTGGCATTCTGGTGGTGATCGCTATTGGAGAACAGTTCAAGAGTTCCTTCTTCAGCATGTTCCAGAAAGAAATGAATCATCTAATAGTGGCAATGGTAATATATTCTCTCAGTCAGTTGCACTGTTTAAAGTGCCTCACTAATGTACATTGTACAATCTTTTTCCCTTGTTTAAACTGTTTCCATGCTTTCAGATACTGGGGCTAGGTGATTGGAAGAGATTTATTCTTTGCAAATTTATTCGCTGGCTCATCCAGGACTCAACAACTTTTTGTACTTTCTATTGAAGCTGCAGCAATTGAAAGCTCTTTGTGAGGAGGAGTTGCTATTTTCCGATAGCTGCTGCGGCTCTTGGTGATTTTTGTTGGTTGTACGAACTTCAGAAGATGCAGAAGGAAATATGTGAAATACCCTTTGGTATATACTCTTTTTAAGACTTCTGACACAGGCTCCATATCTGATCTGTTCTTACTGACTCATTGTATGAAATAAGAAAGTTCACTAGAAATGCAAATATATATTTTTTAAAGCTCTTATTGGTATGCTGGTGGCTTTTGTATCTTTATTATTCCAATACACTATGAGAATCACTGTATTGTTAAATTTGACAATTTTTTTCTTAGTTACTCCAACTGTTGTCCATGTAAACAATCTTCTCACTGCTAACTACTCTTAAATCGCATCCGTTAATTTTAACCTATTTTCTTCAGTTGACCAAGTCATTCAGAAAGATCCAATCATGAGATCATATGTTTTCCCAACATTTAAAATAATATAGTAATAATAATTTCTTCTTTTTTTTTACTAATAGATTGATTCGAGTTGCCAAGCTGTTACCGGTTAAGGATGCCCCTCCTGGGATCTTCCGATTGATTGTCTCTATTTATACGTCATTTGATTGGATTCAGATCTTATTAACAGGGAAGTAAATAAATCTGTCAACCACTACATTAAATCATATATATTATTTGAGTTTCAATGTTTTCATGATTGTTTTTAAAACTCTTAATAAGTCTACAAGAAAGTAGTTGGATTTTTCTAAGTTACAAAATGCAAGTTTATGAGATTTATCGAGGAGAGTAATGATAGATACAATCCCAATTTGTATACTCAAATTTTAAACCATACAATTAAATATTATGTGGATCTTACTTAAATCATGATGTATAATTTGAATGTGAATATGCGTAAGTAATTATATTCGTAATACAACACAATCATAATACTCTACGATAGAATAGTATACCATCTAATTCTAAACTTATCAATGGCTCATGTAATCATGTTATTATAAAATATTACTTACATATTGGAATTTAATTACAAAATATAAATCATCTACTTAAGAGAACTAAATCACCACAAACTATAATGGTATTAGCTACATTTAATTTTAGTCAATAAAATGTAGAAGGCTTTGATCCTCGTTTGATTTATGTATTTTGAGATCAACAGTTTCTCTTATAAAAAGCTTATTTTCTAGTTAAAATATTAAGCTAAGATCGAATCTCTTTGGCCACATTAATATTTTATTTTATTTGTTTTATATCAATGGCTGGTAGGAAACCTTTGCTTATATGAAAAAGTACGCATGGTTCATTTTTATTTAACTTCATATGTATGATTATGTAGTTAAAAATATATTTACATATATAACAATGTTTATCTCAACCAACTTAAATTCCTTTCTTAATTTGTTGGATTGTCTTTTATGTTCAAATAGTTCATCTTTCTTTTTTGATTTGAAGACTGACCATAGCCGTTGTTCCCACTTTTCCTAAGCCAACTCATCAGATACTTATGAGTCATGATCCACTAATGAAGTAACACAGTCAATTCTGTTACTACCACTACTAGCAAAATAATACTTTCTTTAAGGGAAGCAAAATAATACTTAAGAAACAAAATTATAAACCTTCTTATTGGTTATTTTTCATAAGTAGAGATGCAAATGTAAATTGTCATTCCCATTATTGATATTATATATTTTTTTCGATGTATTATTATTTGGAATCTCAATCGTGTTCTCTTAGACTATTAATATACCTAATATTTTCTATTTATTTTGAATACTAGATGCAAGCAATGTGCAATAGATGTTTGTTTAGTTTTATTTAGAAAATTTATTAATTGTTGTTATTAAGTTTTTATGATTGTTATATAAAATTAAATAAATAAACAATATTATATATAAAAGAATGACATAAATTTATTAAAATAAAAATTAAACCAAAACATTGTCTATGGATTTTTTTTTTTAAATATGATAATATTTTAGATCATAAACTACCCAATTCAAGGCACAAAATATCTATGATATTATTCAAAACATACATCAATAATTGAAGAAGAAGTTTGTTTCTTCTAGATGGAAGAAAATTATTATTATAATTTCTTATATAGTTACCTAGTTATATTATTTGTACACACGATACATATATATAGTTTATTTATAATTAATGTTTATTGATATTTAATATAAATATATATAACTTAGATTAAGTAATAAAAAAATAATGATATAATTTTTTTATAAAATTATGATTTTGTACATATATTATTACAATAATGATATTTTATAATATTTGAATTTATATTAGTATAATTATTAAATATTTTTATAATATTTGAATTTATATTAATATAATTAATAAATATCTAATATTGTATTGTATATTATTATAATAAGGAAAAATACCATTTTGGCTTCTATGATTTTCCAGAATATGCGATCGGCCCCTGTGTTTTGTTAAATGATAATTCAGGCCCTGTGTTTTACAAAATAAATCAAAATAATACCCTAGACCCAATTTTGTTAAAATATTTTCAATTATAAGATCAATTCTTTAGTCGCTGGAGATGAGACATGTTCACTGTAGTAGAGAAGGTGATCTAGGAGCTGAGAGTGAAATATTATATTTGAAAATATTTTGACCGAAATCGAATCTAAGGTTCTATTTTGTTAAACATCGGGTTTGAATTGTCATTTAGCAAAATATAAGGACCAATTGCATATTCAGGAAAAATACAATAGTCAAATTGGTATTATCCCTTATAATAATGATATTTTATAACATTTGAATTTAAATGTATATTAATATAATTATTAAATATGTAGACTTATGTAAAATATTATTATAAGGAAAAATACTATTTTGGCTCATATATTTTGTTACATGATAATTCAGACCCTGTATTTTACAAAATGGATCAAAATAGTATCCTAGACCCGATTTATGTTAAAATATTTTCAATTATAAGATCAATTTTTAGGTCGTTAGAGATGTGATGAATTCATAGAAGCGGAGAAGGTGGTCGAGGAGCTAAGAAAAAAATATTATATTTGAAAATATATTTGACCAAAATCGGGTTTGTGGAACTATTTTGATCCATTTTATAAAACATAGTGTCTGAATTATCATTTTACAAAATACAGGGGCTAAACTTGTATTTTCTCTTATTATAATAATGATATTTTATAATATTTGAATTTATATTAATATAATTAATAAAAAAATATTTTTAATTAGTTTTAGATGTATATTATGTTAAATATTTAGAATAGAGAAGTTTACATAAATATATGAAAAATAAACATAATTTCTATATTTATAAGGAAAAATATAATTATAAAAATATGGTAAGTTTTAAAAAAAAAGTTTAAGATATGGTAATTCCACAGAATATAAATAATAGATTACCATAATCATAAATACACAAAACTCTCTCTCTCACTCTCTCATTTCTCTCTCTCACGATATCTCTCTTTTTTCTCCTTTCTTCTTCTCTCCTCCCCCATTTGGTTCTCCCATCTCAGCCATCCGCTGGCGATGCTACCTCTGCCCCCGCCACCAACGACGACGACGCACCTTTGCCCCCGCCCCTGATGGGGACGAAACTCCACCCCTCTCGTTCTTCTTCTTCATTTCTAATTTTATTTTTATTCTCTATGTTCTTCTTTTTCATTTTCACATCTAGTTTTGTCATTTCAAATATGATTTTGCACTTCATATTTAATTTTTTTCCTTCTAAACCTAACTATAACCGGTTACAATCACGATCTTATTTGATTTTTGGATTTTTTTTTCAGATCTGTTTAAGTAACCGGGTACAATGACGTTTGATTCTTTTTATTCATATCTGAATTTTTTAGATCTAATAGTAACCAGTTACAATAACATTAATCTAGATTTTTTTGTTTAGACTTGATTTTTTTTCACACCTGACTAAGTAACCAGGTACCAGGGCGATTGGTTCATTGTTTTTTAGATATGAATTTATAACTAGTTATGATTATTATCAGTTTAGCTTTTCTGTTTATGATCCTATTTGTTTCCAGGTCTGGCTAAGTAACATGTTATCATCGTAATTGATTCTTTTTTTTTTATATCTATTTTGTTTTTCAAACCTAGATGTAACCAGTTACCTTCACGATCAATTTAGTTTATTTTTTTTCATATCAGTTTATTTTTTTTTCCAAATCTCACTAAGTAACCAGTTACAATTAAGTTGATATTTTGATAATGGTACATTACTAAAAAAATTAAAATTATTTTTATAGTTGTAATCAGTTCCTATAACACCACTTAAGAAATAAAACTCATTTTTATTGTTGTAATAGTGGTAACCAATTACTGTAGATAAAATGTTGATTGAAGAAGATAAAAAAATTGAAGCAAAGAAGAAGAAATAGGAATAAAAAGTATGGTGATGAAGGTCTTTGATTTTTTTTCAAAGAATTATGTAAAAAAAATATTTTATAAAATATGAATGATAAAAAATAATACAAATTATAAAAATAATCTCAAAACATATCAAAATTAACCACTAAAAATGTATAAAAGATTAAATGTGGTATACAAATATATGGGAAAAAAACTTCCATAAAAATGTAAAAAAAAAAATATGCCATTAAAAATTTAAGGAAAAAAACTGCCATATTTTTCAACGTTTTAAAAAAAATCTCATATTTGGTGTAATTTTTTTTTTTAGAATATTTTGTTAAAGTTGTCAAAAAAACCGTTAAACCCAAGAAAAATTACTAAATACACTCTTTTTATATAGAATAAAAATGTGAAATAATTGTTAGGTAATAAAAATAATAAGTCATACAAAAGTAAGAATTCATGTCATAGTATGTTAATTATTCTATAAATTTATACAAAATTTGAAACATAAACCAATATTTTAATCTTTGTGTATTTGTATTTATAATTTTTTTTGTTAAAATTTATATTATTTAAAATTATTTACAATTCTTAATCATGCCTATTTGTTGTGTATATGTGGTCATGGTGTTTGGTACATTATATTTCAGCAAAAAACAACAAAAAGCTTCGTCTTTATTTTATTTTATTTCCAATATTGACTCACTGCAATGATCTGGGTAGGAAGATCCAATCAGATAAATCAGATTGATAATCTAGATTAGTATATAATATACTAGATATATTAATTTTAAAGTTGTAAATATTTTAAAAAGTGGTTCACTATTTTTAAAATGATAGGCAATCATTTGGTACCCTGTGTTTTTGCAAAATATCATTTTGGTACTCTCTGTCTTCAATAATGCTCATATAGTACCCTGTATTTTAAAATCGTACATATTTGGTACCCTAAACTCAAATTTAATTAATAAATTTTTACCAATTTAATCAAACTGTTGTCAATTATGTAAGTTACAAATTTAAATTTAATTACATAATTACATATAACTGATGATAGTTTGATCATATTGACAAAATTTTATCTATCAAATCTGAGTTTAGGGTACCAAAATGATACTTTGCAAAAACATAGGGTATCAAATGAGTAAATTCCCTTTTAAAAATATATATATAATAGAATGAATTATAGTTTTATAATATATATATGATATTTAAACATAATATTGACATAGGTATATATTTACATGACTGCATGACATATATATATACAAATTACAATAATATTTAAAAAGAAATTCGTAATTCTGTAATTTATGATTACCAACTTTTTATTTAATTAAATGCGGAACGAACAAATTGGTACAACAAACCAGTATTCTGTAGCTACAGATCAAGTTCTTGTCACTACAGAATATCAAATCAATGTGATAAAATAGAAATTACTCAATAATGAAATGACACACAGAGTTTTTTTACATGGTGTCAATATCCTTTCAGATATTAGTAGTCTCTCTAATGATTTTGCCGCAAGCTTGATGTACTCTCTCTTTGCTGAATGAATCTCCTTAAGACACCAAGGTTTGAACTCCCTTCAAATTGATTGATGAATGTTTGCTTCCTCTGTTGGATTAAAAATCATATTATGGGCACATATGTATTAATGTATGATGCTATTATAAAGTTTGATACAAAAATAAAGTGACCAATTATGTTATAAGAATCATAGGTATTAAAATGTCATGGAAATAATGTGTAGATACCATAAGTTGTATTTATAATTTGATGAGGGGCCAAATTATAAATATCCAAAATTGATTTAATAATCAGTTTATTATTTAAATAGGTAGTGGTCCCCAAGAAACGTATTCTTTCGTATTCTCTTCTTCCCCATCACAGAGAAATACATAGAGAGAGAAACTGATTTTCTTAGAAGATCAATTGCCTTGATTCAATCTCCATCATTCTTCTTGCAATCTCCATCAATGGTTTCAGGTTAGTGCTTCTGCTATTATGTTTATCTTTTTCTTTAATTTAGCAAAGGTTTCATAGAAACTTGTTTTAGGGTTTATCATTTATTCACTTTTAGTAATACGATTAAGTTTTGGGAAATTGAGTTAAATACTACTGTTGAATACTGTGTTACTGTAAGTGTAATTTTATAATCCTAACAAGTGGTACCAGAACCACCTTTGCTAGATTATTGAAGATTTGATGTTTTTGTTCAAATAAATTTGGAGATTTTCTGAAGAAAATTATTAAAGATTTGATTTTGTCGATCAAAATTTTTTGTTTAAAATTTTGTTGTTTACGTTTTTGTTTACTAATTAAGTTTTTAAGTTTTTTATTTTATATATATAGTTATATATTTATATATATAAAGACTGAATCGTAAAAAAAAAAAAATTGATTTCTGTTTAACGTTTAACAGTTTTGTTTTGATTTTGTTGTTTTTACATGATTATATATATATATATATACGAAATCAAAACATAAAGAATGTTTTTTTTGTTTTGTTTTCTATAACATATATATATTGAATTTTGTTTTATTATTATTATTTTATTATATATATATAATAAAATTAATAATACAGTAACAATTGAATTTATATTTGGTTTTGGTTTTGGATTTTATCAAAAATATCTATATTTTAAATTAATTAATTTAAACAAAATATCACCAAAGTGATCTCTTTTGTGTAGATTAATTTAATTAAAATATCTAGATAGTTATGTGTATGTAATTCATACATTTATTAGTTGACCCAAATGTAAGTTAATATTTGGCAGAGTTTCATGCATATTTGTAGTGATAAATATGTAACAATTATAAGGTTTTTTATGTAAGTATTATGTTTATCCAAAGATTAACATATTGTTTAACATGATTTAATGTTAATATTTGATTGCTACAACAAGAGTACCGCTTACAATTAATATTACTGTCTAAAGACTTGATATTAATGTTGTGTTTGGTATCTTGAGATGGGATTAACCATTAACCATTATTTGAATTTGTTTGTTTTATATGGATTCTTATGTGTGCTTGTTTTGTTATTTTGTATATTATGTTCAGCTAGTTTATCTAACCTGCCACAATAACTGTCAACATTAACTCTATTCCCATGCTTAATGGGACAAATTTCAAGGATTGGAAAGGGAAATTACTTGTAAATCTTGGTTGCATGGAATTAGATTATGCATTAAGGCAAGAACAACCTTCACATCTCACTGCAGAAAGCACTCCTGACGAAAAATTGGATTTTGAGAGGTGGGACCGTTCTAATCGCATGAGTCTAATGATCATGCAACAATGTATTCCAGAAGCTTTTAGGGGCACTGAATCTGAAGAGATCACTAAGGCCAAGGATTTCCTCGATGCAATTGAGAAACGTTTCGCTAGAAACGATAAGGTTGAAATGACTTCACTTCTGGCTTCATTGATGTCCATGAAGTATAAGGGTCGAGGAAATGTGAGGGAGTACATTATGGAAATGTACCAAATTGCTTCAAAACTTAAGGCATTAAAGATCGAGCTCTCTGAGGATTTGCTTGTTCTTATGGTTTTGGTATCTCTTCCTACACATTTTAATCAGTTCAAAGTCAGTTATAACTGTCAAAGAGAGAAATGGACTCTAAACGAGCTCATTTCTCATTGTGTGCAAGAGGAAGAAAGGTTGAAGCAAGATAAAACTGAAAGTGCTCACTTGGCCAGTGCCTCTAAGGATAAGAGCAAGAAAAGAAAGCATGAGAATGAAGCTGCTAAAGGTCTAGTGCAAAAGAAACAACATAAGGAGCCAACAGGTTGTTTCTTTTGTGGCAAGACTGGACATGTGAAGAAGAAATGTACAAAATATCACGCATGGCGTGCAAAGAAAGGTATGTTTCTTACTTTGGTCTGTTCTGAGGTTACTTTATCTTTAGTACCTAGAAACACTTGGTGGATAGATTTTGGTGCTACTACTCACATAAGTGTTTCTATGCAGGGTTGCCTGAGCTACCGAAAGCCAAGTGATGGTGAAAGACACATCTTTGTGGGCGATGGACAATCGGTAGAAGTTGAAGCTATTGGGAATTTTAGGTTGTTATTAGGAACAGGTTTTTATTTTGATTTAAAAGACACTTTTGTTGTACCATCTTTTAGACGGAATTTAGTTTCTGTTTCATTATTGGACAAATTTGGATATTGTTGTTCTTTTGGAAACAATCAATTTAGTTTCTCTTTAAATTCAAATGTTGTTGGAACTGGTTACTTGAATACTTATGACAACCTTTATTTGCTAGAAACAATTGCACCCTTTAATGAAACCTTGCATGTGGAATCACGTGGTACTAAACGCAAATTAAATAAGGAAAATTCAGCGTCATTATGGCATAAGCGCTTAGGTCATATCTCAAAAGGTAGAGTTGAGCGTCTTGTGGCTGATGGCATTTTAGAGTCTCTTGACTTCACAAACTTTGATGCTTGTGTCAATTGTATCAAGGGAAAACAGACCAAAACTAAGAGATTAGGTGCCAACAGATCTACAGATGTCTTAGAATTGATTCATACAGATATTTGTGGGCCATTCCCTACAGCATCATGGAATGGTCAACAATATTTCATATCATTCATAGACGATTACTCACGTTATGGGTACCTATATCTCATTCATGAAACGTCACAGTCTTTGGATGTGTTCAAAGCTTATAAAGTTGAAGTTGAGAATCAACTCAACAAAAGGATTAAAAACGTCAGATCCGATCGTGGTGGTGAGTACTACAGTAGATATGATGGCTCAGGCGAATAACGTCCAGGACCGTTTGCAAAATTCCTAGAGGAATGCAGTATTGTCCCACAGTACACCATGCCAGGATCACCTAACATGAATGGTGTAGCTGAAAGACGCAATAGGACTCTTAAGGATATGGTAAGGAGCATGATTGTTCATTCTACCTTACCTGAGTCTCTCTGGGGAGAAGCATTAAAGACAGCAGCTTACATTCTAAACAGAGCACCAACTAAAGCAGTTGCAAAAACACCTTATGAGCTTTGGACAGGCCGAAAGCCTAGTTTAAAGCACTTTCACATTTGGGGATGTCCAGCTGAGGCAAGGCCTTATAGGCCACATGAAAAGAAATTGGACTCCAAAACAGAGAACAACTACTTTATTGGTTATTCTGAGCGATCTAGGGACTATAAGTTTTATGATCCCACACTTAAAAATATTTTTGAGACGGGTACTGCAACATTTTTCGAGGATGTTGAGTTTGGGGGGAGAAATAAGGTTAGAGATATTTCTTTTGAAGAGGAATTGGATTCAAACCCAATTTCTGCTATCACTTTTGACAATATTCAGGTTCCTACACCTATCATTGATCAGAAAGTGAATATGGAACCTCAACAAACCCCAAATGAAAATGAGGTAATTGCTCCAGAAGAACAAACTCAACAACCTCAAGAATCGGTGCCATGAAGGAGGTCTGTGAGAGAAAGGAGAAGTGCTATTTCAGATGATTATATTGTATTTCTCCAAGAACATGAGGATGACAATGGATTGGTGAAAGATGACCCAATCAACTTTCATCAGGCCATAAAAAGTTCTAACTCTCAAAAGTGGATGGATGCCATGAATGAGGAGTACAAGTCCATGCAAGACAATAAAGTTTGGGAACTTGTCCCATTACCAGAAGGTGCAAAACCAATTGGTTGTAAATGGATATTTAAAACCAAAAGGGATGCAAATGGTAATGTGGAGAGGTATAAAGCACGTATTGTAGCAAAAGGCTATACTAAAAAAGAAGGCATCGATTTTACAGAGACTTTCTCTCCAGTTTCATCGAAAGACTCTTTTAGGACAATTATGGCACTTGTTGCTCATCTCGATCTTGAGTTACATCAGATGGATATTAAGACAACATTTCTCAATGGCGACATTGATGAGACAATTTATATGGTGCAACCAGAAAACTTTGTGTCAGGAGACCCAAAGAACATGGTTTGCAAATTGACAAAATCTATCTATGGACTCAAGCAAGCTTCTCGCCAATGGTATCATAAGTTTCATCAAGTAATTATCTCATTCGGTTTTGAGATGAATGTTGTTGATGATTGTGTATATCATAAGTTCAGTGGGAGTAAATATATATTCTTGGTTCTATATGTCGATGACATATTGCTTGCCACTAATGATATAGGCTTGTTGCATGAAACCAAGAGATTTCTATCTAAGCATTTTGAGATGAAAGATCTTAGGGATGCTTCTTTTGTATTAGGAATTCAGATACATCGAGACCGTTCTCGGGGTATTCTTGGATTATCACAAAAAGGCTATATCGATAAAGTGCTTAAAAGATTTGGCATGCAAGATTGTAGACCAGATGATACCCCTGTTGCTAAAGGAGACAAATTCAGTCTTAGTCAATGCCCTAAAAGTAACCTTGAAATTCAAGAAATGCAAAAGATTCCGTATGCATCATCTGTTGGGAGTCTAATGTATGCTCGAGTATGTAGTACGTCCAAATATAGCATATATTGTTGGCATGTTAGGTAGATATTTAAGCAATCCTGGTATGGACTATTGGATAGCAGCCAAGAGGGTTATGAGATATCTCCAGAGAACAAAACATTATATGCTCACATATAGGAAATCAAATCATTTGGAGGTTGTAGGGTATTCTGATTATGATTTCGCTGGGTGCCAAGACAGCAGAAAGTCTACATCAGGTTATATTTATCTGTTAGCTGGAGGAGCTATATCCTGGAAAAGTGTCAAACAAACACTTATAGCTTCTTCCACAATGGCGGCAGAATTTGTAGCATGCTATGAGGCATCAAATCATGGAATATGGATACGTAACTTTGTCACTGGGCTGTGCATTTTGGAGAATGTAGAAAGACCACTCAAGTTATTTTGTGACAATAATTCAGCAGTGTTGTATTCCAACAACAATAAGAGCTCATCAAAGTCAAAGCATATTGACATAAAGTTCCTAGTTGTGAAAGAGAGAGTACAGAGTGGACAAATATCCATAGAGCACATTGGGACAAACTCCATGATAGCGGATCCGCTCACAAAGGGATTGCCACCCAAGGTCTTTCATGAGCATACTGCTCATATGGGTGTTGTATTGTTTGAGGATATCATGATTTAGTGAGAGTTTGTATTTTATTTGTTTCAGACATTTATGTATTTATTTATTTTCTGATCAGAATGAAGTATTCAGTTTATTCACTCTGTTTTGTCATGTTTGATTCTGACCTCACTAAAGTTTAAGTAGGACCAGTTGGAAATAGGCATGTTTGGTTCACATGGCATGTAATTTCCATGCTACACATCCATAATTGATCTATGTCATTTGACTGTATTTGTATATGTGACCATTGATGGGTTTAGTCATGATTAATATGACAAAGATCGCTTTGATCCTATATGAACATGGCTGATGGACAAGATTGTTAAAAAATATCTTTATATGATAGCAAATTTTGAGCTCATAAAGTTATACATTTATAAGGAAACATATGTTGCCCAAGTGGGAGATTGTTGGATTAAAAATCCTATTATGGGCACATATGTATTAATGTATGATGCTATTATAAAGTTTGATACAAAAATAAAGTGACCAATTATGTTATAAGAATCATAGGTATTAAAATGTCATGGAAATAATGTGTAGATACCATAAGTTGTATTTATAATTTGATGAGGGGCCAAATTATAAATATCCAAAATTGATTTAATAATCAGTTTATTATTTAAATAGGTAGTGGTCCCCAAGAAACGTATTCTTTCATATTCTCTTCTTCCCCATCACAGAGAAATACACAGAGAGAGAAACTGATTTTCTTGGAAGATCAATTGCCTTGATTCAATCTCCATCATTCTTCTTGCAATCTCCATCAATGGCTTCAGGTTAGTGCTTCCGCTATTATGTTTTATCTTTTTATTTAATTTAGTAAAGGTTTTATAGAAACATGTTTTAGGGTTTATCATTTATTTACTTTTAGTAACACGATTAAGTTTTGGGAAATTGGTTTAAATACAACTGTTGAATACTGTGTTACTGTAAGTATAATTTTATAATCCTAACATCCTCCCGATGCAAGACTTGATGAACCTTCTCCCGAAGGTTGTTCTTCACGTTCTTCTCTTTGAGATTTTGCTTAACACATAAGCAATTACAAAGACACAAAATAACAAAGGAATAACTAAACAACTATCATTTACAAAAGAAACACACTCTTCCAAAAGTGTAAAAAATTAAGGAGTGGAAAGAGATACTCAGGGTTTATGCTTTGGTTCGTAATTATACACAAAATACTTACCCAAAGTCAGCTTTACACAATTCTAGACGCACAACACACACTAGGAAAGTTTCCAAAATAAAATTTCAATCACAATCAATGCAGCCGAAATCGTATGAATAGACAGAGATTTTGTAGTTGCAAAACTGTACGAATCTGAACTTGTTCCTGGTCCAGTTCATCATTTGACTAACTTTGAGTAGTTAGGCATTCTTAGCTGATTGAGAGTTGTCTAGAGATATATTCAGTTAGTTATAAAACAGATAATCAATTAGTTAAATTTGGAAAGAAAATAAAGTCTAAAAAGATATTTAGAATAAGAAGACTTTATTCTTACAAAAAATACAAACCTAATAAATAAGAAATATCATAAATTAATAGCAATAAAATCAATGATATTTTTCTTTATAAAACCGAAAATAAACACACTAAATCAAATATTTGTCAATTCTTATATTGCCAAATATGAATTTTAAAAAATTAATAATATAATTAAAATAATAATAGAAAAAATCATAGTGTAGACAGTAGTATACATATATTAACTATTTTTAGTTTCTAATGTATCTCGCAATGTCCTTTGGTGAATTTGATGAAGAAAAATAGCTTCAATCATTTGATAAAAAACAAATTATCACACAAATTTATAAGATAAAAAAATGATATGTATGTCATTATTATTTTTAAATAAATATGATTTAATTATTTAAATTATCATATAATATCTTAAAAGTATCATATTTTAATTAATTTATGTTTAAATTTATGTTTGTTCTAGTTTTTGAATTTGGTCTTGACAACAAGAGATTATATATTATATGTTTAATATAATATTAATATTATACATGAATTTTAAATTTAAGTTTGCCGCTAGTTGATAGTAGATTATATTATATTATATGTTTAATATGATGTTATTCTAATACGTGAAGTTTAAGTTTAATTAAATTTTATTTAAGCTATAAAACGTATGATTTTATTATTTTTAAATAGTTATCATTGTAAAATATCTAAAAAATATATTATTTTAATTTGTTTAATTATTTAATTATTTAAATTTATTTATGTTTAAGTCAGGTTTACAATCTACCATTAAATATAAGAATATTTTGTTAAATATAAGAATATTCTATTAAAGTTAACGGAAAAAAAAATAAAAAACTACTAAAATTAAGAATTTCCGTTATCTACACACTTTTTATATAAAAGAGATACTAGGTGCAAGTAATGTGCATTATACATTTGTTTAGTCTTATTAAATATATTTATTAAGTTTTTATGATTGTCACATAAATTTTAAATAAATAAATAATATTATATATATTTATATAAGAATGACATAATTATATTAAAAGAAAATTAAACCTAAATATTGTTTATAGTTTTAAAAAAAAAATATACATGATATAATTTTAAAACATAAACTACATTATTTAATGTATAAAACAATCAAGATATTATTAAATCACACACATTTATAATTATAGAAGAAACTTGTTTATTATTTTCTAAAAGATAAATATTATTCTAATTTCTTATTTAATTATAGACATATTATTTATACTGATACTTATATATAATGTATTTATAATATTAATTTTTATTTAATATAATATATATTTAGTTAAGTTACATCAATAAAAAAAATATGTTTTCTTTTACAAATATAAATAATAAAAATTAAGATTATAATGATATTTTATAATATTTAAATTCATATTAATATAATTAATAAATATTTATTTTTAATAATTTCTAAAAATATATTCAGTTAAATATTTATAATATTATTTTAAATTTAAAAATAAATCATTAAAACCAAAAATTTTAAATATATATAGACTTACATATTTTTTAAAGGAAACCAATGTGAAGGATAAACGAAGTATTGTAACAGTGGTCACTTAGCTTACAAAATCAACTAGCTCTTGGAATGGTGGTCGAAGAAGATTCTAAAGGCCCCACCCGATCAAAATTCCATTCCACTCTTCCATACTCAACGGAATTTCCAATTAATAAAAAAACTCAGATTTTAAACTAATAAACAATGTTTGGCGGCTGCAAGGCTGTTCATATTGTCGGCATTGACTCTGACTCTCATCAACATCAAATTATAAAATCTCCATTCCATATCTAATCTAACAAAAAAGTCAGAGAGAAATGGAAACGATGCTTTTGAATGCAGTTAACAATGGAGAAGTTTCGACCCTTGAAGACTTATTACAAGAAGACCCTCTTCTTCTCGACAGAGTCCTCGTCTCTTGCTTTACAGAGTCGCCGCTGCACGTGGCTTTGATGCTGGGTCACCTCGACTTGGCCTGGGAGCTTCTTCGCCGCAAGCCGGAGATGGCATCCGAGCTGGACTCAACTGGGTCTTCGCCACTCCACCTGGCTGCGGCGAAAGGACACGTTGAAATAGTGAAGGAACTTTTGGCGGTGGATCCGGAGGCCTGGTCGGTCAGAAACCAAGATGGGAGGACTCCCCTCCACGTGGCAGCCTTCAAGGGCCGAGTTAAGGTCCTTAGTGAGTTGGTCAGAGTCATGCCTGAATCGGTCCGAGCGTTGACTGATAGGGGTGAGACCGCAATGCACTTGTGCGTGGTGAAGAATCGGTTGGAGGGGTTGAGGGTTTTGGTTGAAGGGATTGGTAGGCATAGTGAAATAGTGAGTTGGAAGGATTTTGATGGGTTTACCGTTTTGCATATTGCTGTGGCCAGGAAGCAATTTGAGGTATGCCTTTATTGCTCTGTTCTATAATTTCACTAAGATGCGTATCAACTGTTTGGTGTTTTGCTTCGATGTATGTCATTTCTTTGTTTTTGAAATTGAGGCGCAGTTCTTGTTAACTAAGAAAATTTGGAAGTTTTCTTCAACAATAACATTAGAGTCATTGCTGGGAGATGATTTTTGGAACCAAAATATGTACGATCAATTTGTTAAAGAGAATTTTGTTGGGTTTAGAGATGTAATGAAAACATGAGATTTTTTTTTTAAATCAATAGGCTTTTTGTAAACTATGCAGATCATTAAATTTTTGCTTTCCTCTACTGGAGTGGATGTGAACGCACTAAACACAAACGGCTCTACGGCACTAGACATTCTACTTCAGAGTCCTAGAGATTTAAGGGATATTGAGATTGAGGATTCTCTTCGAGCTTACGGGGCTCGAATAGCAAAAGATATTCCTTCAATTGTGCAGAATTGGAAATCACCAATAGAACGTCGGATAACAAAATCTTCAGCTTCATCCATTAACTTAAAAGGCCAAAGCTTCAACAAACAGCCTATGAAGCATAAGCACACTGATTGGCTTGGTAGAAAGCGAAGTGCTTTAATGGTGGTGGCATCTCTTATTGCCACCGTAGCTTTTCAAGCTTCAATAACCCCACCAGGAGGCGTTTGGCAGGACACCTTGAGAGGAAGCAGTAACAGCACTGACTCAGATAAACCTCACGAGGTTGGAAAATCTATCATGGCATCTAGCGATGATAGTGAGTATGGCCTTTTCATGATCTTCAACACGCTAGCTTTCCTTTCTTCTTTAAGTATAATTCTCCTAATCGTTAGTGGGTTGCCTATAAAACGGCGAAGATGGATGTGGATTCAGATGGTCATAATGTGGATAGCTATCACTGCCCAAGTTGTGACTTACTTCATTGCTCTTCGTCACATGTCCCCCAAAAACGACAATGTTCAGGGTATGTTACGTAAAGTAACTGAGATATCAGTCCTAACATGGCTGTCTCTAATGATGGTCGTTTTTATTGGTAATATAATTCGTATGAATCTTTGGATACTCAGAAAGTACGGCTATATTAAGGAGAAGGATAATGCGGATGCAGATGATTATGAACTTGAAGAAGTGTGATCTATTGATATCTCAGATTGTGTTGCTTATTGCTATGAATATGAAGCTGTTGGATAGATTTATGTATATACTTGCGATTTTGTTCTAAAATTTATACGAGATATTAAAGTTGTCCTTTTTTAGAGATTTGTTGCTGACCAAGTTTTGTCAACTGTGGGATGACATGCCTGAAGTGCTTCTCTCCTGGGGTATAGAAAAACTGATGTTGGTATGGGGCAAATTATTTTTCCCCATTTGAAACCGTGAGCAAAGGTAAATTACAGTATTAATCTCTTTGTTACTTGTATAATGTAGACCAAATCAATGCATTGTATGATTCAACTGTAAACCATTTGGAATGGAATAAGAAATAGAAAGAAAGAGACCCTTTATCCATTTGTTTACAATGGGTGTCGTTTTCATTTGTAGTACCTAAGTAGTTGACTTTTTGGTTCTCCTATTAGATGTAAGCCAAGCATTATTGAATATTTGATTGCTTCATAAACAAAACTTATCTCCGTGCCTTTTTTATTTTGTGTCTTTTTCATACTTGTAAAAACAAGCCGCCCCCAAAATGCATATAAGTTCCTTTAAAAAAAAAAATAATATATATATAAGTTTTTAGAAGAATGATGTTTTACAGACTTGCAGCGTTTGACAAATAAATTGTAATTTCTTTATTAGAGTAACATGTCTTGCTTCGATTGATCTCAAAAAGGTTCCACTTTCCTTCAATATATATATATATATGTGCATAAATTGTTTGTAAATTTAAACTTAATAAGGCGCCATTGTTTTATAATGGCTGGCCTGCCTGTGTTGACCAATCCTTGTAGTCATCTCAAGATTTCATATTAAGCTCTAGCCTCTATGAAATTTAAAAAATATATATATCTAACGATTTATATCGTAAATATAAGAACTTGTCTTTGAATGTCCTACAAAAGAAGCTTAACTTTGAGTGGCCATTCCAATCAAAAGAGTCAAACATTCTAATGATGCCCACAACCATTTTTGTCATTCCTTCGAAAGCAAAACTAACATATTATGAATCGTGAAGTGCAAATTTTCCATTCCTCCGATAGGACATCAATTACAATTGCACGCATACAGTACTTGATTACAGGAGAAGAACATGTGGATTTACAAAAGAAAAAAAACATCGAAAACCATTTTGTCTATACTAATCAATTGCCTAATATTTGTTGATTGGTTGTTCCATTAAGAAAATGAATAGAACCCCCAACAAACACAAACTCAGACCTTTTGTCTGGCATAGGGATTAAGCTTGTACACATAATTTTCCATTTCCCACTAAACAATGAGACTCACATTTCATCTACTCAGCGCAACTTGATAGTTTCATTGGGGAAAATAACATTGGGGTTCCTTATATGTGGATTTAGAGCTGCCAATTCCTTCCATTTCGATCCAGTCCCATGAATGCGAGACGAGATGCTCCACAAGGTCTCACCAGGTTGAACTTTTGTGGTTGCTTCTGGGGCTTTGGATTTGGAAACATTAGATTTCGCAGCAGGCTTCGACTTCAAGAATGGATTCTTATTGCTTTTTCCCATTCCATTAGCAACCAACCAGCGTGATCCGGACTGTTGCTGGGTCGAATTACCCCAGAGTTTCTTCTTGCCAGGCTCAGTTTTCAGACCTGCAACATGGACCTCGGTGATTTTATACTGAGGAATACCTTCCTCTTCAGGAACTTTCTCCTCTTTTGGCTCCTCTTTAATTTTCTCCTTCACTGCTACTGCTAATGCAGCCTCATCGTCGTCCTCTTCGGTATATTTCCTTAGCTCAGAAACCGTGCTGTATATTTTAGGCTTTGGTGGAATGAAAACTCTCTCTACTTGAATAAGCGACAGCATTGGCGTTCCTACTGGCTCGTAGTTTCTCATTGGATCGCGAAGTTGCACCATTAATGCTACTGTAAAATTGTTCCCTAATAGACCACACTTTCTGCCAGATCCTTTGCCTTTTCTTCTCTCTCCTTTTGTCCCTCCACGAATGAAGTCCAGAGAGTGAGCATGATGAGCTGCAAGAATTTTAGAAGTACGCTCGCTGATTTGATTTTCATCATCATCAAGCTCACCGGAATCCAATCGCATCCATTCATCAAGAGTAAGTGATAGCCCCATTATTCCATCAACATCATCGCTGCTTTCTTTTATGTCCAACAATTGCAACCCACCAGTTCCCTCCAAGCCAAGGGATCCACAAGGGTTAATCCCCTTACCCTGTAGAGCTGAAATTTCCCCAATGGACTGTGCGTTGATATTTGAAGGAGCTTCCTCATCAGACATCCCGGACTGTATTCTCAAGCCCTCAATTGAAAGTGCTTCTATCTTATCCATAGCCAGCGGAGCAAGATCTTCTAAAGACACATATTCCGAGCCAGTCTCACTACCTCCTGAACTGGGAGTAGTCTTACTAGACTTCAGCCGTGATGATCTTTCGTCACTCACCTGGCTAGCAAAGTTATCAAGGCCGACCATTGGCTCATGCTGCATCAAACATTCGCTGCACCAATAAGAAAGTAAAGTTAATAGATGTGTTAACCCCAAAAAAATGTTACGAGAAAGGAAATTTTGGCTGCTAATGCTTAAACAAGACTAACAAACCTTTGAGGCCCCTCCAAACTGGGCACAGCTTCCCATGCTACTTGTTGCATTGTCTTACCAGTAATATCTTCTAAAGGCATTAACTTATTTGCCTGCATTGAAAGCTTTTCAATTCCAATAGATGCCAAACGCTGTAAGATCTCCATTATACCACAACCCATATCTGCTGGAACCACGACAGGGCTAGAAACCTGCATAACCAAGTTCCCACTATTTTTAGCATTTGTAAAATGCGAGGGAGTCATAGACCGCAAGAACCCTCCATCTTTAGTCTGAAGAAAAGGGCCTAAACCTTCTCCCAAAGGAGGCAATTCAGGTGGCCCTTCTGGAGGTAAATTAATTGGACTTCCAAAACCAGCAGAGCTTTTTGGTGGAGAATGCTGGAAAGCTCTCTCATTTAAGCCCCACTCTCGCATCAGGGCTTCTGCCTCTAAGTCTTCCAAAATCTTTGCTTTGTTTTTGCTCATTTCCGCCTGACTTGCTAAGATATGCTCCTCTTCAGCAGCTTGAATAATTGATGAAAATTCATCTTCGGTCGAGTTACTCCACCCCATCCCTGTTGTATCACTGTAGCTGGGCTCTGCTTGGTCCTCACTTTCTAAGTCGAAACCAAACAAAGGACAACCCCCAGCAAGAGCCTCCTTTTCAAATTGTCTTAACAGGCGCTCTCTTGGTGATTCAGGCTCACTTCCTGAACTCAAGCCAGATGGACTACCCTCTATCCCTAGCATGTCTAAGAAGTCATTTGCAACGGATTCTGTCAAGTCATCCAAGCTAAGTGATTTCCCTTTCATATCACTTTCAAAGTCCAATTTAATATCCTCATAGTTTTCTTCCTCTCCAGGAGAGTCTAGCGCTGCAGCCTCCAAATCTGAGACACCATTCAAAGCTGACTCCAACTCTTTCATAAGTGATTCTTTCGTATATGTGTCGCCCTGCTCAGAAATACAGTCCTGTACCTCAAGCTCGTCTTTATTACAGCTATCTTCCTCATCCTGAGAACAAATTTTAGTGTCCTCTTCAATATCTACCTGAACATCGGTCTCAACTTCTACAACATCACGACTTACTTGTGGAGACACATTAGCAGTTTCAACAATAACTTCCTCTGTATTCCCTGGTTCCACTGATGACAATTCTACTCCCTGTTCAATAACAGAAAAATCGTTCTCACCACAGCCATTATCAACATCTCCTTTACCAGAATCAACAGCTGGGTAGGAATCTGGTTTTACGGGCTCAAGGTGCTCGGTCAACCCAACAAACTCAGGTTTTTGAACAAATGGTTTATCCAAAGTCTCTTCTTCCAATTTCTTGTACAGAACATCTACTGAACTGGCAAGTTCCGACCTTGACACCGGCAAAACTTCATGAAGATCCTTTATATCCTCTACAGCATGAAGCTGCCTTTGGGATATATTGGGAAGACTATCTGAACGCCTTACCCTTCCCCTTCCATCAACTTGACGAAATTTATTCCCTGATTTCACCATGCTTAGATTGTTCTGTCTCATATTCAACATGTCAAGAGCAGTAGATCTATTTCCGGGTGCACCTAAATTATCCCCAACAACAGTATACCCAAAACTAACATTCATAGTAGCACCTTTAGCCTTTCCAGATAATTTATAACTAGTTGTCCATTTTCCAGAACTACTCTCCTCTTCTAACTCCTCTAGAGTCAGAGGAAGCAGCTTTGTTAGATCAATCCGATGCTTACCCAGATCAATTTCATGTGCACCATACACAGAAGCATATAGCAAAAAATGCTTTGCCTCATACTTTGCCGAATGATGGGGTCCACTCCTACTACCATAGACGGAGCAAGTAATAGTCAACCTCTCTTCAAACTCCACCGTGCCTTGAGAAACCTTCACAGGTCGAGTAACCAAATCCCCATCCCTCCTCTTCCAGTGCACGCAAAGACTAACATCGTCAAAA
This sequence comes from Humulus lupulus, assembly GCF_963169125.1. Lineage (NCBI taxonomy): Eukaryota > Viridiplantae > Streptophyta > Magnoliopsida > Rosales > Cannabaceae > Humulus > Humulus lupulus. Next base: position 53,886,506 of record NC_084800.1, on the reverse strand, counting down.
TTCGAAGGCAAGCCTTCGATTGAATGCACTTGAAGAGAAAAACAACAGTTGAATCTACGGTTTCGGATATGGGAAAATGCCTTCAATGGCTTCCAATTCCAAATGGACTTCTTCTCCTTCCGAGATGGCTCTTCAATGGCATGTTTCATACTCGAATTCGTATCGGGTAGGTGGGTTTTTCCGCCATACTTGATTCCATAATTCGGCCGAGGAATCAAACTCCTAGACGTGTGTTTGTCAATGTATAGAGCTTTACTTATAGCTTCAATCTCATTCAGCAATTTCCCGCTGCCTGAGTCTTCACCAATTTTTTTCCCAGCTTCAACTTTCGACAACATTATCTTCACAAAACTAAATTTCAAAATAAAAATTGGAAAAAACCCAATTAAAAAATGAAGCAATATACATGTAAACTATTACATTGATTCATAATCAGAACACCATTAATGGCATAAAAATCCTATTTAATATATATATAAATAAATAAAACCTAGTAATTACCAGATGAAGCTATGGCTGTAACCAGAAGATTTGGTCTGGAGAAGAAACAAAAAGCCCTGAAATAGAAAAAGTAATCGATCTGAAAAAGGAGAGACAGATACGAAATGGAGAAGAACCCTAAAGAAGATGGTTGAGTTGAGTTGGTATGACTATGAGATGCATTCGTGTGCCCCAAGCTCTGTCATTGTTCCAAATGACTGTCCTCTTTGAATTGCCGCTGCCTCATTCAAACGCAATAATATTTAAAAAAATAATAATAATATTGGAAAATAAAAGTTTAAATATTATTATTTCTTGCGCTTTAGTTTTCATATTTATTCTTTGCCTAACATTTTCCCATATCTTTATAATCTAGCCCCCCCCACCTCTCTCTCCTATATATTTTTTATTTTTACTTTTTCTCTTCTCTTGCTCTTGTAGAAAGATTCCTTAAAAAATAAAATTATTATATTTCCTTTATAATATGGTAAAATATTTAGCATATAATTTGTTATTTTATGCTCTGTTTGTTTAAGCTTTTTATTTTTTATAAGTTAGCTTGGTATAAGAAAAAGAAGTAGAAAGAATGAGAAGTATTAACAGATTATCGGCAAGATTTTTGGTAGTGTAATTATTTAGTGGGAATGATTTTTTAAATTATTTAAAAATATATATAAAGTTTTGACAAATTTGTAGTACATTAGAAAAGTTTTTAAAGTTATTCCCAAAAAAAAACATTAGAATAGGAAAAATTAGTTGACTAAGGTACTAGGATTTATCTCAAAAAAAAATACTAGGAATTAGGGATGTCATATTATCACCAAAATTTTAGGACTTGTAGTGTTTTTTTTTGTTCAAAATATTTTTTTTATGGGGGGCATAGACCCGTTTCGATATTTTGAAATACAAAAAAAAAAGTTTGATAATTGGTTTATGGAAGTACTTTTAAATTAAAACAATCAAATAGAATATAAAAATATTTAGCGAAAAAAAACTTCAAGAGATATTTCAATCCATTTTTTTTTGCAAGAATAATATTTAAATTTATAATTTTTGTGCAACAGTTAACACTCGCAGTTAAATGTCACTTAAGTATCCACGTGATACATTTTTATACTCGTAAATTTAGGTATTAAAGTGTAACTTTTGAAACGATCTGGATAATATTGACGTCAATATCCTTAAATCTTTTTTTACTATAAAAATCATTTAAAATAATTTTAAAAATCTAAAAGATTATAAAAAACTAATGAGAGATTAATGGCATAAATACCTAAGTTCATGCTTATGTTGTATTTAAATACATAACTTATTTTTTTGACGGCATAAATACCTAATATTTATTTTTTGTTGTAACCGTTACTTTTTTCTGTTAACAGGAAAATACAAAACTTTTTAAATATTGATATTGGCGGCATAAATACATAAATTATGTAAATGTTGCACTTAAATACCTAATTTTTAATTTTTGTAGCATAAATAATAAAGAAAAAAGTTTAGTTTTAAAAAATAAAATATTTATTATTTACGCTACAAATATTAAAAGTTAGTTATTTAAGTGCAAAGATTGGATAACTTATGTATTTATGCCGCCAATATCCCAAATTAAAAAGTTTAGTATTTTCCTATTAACGAAAAAAAGTAACAGTTGTAACAAAAAATAAACGTTAGCTATTTATGACGTCAAAAAATAAGTTAGGTATTTTAGTGCAATAGAATTGTGAACTTATGTATTTATGCCACCAATATTCTAAAATTAATTAATAAAACTAAAAGTTGCAAATTCGAAATAACCTAAATTAAAATAGAAACTCAAAATCTCCCAAAATCCACATTATTAATTAGTTTTTAATAATATTTTAGATTTTTTTTAAATTTAAAATAATTTTTATAATATTTAAAAAATTAAATAATTTAGCTTAAAATCATCCCAAAATCTACATGTGTCATATGAATACTTAATGATGATTACTAACTATTGCACAAAAATTATAGATTTATGTATTAATGCAAAAAAATATTAAGTATTAAAGTGTAACTTTTAAAAATATTTTGGTATTTATGCTAATAAGACTAATAAAAACGTGTCATATAAATACTTAACGGACAGTTAACGTAAATCTTAATAATTGCATCAAAATTATAGACTTATGTATTATTACTGTCAAAAAAAATATTTAGGTACTAACAAAATGCAGCTTTTGAAAAAATTTAGATATTATTTCAGCCAATATCTTAATTGGTAACTGAAAAAAAAAACTAGAATAAGGATGAACGGGAAAAGAATAGAAAAAATAGCGACCTAAACAAAAATATAAGAAGAGTGGGGAGCTAACGTAATTAATCCTAAATATACATTTTGTCTTTATGTCTTTATAAAAGAGTGTTGTACTCTTAGTTGTCCAATCTGCCTTTCTTTTCTATTTTTTTAATGTTATTTATTAATTTCTAATCAAGGCTTTGGTATGGACAAATACATATTAATTATTTAAAATGTAATTCTCCCCAAACATTTGTACATGTATTTATGTTTGTCATACCACGATGTAGTATGAATTGAAAATTAATAAAAAAATACGTATTTTATATTTTTCTTATTTAATAAATAACATGATTGTTGACTGATATCCGAGAAGATTTGCTGAAGAGTGCATATAATATAATATAAATACACAAAATAATAATAATAATTATACAAGTAATAAGCAGCAGGCGGATATAATTATGTCTAGTGTGGTTATATATAAATAAATTATTTAAAGTATTCAGCTTTCCCTTGTTTTTTTTTGTTCACCAATATATTATTCATTCATAGAATCACAATCACATTTAGGAGTTCGAAATTCGAATAATCTTTTTGTTCTCACATGCTATTAAAAAAAAGAAAACAGATGTAAGCCAAAACTAAACCACTAATTCTATTCTAGATTAATTCTAATCTATATATTTAATTATTTCTCTATCAAAAATTAATTTTCTTAAAAAAAATGGAAAAATACGAGAGAGAATAGACAAAAGTGTAGGTCACATACATGTAGTTTTTTCCTATTTTGCATCGTAATGGTTGTTGGTATTATTATGTAAGGGGGTGACATTTTGTGTAGGCTCCTCTATGGCCCACTCCTAGACGCGCCAGCCAACCTCTAATTTAGCCCACTCAATTTGCAATTATTCATTACTATTTTGAATTTTGAAATTTTAAATATAGTATGCATTATTTATCACATTATCCTATACCATTCTCATTTATAATACAAACAATAAGATTGGTTCCTCATTTGAGAAAATTGAGAAACATTATATTTACTCAAATATTTCGGTTAGTATCATTCTTTTTGTTTTTTGTGGTTAGAAGTACTTAGATAGTTGACTCCTGGGACTTGCCGACTTGTGAGTTGTGACTTACTTTTCCAAGCAATATATTTTTCCTCAACAAGTTTAGAAAGAAAAAAAAGGGGGCAAGTTGTTCAATTTTTATATTAGTTTTAGTAAAAAAGAGTTTTCAAAAGCATTGTTGGTTGATATAAGCTAGGTTTTAGACGTATTTGATACATGTAACATTCCGTTGCATGGCAAATTTTAGTATCCAAAAAAAAAAGGTTATCGTTATAAGTGACAGTGCGCATAGAATATAATATATATGTGTGGGGGCTTAGACTTTGGCTTGTATAAAAGCCCTTTTGCCAAAAAAAAAAACATTTATTAATAGCTTCTCTTACAATGACTTGTAACATTAACAAACACTTTGAAAACATTATCTCCAATGCCAAGTAAACTCATTATTAGTCCTAAGTGTAAACTTAGTTAGTCTATGAGCATCATTGTTACAACAATGCAGAACATACAGTAAACTTGCACCTGGAATGAGAAATAATAAGTTTCAAAATTTTCTTGGTATAAAACTTACTATACATACAATAATATATCATAAAGAAGAACAACTAAAACAGTCTTTAATATTGAAACCACCACCATCCAATTTGTACGATAGGCAGTCCAAACAAAGGTGGATATGAAAGCATCTACATAGAAATAAAAAGAGAATAAACATTAATAAAACAAAGTAAATTGATAACGAATTAAAAAATAAATAAAAACTAAAATACCACAGATTAAAAGTGTCGAGAAAAAGAATAATAATAGTAAAACAAACATAAAAAGAAAGAGAGAGAAATAAATTTATCTGTGAGGAAGCATTCACATGAAATTAGGTATTTTCTGAAATGGTATAATAACCTCATAACGAAAATATAAATAACTAGTTGATAAATAAATAACTTGTAAAAGATAACAGATTGTGTTTGGCAAAGAAAATTTATGTTGAACAGACCACAAAAACAGAAAAACTAAGAACACAAACCAATTTCCCTTAAAAAAAAAGAACACAAACCAAAAACAAGCCAAGTACACAAAATCACTAGCGGAGCGGAATTTGCATCGTGTTGACGCCAAGTAACGGTAATTTTTAGGAGGAAAGAAACTAGAAGCTGTAAATGAAACTTCAACCCTCTCTCTCTCGAACTCACTCAAACTTGTTATGTTTGTTTTTTTGGGTTGTTCTTTTTTATGGAATTTGTAAGTACCTTAAGGGCATCTTTAATAAAGTGTCAAATTAGTAATGCATTTTTAAAATATAACTCATTTTACAAAAAAATTATTTCAATGGTATGTCAAAAGTTATGTCAAATTTGACAGATACTAAAAGTTTGACCAAATTTAGTACACAATATAACATGGAGAATATTTTGCATCATCATAAATAATACAACTTTTTATTTACTTTTATATTATTTTTCTTATTTTAGTATTATTTTTATCTATTTGCATTAAATATTATATTTTTTACATTATTATTTTATTATTATCTTTTACTAATATAAAGAATTTTTTTTATTTTTTGTATATTTTCAATAAATAACAAATTAGCATTAATAAAATATTAAATTTTATAACATTTTTTATAATTGTAATATATTAACTAACTCATTGGGTCAAATATAACACATACTCATTCCCATTCCCATTGGAGATGGTCAAAGATTGTTCCACTATTTGCTATCTTGAATAATACGGTGTTTATTAACGACCATATAATTAGTGTATTTGTCTTTAATTGCCATTCTATTGGCTTTTATTGCTAGCTGCGCTTGTTATTTTAATTTATCGAACTTAGGTCATAGTATAATTCTCGTTGAAGTAATATGTGTTCACATGATTTGTTTACAACAACAAACGATGTGTGTTTTGGTTGGTTTCGTTTGAGAAAATTTATCGTGGGTTAACTCAATTATTAGAATGTTGGGTCTTGGCTTGGGTGTTCTTCATACAGAGTTAAAATGAATATATGACTTTATAATATCTAATATTTTGTATAAACTAACAATTTAGCTATTATGTAACTATTAAATTACTTCAATGTCATATATATTATGAAAGATCATTTACTTACATATTTGATAATATATAATATTACATATAAATTTATTGTAATATTAACGCATATTACAGTAGGGTGTTTTTTTTTTTCCAGAAAAAAGATAATTTTAGAACATCTCTAACCTATAATACCATATATAGTGTTGCACCAACACTAAAATTAAGGTCATCTCTAACCCATAACACCATATATGGTGTTGCACCAACACCAAAACTAAGGTCATCTCCAACCCATAATACTATATATAGTGTTACACCAATACCAAAACTAAGACCATTTCCAACCCATAACACACTAAAGAATCTTAACACCATATTTTTTTTCCATTCCAACCACAACACCAAAAATTACACAAAAAAATATATTATTTATTAAATACTAATATAAAAAGCAAAATAGTACTGCTTTTTATTTTTCCCGTTGCTACAGTACTCCACCGTATTTGGTGTGGTACTGTAGCTTGACAGCATAATGGTGTGATTAATGGAGTTAAGTTGGATTTGATTTTGTGACTTTTTAGCACTATATTTGTTGTTTTGCAGTCCGGTTAGAGCTGCCATAAGGAATCTTAGCACCATTTTTTTTTTCATTCCAACCACAACAGCAACATCAAAAAGTATATTATTTATTATTATATTGTTTTTTAATAAAATAGAATATTCTTTTTATTATTATATTATTTTATCATTTATTTATTTAATTAATCAATTAAGTAAAAATTTTATTATTAATTACATGAAACTTATTTCATAAATATTAAAACTTGACAAATTAACACATTACATTTTCCTATTTAAATATTACACTACTAAAATGACAAATCCATTTAATTAACTCTAAAACATAACACACTCTTGAAATATTAATTAAATTAAACTAATTTTTCGATACTATATTCGTCCCACAAGTGTTCAATTAATGCATTTCGAAATGCAATGTGAGCATCCTTGTCTTTGATTTTTCAATATTGAGCTAGAAATTCTTAAAATTGAGCATCGTCGTTACCCACTATCTCAACTTCTGTGTTTGGCACTTCAAGTCGTTCTTCAATGGGTGCATTAAAGTCGCGTTCATCTTCTATTACCATATTATGCATAATAATACATTAAGTCATTATATCATGTAATATCCTTTTATTCCATAGACGCGCTAGTCCTGCCACAATTGCAAATCTTTATTGTAATACTCCAAACGCACGTTCTACATCTTTTCTCTTCTTGTTTTCGAGCAAATAATTGTTTCTTCGGGCCAAGTGGCTCACGAATGGTTTGAACAATAGTAGAACATTTTGGATATATCCCGTCGGCAAAATAATAACACATATTATACTATTTCCCTTTAATGACATAATTAGCGGGTGGAGAAATACCCGCAGCAAGATCAGCAAAAAGATGGGACGCCTCTAACACGTTAATATCATTGTTAGATGATTAGATCCAAGTAAACCAAAATATGCATGCCATATCCAAATATCATAGTCAGCTACAGCTTCAAGAATAATAGTCGGAAATCCACTACGACCAGCGTATTGTCCTCCCCAATAGTTAAATAAAGCGAAAATGTTATTAGCATAAGATCCAAAGTACAAAAGAGGGTTCAAATTTGATCATGTGTGGTTCATTCTTAAAGATTGTGAGAAATTTACAAATGACAACACCAATTCACCAGCTAGATTCCAACAACAAGGTCGCAGTTTCAATTCCCCCCAATCTTGTTCTTCTGGCTTTGAATCACTGACATCGGCACCCATCGGTATGAGTTCATTTGATCTTAATATGAATGATGAAGATGTTCCTATTAATTTATCTGAAAGACCTATCGTTGTGAAAAAAGCAAAAGGAAAACAAAAAAAATGATGAACAATTTACGAAATTAATGGATCAAAGTCAAAAACTTGTTAACGTTATAGAAAAGGGTAAAATTGAAAGAAATGAACTTCTGGGGCAAAAGGGTGATGTGGCTATAATGAGATAAGAGAATAAAATTTTATTTACGGATTTGAATTCTATATCCGATCCAGAGTTTCACCAATTTATTCAAAGCAAAAAAGAGAAAAATTTACAGATCAAGAGCACAAACATTCGAACATGGAGAACAAGGAGAATGATCTCAATATCGAGCATCTCACTTCCAAGTATCTCAATATGAAGGAGAACAAAAAGTCGGAGCTGAAGATGAACATCAACGATCTCAACAAATTTCACAAGATTATAGTTAATATTATGACTATCTTGGTGGATCCGGGAATAATTTTTAAAATGATTAGAAGTATGTCTTAGTTTGTCTAGTGTTCTATATATATATATATATTGTTGTTTTCTGTGCTATGTTTGGTGTGTTTGATTTTAATATTATAATATAAGTTTGTAATATTTTAATTATCTTTTGTATCTTTAATCAATTTCAATGTTAATTTTACTTTCTTATAGTGTAGAGTAAGAATTTTCATACATAAATTAAAATAAATTATATAAAAAATTAATTATGAAATATTTGAAATTTTATTTAAAAAATTAAATTACATGTGTATTTATAATTTAAAAAACCCAACATAAAATATAGACCCAAATAATACTCATATGTTTATATATATAAGATTAAATATATTCATTTTAAAAAAATATATATGATTTGTATTAAAAAAAATGAGCTTTTGCTGTGTAAACAGTGCACAACATATATGTCGCACACTGTGTCCATCCACGATTAAATTGGGTAATATATAAAATTGAGTTCGCGGTATATATAATTATATATGCACTGTCACGGCATATATATATACTAGTTAATAGGTACGTGCCTAAGGCACGTACCCGGTAATTTTAAAATAATATTTTTGTTAATTATTATTTTTTAACATTTTTGTAAAAATATTTGTTATTTTTATTTGTTTAGATTATATTAATTTAATTTTAATTAAAATTTTGAAAATGAAAAATTATAACAAATAAAATAAGTAATTATCTAAATAAATAATTACCAATTCAATTATTACAATTTTTTCATGTTATTATTGATTTTATTTATTTATCCATCTTATTATTAGTGTATTACTTATACTAATTATGAAATATATTATTCAAAATGTATATACATCGGGTGTAAAGAATTAAAAATGTAATCACTTTAAAATAAATTAGTAATTTATTTTATTAGGTTATTTGTAATTTAATATTCATATTATATAAAAAATTATAATAAACAAAGTCAAACCTAAAAAATACTGGATAATAAATATAAAGTTTGTTTAATAATATATATTATTAACCACTGAGATTGTAGATTAAAAATTTGAGAAGGAAACATGAAGTAATATCTAATCCCAAATTATGATTTCCTTCTAATTTATTAAGAAAATAACAACCGTACATTTATATATAGTAAATTATAAATATAGTAAATTAACAGATAAAAACAAATGAAAAAGTAAAAAAGGAGAAAAATAAAATAAAAAGAGCATATTTAAAAAAAAAGTACATTCAATTAGAAAACAAAATACATCACAGGTCAGTGAGACATATCATCATAAGAAAAAAAATTGTTAGAACTAAAATGATGAAACAAAATTAAATATTTTTTTAGAAAACTATGTGTTTAATTGCCTATAAAGTCCTAAGAAGTATAATGAATTGTGCACATTTTTCATATAATAATATTTAAAAAAAAATCATATAATAATATTTATATAAAAGTTTTTTTTTTATATAATGAAAAGACTGAATGGATAAAAGAAAAAGAGAAATACGTGACACATATATAATAAGTAGAATATTAGAATTTAAAAAAAATAGACACATAAATTTGTATTTAAAAAAAAGATATAAATACTTAAATCTATAAAAACATTACATTGATTAGATTCATCCAAATAAACAAGTAAATGTTAAATAATAAAGTTATAATAAGGGATGTAAAATAACAAAAAATTATAAGAAATCTTTCTACTATTAAGAAATATTCCTAACTTATTTAATTATCACTGTTTCTATATATTAGAGACATCTTTTCATTTCTACTTGTAAAAAATTTGTTGTATTCAAAATATTAATAAGTAAAATGTAAGTGTGCATGCTTGACACCTTTTTATTTACTTTAATATTTTAAAAAATGAATATCTTAATAATTTATTATAACAAATATATAACTATATACATACATATTATAAAATAAGAAAAATATATGTTTATATGTTCAGTTTGGTAGAAGTTCAAATAATATAAATAAATATATTAAATAAATAAAAATAAAGTATATAATTATTATTAAAGCAACTAATTAAATTATTTTGAAACATATAATTCACATTCGTATTATTTTGTAATTATTTTAAAATAATAAAGCAATAAACCAAATTGTAATTATTTTAAAACAATAAAGCAACAAACTATATATAATAGTTATATTTTTAAAAAAAACAATAAAGCAACAAACCATATTGTAATTATTTAAAAACAATATAACAATAAACCATATATAATTATTATATTTTTTTATTTAAATTAATACATGGAATATCCCTTTACTATAAATATATATATATATATTAATATATATATATTAAACCTGTTATATATATATATATATATATATATATGAATGGGAATGGCTTTTAAAATTCTGTAGAAGAAGATGGGCTTTTAAAACGGAAGAAGAAGAACAAGAAAATAGAATTTACTTTAAATATATATATATTGAACCTGTTATATATATTGATAAGAATGAGTTTTAAAATTTAGTAGAAGAAGACAAAAAAAAATAAGGAATATTTTTACTATAGAGAATATTCTTACTATATTGAAGATCACGACTTATATATATAGTATAGATATATATATATATATGTTGTATAGATATATATATATATGTTGTAATACTGTCGGGTTGGTGTTGGCCGTAATTTCTCCTAACCATTTGTTTGTTACTAATTTTCATATCAAATATTGGCAAGGGCCACTTTATAGTTTCTAATATAATTTAATATTATGTCTCCTATATTATAATTTAAAATAAAATATTTAGACTTAATATAGAACTTCACCAATCACATTATATAATGTTGGGTGCCTATCCCAAATAGCAATGCTTTTTTTTTTTTTTTTAAAAAGATTTGTAAGGGCATTTTGTCCAAGTATTAATTAATTTTTTTTTTGTATATCTTTGTGATATAATAATAAAGTGACGTGGCAGATGTGGTTATCATAATTCGGTTTGTCATTACTAGAACCATATAATGACCACGTAATTAGTATTATGGTAGTTTAGTGTATAATATTTTTAGGGATGTATCTAAAACACACATTTTGCTAAAATCATATCATGATCGAAAGTTTGGGAAAAGACAAAGCATGAGAAGACGAGAAACTCTGCGAGTGGACCAATGATAATAAGCCGTTCTAAACCATTTCTTTGCTCGTTTTTATTCTTCTATAAATAGCTATGTTGTGTTTGAGTAAGAGGACTTTTTTGGTCTTCACTGTATTGTTACTATGTTGAAATTATGAGAGAGTTGATTAAGTCGATTGGGTATGCAAAGTAAAGTGTAGTGGAGATTAAAAAATATCCTGTGATTATATCCATTTTAGAAAATATACATTGTTTGGAAGATTAGGTCTGAACAATATTAAAATATAAGTGATTTCGAATGTTTCATAGTATTATTTAAAAAAAAAATAAAAGAACTTTTCATAATAATTTTTTTTTTTGAATTCATTACATGTTACAAATAATGCGTATTCGCCATAAAAATAGGGACAACACCACCACAATTATATAATATGTACAAATTGATGGTGTAAAGGTTTTAACCCCGAACTTTGAGTTACAAAGGTCAAGGCTCCACCTAACACAAGAGGCAGTGATTGTCAACTTTTCATAATATATATATTTGTATGTTATAAATGTGAGTTTAACAGAAATTATTGGTTTCCTTTAGATTTAACATTTATTTTATTATTTTTTAACACTGTTAGTTTCAAAGTTATCTAAATAAAGTAAATAAATTTAAAAAATAAAAAAGTCATCTAAATAAGTTAAATAAATTGAAAATAAAACAAAAATAATAAATTAGCCATAATAATTTCTCATCACATATTTTAAAATTTCATATAAGAATATTTAAATTACTTTATCAATTATATTTTAAAACTATAATCAAAAGATATTTATGTGTTTAAATTTATTGTTTTCTTTCTTTTATTAATTATTTATTTTGTTACTTAATATATTTTGTTTATCCAAGCAAATATTGAATAATGACATAAGACATAAATATACATATATATTTTTTTAGTTTAGTTTTTTTAATGAGAAATTACTTATTTTAATTGCTCTAGCCATTAATTGAATAATATATAAATTTTGTTCACTATAAAAAAATTTAATTAAAATTTGATAAAATATACTTTTTAAATTTATAATTTCTTAATATTTTACTATGTTGAATATTTTTCTAAAAGAATATTAGAAAAAATTATATAATTTTAAAATTAAAATCACCATATATAAATTAAAACATAAAAAAGACCAAAATTTAAATTATTAACAATACTAAATTTCAAACTAATAAACAACATTAAATAATTTACTTCGAAACTAGAATGCATCATATTTTTATATGTAAAATGTGTCCATCTAACGAAGTCTTAGTTTAACGATTTATTTAAATAAAAATTATGATATTATTTATTTCTATTAAAACTATAAATTCTGGCTTAATTTTTAAAAAATATATTCATGTTATTATTTTATAATATGTGACATTGTTAATTTATTTAAAATTTAAATGATAGTTAAAAAATATAATAATTTTTAAATAAAATTAAACAAATGTGCATTGTGCATTACACGTTGTTTATACATAGTATATATATATATATATTTAAGATGGTCATAATATTTGATATGCTAATGAGTTTGATGTAATGTTTTTATTTAATTTTTGCTGACATTAAAATTTTAAAAAATGGATGAAAGGCTCACAATGTGAGGCGTGTAACCAAAACAACGATAAGTGATAATTGATTTTTTTTTTAAAAGGTGAAAAAATATATTCATTAATAGGTCAATTAAACATAATTTATTATAAGAACACAACGTTTATAGAGCAAAATCAACTAACACAGGCATACTAAGTTGTTTCCAATAATCAATAAAAAGAAAACTCTAACAAAAACTTCAACTAAATGTCTAATTAGCCACAAACAATCTAGCTTTTAACAAGTGCGAAGTAAACTATGTTTTATTTCCAAATAGACATATGATAGATCAACCTCACTAATGGTCATCAACCAATAATCTTCCAATAGAAGACAAGAGATAACAACTCTATTATTCCAACTAGAAATAAGAAAAATAAAACAATGATCAACCATGTTCATAAGTCCTGACACTGGATATCAGAATGTCACGTAACACAAAACCAATATAGATCGAGGAATTCCACAGATTTGACAGCCAATGATAGAAAAAATAAGACTCCTAATAAATAGATTTACGCAAATCGAAGAACCACCAACCACCCAATATGAATCAAAGTCATCATCTTCCACCGTTATAAGTACTAATCCTACTAATCTAGCAGGATGCTGGTTGAAATCCACAATTATTTTGATATTTAAACAAAACAAAGCGAATAAAAATAACAAAACTAAAATAAAAATAAACCACTAAACAAGTGTAGTTTTATATATCCTACCTTTCATCCACTTTCACAAAATTATCTTAATCCAAACACAAAATATAGAAGATCCAAAGCAGTCACTTTCCATACTCAACCCCACCAACCCAATATATAGATATATCCTCTCGGCTAGACATAACCAAACGTACAAACACGATGCTTAAAAAAAATGATAAAGAAGAAAAAAAACTCAAAAAGTCCTAAAAAAAGGAAACCCAAAATTGCTTTCCCTTTCTCTATAATTCGTGTTCTTCTTCGACAAGTGATAATTGATAAGCATATGATTATGCTAGAAGCTTCTTTCTTTATTATTAATATCCAAATCCAACTAGGTTCTTCTATAGTTTTCTAGAAAGCTGTTGTACACTATTCAAACACCACTTCGACTTTACCAACCTCTAAAGCAAAGCACTATTCCTTCTCTCCTCTTTTCAATTTATTAAATAAATGAAATTCTATTTTAAATACAGGTTGAAAAATGTGTATTTTTTTTTAAAGGTCTGTATTATTATATTTAAACTTACATATACTCAATTTTTAATTTATTTCTTGAATTGTGAAAAGTATATAATTAAAATTACTATGCGATAAAAAACAAAATTTCTGAACTATCCCTTACGTATATAAAATAGTTTATGTTCTAAAAATTATACGAAAATATGCCTCTCTTGGGTAATTCGTGATATTTTCCAACTCATTTATTAATTTATAAATCGTTAAAGATATAAAGAAATATACTAATTTTAAAGATATAATTAAATTCCATTGTTATAATTTTTTCATTTAAATTTATAATAAAATTGTATTATATATCAGTCAACTTATAAAAATCACTCAAATAAAATTAATAAAAAAATAGCATCATTGATGTAATGAAAATAACAGCATATATTTTTAAATAGGAGTTTTTTAGCATTAAATTGTTAAGATTAAGGATACAAATACAATACATAACAAATATAATTTTTTTCCATACTTCTAATTTCAGCGGTCACGCCCTTATTTAATGATGAGAAACAAACCAACAATCTAAAATGACTTTTGCTATAAAAAAAATTAAAATAACTTTTAACGTAAATAAAAAAATATATTTTTAATAGAAACAGTCAAACTTTAACAAAACTATACATATTAATTTTGTCCAGAGAAATATACTATTTTTATTCAATCTTTTGCATTTTCTTCTTATTTGTCTAAGAGCACAATTAATGAATGTTCTACTCCATCACTTAAAATATATCTAAAAAACACACATTTTTCTATTTTACAAGTTTTACATTATATCATACATCAGTCTCTCTATTTATTTATCTTTTGCATTTTCTTCCTAGTTTTCTAAAAGTACAACTAATGGATGTTCTACTCCATCATTTAAAATATATCTAAAAAACACACATTTTTCTATTTTACAAGTTTTACATTATATCATACATCAGTCTCTCTATTTATTTATATACATAATTTAAATATTATTTCTTTAAACATATTTTATTAATTAAAGTAAAATAAAATAATTGAAAAAAATAATAATAAATATATATACTAAATGAGAGAGAGAAAGCTTATAAAGAAAAATAATAATATTAAAATATTATATAAATGATATGTAAATGTAGCTATGGATTAATTAGAGTTTGTGCATAACTATTATAAATATATGTATAAAGGAGCTGATGGAAGATGCTTTTGTGAGTTTTAGCTAAATATTATAGAGAAAACGTATTACAAAATACATCACCAAAACATATATTTTTTTTATAATTTACCTCAAACTTTTACATTATATCATACATCAGCTTTTCTCTTTTTTCTCTACATCATTTAAATATTATATTTTAAAAAAATATTTTATTCATTATAAAAAATAAAATAATTAAATATAATAATATCACACTCATATATATACTAGATACAACCAACGTGCATTATGCACGTTTGCTTAGTTTTATTTATAGAATTTATTAATTATTTTTATTAAGTTTATATTAATGTCGTATAAATTTTGAAATAAATATCATATTTTAATTAAATAATTTATTTATTTTTGTTTAAGTTTATGTTTATTCTAGTTTTTTAATTTGGGAGTGACAAAAAGATATTATATATTATATATTTAATGTAATATTAAATATTATACATGAATTTTAAATTTAAGTTTCTTGCTAGTTTAAAAAAAAAACAATTTGTTGCTAATTCACAGTAGATTATATTATATGTTTAATATGATATTATTCTAATAAGTGAGTTTAAGTTTAATTAAATTTTATTTAAGTTATAAAATGTATGATTTTATTATTTTTAAATAATTATCATTCTAAAATATCTCAAAAATATCATATTTTCATTTGTTTAATTATTTATTATTTAAAAATAATTAACATTGTAAAATATATGAAAAATATCATATTTTAATTTGTTTAATTATTTATTATTTTTAAATAATTATCATTGTAAAATATCTCAAAAATATCCTATTTCAAAATTTTTAATTATTTATTTTATTTAATTTAATTGTAAGTGTTTACAAACTACCGTTAAATATAATAATATTCTGTTAAATGTAAGAATATTTCGTTAAATGTAAGAATATTCCGTTAAAGTTAACATTAAAAAAATAAAAAACCGTTAAAACAAAGAATTTCCGTTATATACACACTTATTATATAGAAGATATAAAAAAGTTCATAAAAAATAATAAAATATTTATAGCTTGATGAATAATGTTTCACTACATATAGAGAAACACTATTCATTTAGGTAAAAAAATATAACTTTACATCACCTATTGGAAGACTATTTAACAATTTTTTCTCTATATTATAAAGAATTAGACATTTTATCTCCTCCATTGGGAGTGCTCTAACAATGTCCATAGATATTTGATGAGTGCTAGCGACAGACTCAGTTTCATAATTTTTTACAGACATATATGTATAGTTTGACACATGTATACAACGATTTGCTTTTTTAATTACTTAACCAAAAGATTCATATTATACTATTTAATTTATCCTATCTATATACTCATTGTTATCCCTGTTTCTTCCCCAAATGTACGGATCCACGCTCCTCCAAGTTTATGGGCCGCCTTCCAGGGGGTTAAAGCCCAGATCGGGCCCAGTAGACGAAGATAACGACTATTGGTAGTCCAAGTCTCGGTGAGGCCCATAAGGGCATCCGGGAGAATAAGCCAAGACCATCGTCGGGGCATGTTGCATAAACCCGGGACCGCGTGCCGAGATGTCTCTCGAGATGCAGTAAAGAGGTTGCGGCTCCCAAGTCCGAGATTGGGCCGGGATCACTGTGGATGAACCCGGGTCCTGGTAAACGAACCGGGACCCTGGTAAACGAAGAGGGATGTTGGTAAACGGATCTAGATCGGTTGGCCGAGTTTGGTGTGCTAAAGTATCCCTGATACTGACATCATCCCAAGAAGTGTGGAGTTGTGTCCCCATAAGTAACCTGCCATAAGTAACCTGCAGAGGAGGTTACCTCAGGAATGTACGTCGTTGGTTCAAAACTGCGCCGCCACTACACTGATTGATCTTGTCCCTCGAATCTTCCTCGTAGCCCATAACATCCAGACTGAAGCACCTGTTTGTCGCGAGTCCTATAATGTGATCATGCTTGGGCTGGCCCAATGGGCCTTGGTTGATATATGTTTTATATTTCAATCCTTTGTATTGAGCCTCCATCAAAGAGAAAATAATATCTACACTCTTATTGGGCCCGGATTGGCTCGGCCCAAGCCTAATGCACTCACTTGCCTATAAATATAAATAGTGGTGCATTGAGGAGGGGATCCAGACTTTCTCTTGTAAGCAATTACTTTGCTAAAACTTGTAGAGAACACCATTGCCAAAAGATCTCTAAGCTCTAATACAACTGACTCGTGGACTAAGGCTCATTAACGCTCCAACCACGTAAAAACTTTGCTTGCAACTTCTAAATCCCTTCTTCTTAAGCTCTTTTATCTTTCATAATTCTAGTTTCCGAAAAACTCGGTAAACATTTTGGTACTTTCATTGAGAGCTTTCTTGAGTTGATCTTGAACATCTGCAACAATGGTGAACACAAGACACACCACGTTCGACCCTACTAACCAAGAACAAGGCAATGGAGAGTCACTGCCTAGCCAACCTCTTCCTCAAAACCAACCTGAGGATGCACCTCATCAAACGCCCCAGCCTGACGAGTCGCAGAACTATGAAGGTGGAGCAAATTATGAGGAAGATTACTACGAGGAAGAGGAGGGAAATGAGGGGGAATACCATGACCTCGAAGTTGAGGATCCAACGATCCCAGAAGAAGTAGACCCCGATCAAGAGGACTCGGAGGTGACAAAACTAAGACAACAAGTCCTGGACCAAGAGGCCAGGATTGCTGAACAAAAAGAAGCCACTCGATGGATGCAAGAATCCCTCCTGGCCCTACAAGCTTTCATCGCCGCCCAAGGGTTGGCGGCCATCCCTCCAGTTGTTCAGTCTCTAGGAACACAACCGCCTACCCCACAAGCTAGGAATAACGTGCCCGAGAATGCAAGGCCGATTTCTCCCCCGGGACAAGCTCCCGAACAGGGCCTGACTAACCCGGCCCAAGAGAAAGGGAAGGCCAAAGCGGCCAACCCCGAGGGAAAAACAAACTCCCAAAGAAAAACTCCTCCCGTTCAGAAAACTGGAGCCAACCTTCGGCTGCTCCCTAGGAGAGAGAAGGTGTGCCTCGTCTCAGGACGGGATCACCCGATCGATCTGCAAGGGATGCGCCTGCAGAGTACTAGGCCCCAGGTTTCCCCCAAGAGGACTGGACGGGAACGTTTTTCTGCCCAAGCGCCTCCGTGAATAAAGATCACCGAGGACACTAGCATGATGACGAGCCAAAAACCCTTAGCTCAGGGGACAACACATCCCGAATAGACCTGCGCGACGGGCTGAATGCTCAAAAGGAACGGGCCCGCAAGGAAAACATCTGCCCCCGAGGAGGCGATTTGAAAAATAATCTCAACGACTGAAGGAACGAGAGAGTTCCCCTAGACGATGGTACGGCCAAACAGTTCATGAACCAGCTGGTCGCCTTAAAAAAGGTCACAGACTGCCTGGTCCACAAGCAGGAGGGAGGAGACTCCGACTCCGAAGAAAAGGAAAAAGAGCCCTGCATCAAGCACATCCTGGATGTGGTGCTCCCCAAAGGGTTCAAAATGTCGAATCTACCCGCCTACACGGGGAACATCGACCCCAGAGACCACCTATCGCGCTATAATCAGTTAATGACTGTAGCCCACGTCTGCGACAACGGCAAGTGCCTCTGCTTTTCAATTACTCTAGACGGACCTGCAGAGGAGTGGTGGAAGAGGCTCAAGCTAGGATCCATCCAGTCCTGGTCAGGGTTACAGTCGGCGTTCCATAAACAATTTGTGGCTGCCATGAAAATGGACATGCAGATTAGTGCCCTCGCCAATATCAAGCAGCTCCCCACAGAGACTCTGAGGGCCTACATCGAGCATTTCACAGAGGAAGTCTCGAAAACCAAGGTGGATGATGGGCAGCGCCTGGTGGCCCTACAATCTGGAATCCGAGCCGGGTCTCCCCTCTGGGATGACATGCAGCGTATTAAGGCGGCCACCTCGAAGAATTCATAAGGAGGGCACAAGGCATTATTAACTGGGAGGAGGCCTGAATCCAGGCATTCGGGTGGCAGCCGGCCCCTCAGCTAAATGCCTAAACCTTTCCGGGATACGGGGTGCAGTATCCGGCCCAACAGTACCTAACTCCCCCAATAGCTCCAGGATCGGCAATTGCGCCTTGTAGAAACTCAAGGGTGCATAAGTAAGAATTAGAGACTGGTAGTAATCAAGAACAGAGAAAATGGTATAAACCAATATTGAGAGAAGAATCTTGTTAAGCAAAAAGCTTAATCTTCTCTATGATGCTAACCCTTTATTTATAGACAAAATGTTTGTACAGAAAACAGAATTAGACTAACTGAATGTAACAACTAGCTAACTAACTAATTATTATAAAACAGCTAACTAATACAACAATTAACTAATTTTTTCTTGTTGGTTAACATCCCCCCTCAAACGAAAAGGGGTTGAAGCCATTTTCAGTTTGGACTTCAGATACAAAAACCTCTCTGTGGACAAAGCTTTGGTAAGGGCATCAGCCACTTGATCATAAGCTGGAACATAACGCACAGACAACTCCTTTGCCAATATTTGATCCCTTACAAAATGCAAGTCAATCTCGATGTGTTTGGACCGAGAATGAAAAACTGGATTTTCTGCAAGAGCAGCTGCACTTTGGTTGTCAACCCAAAGAATTGGAGGTTGTGAGAGTGAACATTGAAGCTCGGACAGAACAGAGACTAGCCTTTTTAATTCTGCTGCTGCATTAGCAAGAGCTCTAAACTCACTCTCAGTACTAGATCTGGCCACCACCTGGTGTTTCTTTGCTGACCATGAGATTAAATTTCCACCCAGATAGATGACATAGCCACCAGTCGACCTTCTATCATCAACACAGGATGCCCAGTCAGCATCAGAGTACCCTTGCAGAAGAAGAGATGAGGCAGGAGAGATATGAAGACCATCAGAGATAGTGCCTTTGAGATATCTCAACAATCGTTTACATGCTTCCCAATGAATTGTTGTTGGAGCTTGAATAAATTGACTCAGCTTGTTGATAATGAAGGCCATATCAGGCCTGGTAAGAGAGAGATATTGTAAGGCTCCCAAAGTACTCCTATACAGAGTTTTATCCTCAAATGGTTCACCATCATTCAAGGACAATTTTGTTGCCGAGCTAGTGGGATTAGGAGAAATTTTTGCACCTTCCATATGTAATTTAACAAGAAGATCTGTAATGTACTTTGTTTGTGAAAGGTACATTCCAGTTTCATCCCTGAACATTTATACTCCTAGAAAGTAATGAACAGCACCAAGGTCCTTTAGACAGAAAGAATTGTTTAAGTCTGAGATAAGTTGACTAATTACAGCAGAATTTGGACCTGTAACTAGAATATCGTCCACATAGACTAGAAGTATGATGAGCTTATCTCCTGAGCCATAAACAAACAAGGATGAATCAGACCTGGACAGATGAAAACCCCACTTAGTCAATGTGATCTTGAGCTTCTCATTCCAAGCTCTAGGAGCTTGTTTAAGACCATAGATTGCCTTCTTCAGTTTGCAAACATATGTAGGTCTGTCAGGGTCAACAAAACCCTGTGGTTGTTGCATAAAGACTGTCTCAGTTAGATCACCATTTAAGAAGGCATTGCTAACATCAAGTTGCTTGACTTCCCAATTAAAAGAGACAGCCAAGGTAAGGACTATTCTGACAGTGGCTGGTTTAACAACTGGTGAAAACGTGTCTTCATAGTCAATACCAGGAGTTTGCAAGTATCCTTTTGCAACTAATCGAGATTTGAATTTGTCTAGAGTGCCATCTGCATTAAGTTTAACTCTAAACACCCACTTGTTTGTGATAACATGCATTGTTGGATCATAGGGAACAAGAACCCAAGTACCTGCCTTCTTTAGAGCAACATATTCATAATTCATTGAAGCAAACCATTTTGGATCTTTCAATGCTGCAGCAACAGACTTAGGTTCAGATGGTAATAATGCTTCAGGCAAGGGATGCTTACTGGCCAAATAAGCTTTTGGCTTTGAAATTCCACTTTGATACCTTGTTCTCATGGAATGAGTTCTTGCCACTTCTGTTGAGACAGTTTGTTGAGGTTCCACAGTTGCAGAACCAATCTACTGAGAAGTTTTGGATGGTGATATGGTGGTAATTGGTGGCTGCTGGATTTGAGTGTTTGATGGTTGTTGGGGTTGAGTGTTTGGTTGTTGTGGGGGTTGAGTGTTTGGTGGTTGTTGGGGTTCAGCAGATGATGTCTCATGATGCACAGAATCAGGTACAACATTCATTGAGTTAGTATAAGTGTTGACTGCGTTTTTAGCCAACGACGTGAGAACGTCAAATACGACGAACCTTCAAGAGAATGTAAACGACAACAGACGGTATAAACAAGAAAAGTAAATAACACAGAATTTTTATAGTGGTTCAGCCCCGATTGTCGGTAATAGCCTAATCCACTTAGAGTTGTGATTTATAAATCTATACTCAAGATCAGATGGACTATGCCAACTGAGTTTCTTCAGTATAAATTGTGAAAATACAAGAATTCTCTCTAATTTCAGCACTTTCTCTCTCTAGAATAGACAGACCCAATTTTATCTCTCTAGAAAGAATAAGCAGAAGGGGCCCTCTCTCATCTCATAAGCTCTCTATTTATAGAGATGGGATCCTCAACTGATATCCCCTTATAATAGGGATATTTTACTATATTTATTATATTTATATTACAAATAAACATTCAACATTCAAAATGTAACAAACTCCCCATTTGTGGGAAGAATGAGAGATTCCCGCGCATGTTGTTGAAGTTGTATCTGACTTAGTCTCCTCTAGCTAGTTGGTCCACCTCCTACTCGCTACCCATGCAAGGGCTGGTTGAACGTGCATGGTGGTAGGTTGAACGTGCATGGTGGTAGGAGATGCACTTCTCTCCTCTAACATGCACTCTCCTCTAGCATGCCATGTTCCTCCTTGAACCAATCTCCTTGGCTTCTCCTCGGACTAAGGTGGTCCGAGGCAACCTCCTTGGCACCTCACCTTGAACAACATTGAGGGAACCTCACCTTGGACAATATTGAGGGAACCTCACCTTGGACAACATTGAGGCAACCTCACCTTGGACAACATTGAGGCAACCTTCTTTAGCATCTCCCAAACATGTCCGATCGAACATTGTATAGACTTTCCTTATGAAAGTCTAAGTCTCCATTCTCTTGCATGAGACTCCTCCTCCTTAGCTATTTACCTTGGACACGTTCGAGCCAACACTTAGAAAACCTTGGGAGGCTTGCCTCCTACACACCCTTGGGGTCTCCTAGGACCACACCCTCCTTGGAGTCTCCTAGGACCACTCCCCTTAGCTCTCCTAGGAGGCACTCTCCTAGATGCATTCTCCTTAGCCTCCTAGGATGCATTCTCCAATTTTTGGGTATAACAATAAGTATTAAGCATACTTGGATAAAAAGTAGCAGTAGGAAATGAAGATGAGGATGAATGTACCTGAGTAACTGAACTAGATTGAGAATGAGCTGGAAAGTAAGTTTCATTAAAAACTACATTTCGAGCAATGAATATTCTGCCTTCTTTATTCTCACATATGTAGCCCTTATGATGAGATGAGTAGCCTAAGAATAGACATTCCTGAGATCTAAACTCCAATTTATGTGCATTATATGATCTGAGGTGTGGAAAGCAACTGCAGCCAAAGGGTTTAAGAATGCTATACTCAGGCTTCCTGAAAAATAAACACTCATAAGGACTGATGTAGTCAAGAACTGAGGTTGGTAATCTGTTGATTGTGAATACAGCAGATTGAAACGCATGCTACCAGTATTCAAAGGATAAACCAGAGTGAGCCAAAAGTGTTAAACCAGTCTCAGTAATATGTCTATGCTTTCTTTCAGCACGTCCATTTTGTTCACTGGTTTCTGGACAAGGATGCTGAAAATGAATCCCTTGATCACTCAAAAACCGAGCAAAGGGCCTATACTCTCCTCCCCAATCAGCTTGGACAGCTTTAATTGGTAAATTGAACTATTTTTCAACCATACTTTTGAACTTGATGAACACATTAAATGCTTCTCCATTGAGTTTCAAAGGAAAAATCCAAGTGTACCTGCTGTAATCATCAAGAAAGTGCACATAATACTTGAAACCATCTTTGGTAACAATGTGAGAGGGGCCCCAAAGATCAGTATGGATGAGTTCTAAAGATTGAGAGGCTCTGCTATTGGATAGAGGGAAAGGTTGTTTGTGACTTTTACCTTGTTGACAAGCTGTACAAAATTTGAGAGTTTTTAGAGAACCAGAGTGAGGTAAATTAGGTAAAAGTTTAGCTAAAGTTTGTGTGGCAGGATGCCCCAGCTTACAATGCCAATTGTTAACATCATTAGCAGTATGGGAAAGAAAGACTTCAGGAGAAAAATGGTTGTTATTAATATCAGAATTTGTACAACATATGTCTGAGATATTGGAATTACAACTCATTTCTGGGTTATTTGAAGTACAATTACAATTGGAATTAAAAGACAACTTGGAAGAACTTGTAGCTAAATGACACTGCAAAGAGGAACTTGGGAGACTGGAAGCATCTCCAAGAAAGTATAATCCATCTTTAGCCTTCCCCTTAAGAAGCACAGTCCTGGATTCCTTGTCCTTAATGAAACAGCAGTTTTTGTGGAATTCAAGAAACACATCATTGTTAGTGGTTAGTTGAGAAACACTAACAAGATTCTTAGTCATGGAAGGCACTTGAAGAACAGAGTTTAAATGTAAAGGACAAGTAGGAACAGATGAGGGTAAGGAAGCAGAGCCTATATGGGTAATAAGAAGTTTCTTACCATTACCTACGGCAAAAGTTTCATTGCCATTGTAGGGAGAAGCTGAATCAAGACTGTCAGATCCATTTGCAACATGATTTGTAGCTCCTGTATCCACATACCATGAAGCATCATCACCAAAATCAGGTACCATGTTGGTGAGATAGGCCTGAGGATCATAAGAAAACTCATGTTCAGTAAGATAAGCTCGCGGAGAAGAAGCTCCATATTTGGGAGTCACCTAATTCTTGTCAAATCTATAATGGCAAACAGTTGCTGTATGACCAGTTCGAAGACAAACTTGACACACAAGATGATTTCCATTTCCATGAGCATAACCACGGCCACGACCACCTTCACCAGATGTGCCACGACTAGGATAAAAAGGAGGTCGAGATCCAGTATTTTTGGAGCTTCCAAAAGCAAGATTTGCTTGCATCTTTAAAGAAAGATCAGTAAGGGTGTTGTGATGCTCAAGCCGAGTTTCATGAGATAAAAGGAGTTCTTGAACCTCCTCAAAGGACAGAAGATCACTTCTGGAAGTGATCCCAAAAACCACAGAATCAAATTCGGGACCCAAGCCATTTAACAGTTGGAGCACTAAGTCTTGAGAGCTAACATGAGAACCAACAATAGCCAGAGAATCAGCAATCGATTGAACTTTCTCAACATATTCAGATATAGGGAGATTACCTTTGCTGATATGGGAGAACTGACCTTTTAGTTGTAGAAGACGAGCCTTAGTTTGACTGGAAAATTTTTGCTCCAAGGCTCGCCAAACAGTGAAAGAAGTGTGGAAATTGGCAACAGAGGCAAGCACTGGTTCAGTCATGGAGGGGCGAAGCCATGAAAGGAGGAGCTCATCCTTTCGTTTCCATTGCAAGAATTCTGGATTAGGGGCACCAGTGACCAGAGTGGCAGTCGGAGTGACATCGGAAAACAAGATCTGATCAAGATCATGCCCAATCATCGTAGGAACAACTTGAGATTTCCAAGAAAGGAAGTTGAGACGATCAAGCTTGATTGTAAGAGAGGAAATGAGGGAGTTGGAAAAGGGATTCCATTGTTGAGGGAGAGCAGTAGGAAGCACGGTTGCTGTAACTCCAGGATCAGAAGTAGACGATTCCATTAACACTAGTCAGTGGCTCTGATACCTTGTAGAAACTTAAAGGTGCATAAGCAAGAATTAGAGACTGGTAGTAATCAAGAACAGAGAAAATGGTATAAACCAATATTGAGAGACGAAGCTTGTTAAGCAAAAAGCTTAATCTTCTCTATGATGCTAACCCTTTATTTATAGACAAAATGTTTGTACATAAAACAGAATTAGACTAACTGAATGTAACAAATAACTAATTATTACAAAACAACTAACTAATACAACAATTAACTAATTTTGTCTTGTTGGTTAACACGCCTAGAATGACCTTTGCCGCGTACGCGGTCTATGGCCCTGCATCTTCAGGATACGCCTCGGCCTAGTCTACCCTTTTACCCGGGTACAGAGTCGTACCAGTCGGGTACAGTGCTGCTCCCGGCGGGGCCCAGCCGTCCCAGATAAAGGGAACTGAGTCAAGTGTGACTCCCTCCTGGGGAAAGAGATCTGATAACTCTACAAAATAGAGTTATTTTACCATTTTTTATGTGCTAATTGTTGCTTAATTCTTGAGTTTTTAATTGATTTATTAAGTTTAAAAGTAATTTTGAATTTATTGGGTTTATTTTGATTTTATATATTTTTTTGCGTTTTTATAGTTATTTGATTGTAAAATGTTGTAGTTAATTATTTAAATTATTGTGTCTAGTTAGAAGTAAAAAAAATGTGTTTTATTGAAACTAAATGTTAAATTAAATTAAATTTTAATTAATATTTTCATTGAATTAATATGATTTATTGGATAATTGGAAATATTTAATTTAATTTTGATTTAATTTATGTTTATTTTGTTAGGGATTTTGGTGTATTTTTGCTCTTGAAAAGCAAGAATAATGAAGAAAAAAAATGGCATTTCAAGAAAAAGAAAGTAAAAGTTTGGCATTGATGAGAAGGCCCAAGCCTCCCCAGCCGTTGGGCCAGCCATCAACAAGCCAGCAGGCCCGCCTGGCCATTTCCCAGCTCTTCAGCAGTCCCTTCGGCCTAGTGCACACAACCGACTCCACCTCACTCCCAAAGCACATCCCACGCTCAGCAAGCCTCCACGCCTTCAGCACCTCTGCCCAGTAGTACACTAATTCGACCTATCCCCTAGGCCTGCCACCAGCCCCATTTGTGCCTCTTGAGCCCAACAAATGCACTATGTTCCCTTGTCCCCTTTTGCCCAAAAATGCCAACTTTTTACCCAATTTTTCCACATTTTACCCCAAAACATCATCATTACACCCTACAATTTACCCTTATTTTCCATATTATAATTAATTCAATTAATTTAATCAATTTAATTAATTTGAATTGATTATTTTAATACCATTTTTTTGGCTATAAATAAATGAGTTTAGTGTGTCAATTGGGAAGAGAGGTTACCACACTACACATTCTACACTTTCAAGACCTCTCCATTTTCTTCTTCTTCTTTGTTGTAAATTTTCTATATGTTTTTAGAGGAAAAATTTGGGGGTTCATCCTCCAAATTTTCCTATTTATGTTTATAATTTTTTTGTTTGTATTTTCTATTCTAGTTATGAGTTTCTAATCTTTTTGAGATTATTAAGGTGATGATGAAACAATATTAACTAGATAGTATTTATTTTGTATGTTGATTTCCTATTTTGTGCAACAAAGTTTATGGAATTTTCTTCTTCAAATATCTTCTTTCATCTTAAATATCATGTATTTTGGATTGTTAGCTCGTATTTACACTTTGTTCTTCATTAGAGCAAAAACATAATATTTTTTGTGTAAGATGTGTCATTAAATTATACACATCCATGCTTAGAACAAAAATATTATGTTTTGCCTTATAAATAATGTTCATTGATTTATTTGTTATTTCATTAGATTGATTTACATTAAATGCTTTAAAATTATAACTTTTTGAAAAGTGAAGAAAAATCTTATCTTTTTAGAAGTAATTTGTGCTTAAAATTATAAATCTATTTGGAAAATGATAGTTTGATTTATTTTAATTATCGCTAAAACTTGGGAATCAATGTACTTATAAATATTATTGAACTTATATTTTGTGGATTCTATTCCTTAATAATCTTATTTTACCATCTTGTTTACAATTATTAATTTGGTAATATATATTGTCTTTAATATCTTTATTTTAAATCTTTTATTTTATTGTCACAAATTCTCATCAATCTTTGGGGCTAGGTTATAATTTATTAATTTTGGTTTAAAATAGTTTTCTTTTCGATTTTAGACAACTCATTTGGGTTCGACATCATTGCTTACACGATCACTATTCTATATGAACGATTCGTGCGCTTGCGAGTTATAAATATTTAAAACATACCCGTTTTGGGTCCATCAAGATCCGGGAAGGGAAAAAATCGGTTCGAACCATCTAAGAAGGGCAAGAAGGGCTACGATCCCCAGTATTCGGAGTACACCAACTTAGTGGATACCAGGGAAAACATATACTTGGCCACAGAAAGAAAGGTTCATTACCGGAAACCAGCCCCCATGTTCAAAGGGGGGAAGAACCCAAGGGACACCAACAAAAGGTGCATGTACCATAAGGAGGTGGGCCACACAATCGAAGAATGTTGGCAGCTGAAGGCTGAAATAAAAAATTTGATCAAGTTGGGACATCTCCACCAGTGGGTCAGGATGCCCGTGGGTGTTCCGGGATTGTCAGCAGTCCCCGGACAGCCCACGATCCTGGGCGCACCTGGAGCGTACCCACCTCCCAAGGGAGGATACGCGAAGGGCCTGGGAGCACAGTCCCCTCAGGAGGTCCCCGCTGTGCAGGCGCCCGGACCTGGAATGCCCTACCTCGTCGAGACCGCGCCCCCGCGAGTAGATGGTCACGTAGCCACCATCTCGGGCGAACCCCATTTGGGAGGACTATCCCGGAATGATCAAAGCGCTACCTCAGCAAACTTGATCTCGACTGTAATGCCCCGAATTCTCCGATGTGTTTAACGGCGTGAACAGTAGGTCGGGAGGGTCATACTTGCTTAATTATGTTATTAATTGATAAAATGCATGTATATGCTGATTATATTATGATATGATGTGAAATGCATGCATATGAGTCCATATTTCTTATTACAGGGGTGTGATGGTAATTTGGCCCGTTGAGGGTAAATTGATTATTTGTACGCATGTTGGTGATATATCTTGAGACCACATTATGATGTGGGTTTGTTCGAGCCATTTGGCATGAGACGATCAAGGAATGTTAGTTATCGGTTTGGTCATAACAGGCTTAAGCTCGGGGCTCGGGGTGAGTCTCAAGGTGTTTTAATGATTAGAGTGTTACCGGGCATTAAAGGGTAACGGGATGTGGATTATTGGTGTTTGAGTATATTGAGATTAGCGGGAATTGGGAAGCGTTAATTATGATTAACGGTGTAAATGGAAAGTGCCAAAATTACCCTTGAAGTGGCTTTAGAAGCTTTAAAAGACCTAGGGGTATTCTAGTCTTTTGGCTTGGATATATATGATGTTTGGAGGCTGTAGAATAAACCGAGTAAAATAGAGACAATTATTCTTCTCCTTCCCGTACCTTCTCCTTCCTTCATTTTCCTTGTGAATTTTTGTGATCTTGTTGAGGATTTGAACTTAGGAGCTAGGCCTTGGCACTTTGGGAGAGTGTTACACTGTGGAAGAGCACCATAACCTGAACTTGAGGTAAGCTTTTAGCCACTAGTTTCCATGTATGCTCTGTTTTCGTTTTAAGATTTCAGCTCTAGATTTTGGTGTGGAAAGTTGGAATGAAGGGGAGTTTTTGTGATGTTTAGGTTGGGTTATGATGGGGGAGAGTTATGGGTGATGTTTGGAGGTTTAAATGGGTGTTTGGAAGAGGTTTTGAGTTGGTTTGAAGGGCTGGTTTGAGAGGGAAAACGCAGGGGAGTTTGCTGATGCGTTGCTGAATTCTGGGTAATTTAGCATAATGAGCCGCGGCCTGTCTTGGGTGTGCCGCGGCCTGAGATGGCTTCAGAGGTGGAAACGCCTCTGTCAGGAGGGTGATCTGCGGCCCAACAGGGCCATTTTGGCCAAAATAGTGTTTTTAGCATAGGGATTCAAACCTAAGGCCTCGGGGTTGAACCTACTACCCGGTTGAGTAGTGTTTGATGTCCCGGAGGTTAGGTTTTGGTCTGGGAACCTTTTATTGTTCATTTTATTGATGGAATCCCATAATTGGTTATGACCAGGTAACCGCTAAAGGACCAAATGGTCGATCGTTCTCAGGGTTGTTCTTTTATTCATTCTTGCTCGAACCAGAGGTAAGAAAACTGCACCCCAAGTGTGACATGCATGGATACTCGTGAGGCATGTTGGTTGTGTAATATGGACATGGATTGAATATAGAATGTTGGGCATATGTTGCTCACTTGTGCATGGTACTGACTTATTAGTCAGGTTTGGCAAAGGTGCTAGTATCAACTGTGAAGCTGTGACTCATTAGTCAGGTTCGGCAGTGGTACTGGGCACTGGTCACGTTGCACCGACTCATCAGTCAGAATTGGCAAAGGTGTTAGTATCAACTGTGAAGCTGTGACTTATTAGTCAGGTTCGGCAGTGATACTGGACACTGGTCACATAGCGCTGACTCATTAGTCAGAACGGCCTTAGCGTGGATCACGCAAGCCAACAGAGATTAGATCTAATCGACTATTAGCATTGAATGACTCAAAGAGCATTAATGCAAGACCGACCCCGAGGGTCGATGATTGAGATAAGCACTTGGAGGCTAGTGGCTTACCTAGCAGCCACTCTCCCGCTTGATTCATGTGATGTTCACTCATTTGTTTAAAAGCTTTATGCTCAGTGTGATTATAATGATAATCATTTGATAATGTTTATATAAAGTGTTATGTTTTCTTGCTGGGCTTTGGCTCATGGGTGCTATGTGGTGCAGGTAAAGGGAAAGAAAAGCTCACCTAGCCTTGAGTGGAGAGCTGATGTGGTGATGTGTACATATGCGGCCGCTTGACCACCACGGCCAAGGAGTTCTCAGAGGAACTAGGGGGTTTACCCTATTTTTGCCGCTTAGGTCGGCGGGATTGTAAATTTAAAATAGTAATGAACATTTTGTACTGAGAACCACTTGTAAATGTTTTGTTTAGCTCTGCAGAGCAGTTTGTAATGAAAATCTCCATTTCCTTTTTATTGGTTTTATGCCTTAACCTGTTAATTACACTTAGAGCACGTTTTTGACCAAAGGACTCGGGTAGCGAGTCGAATTTCCGGTCCATCGTTCACCGTAACTGTTCTGGGGTAGCCAGGGCGTTACAACGACCAAGAGTTATGCGCTTTGGTCCAAGCACCGGCTGAACGCCCGAAGCTGATGAACCTCCCCATCACTTTCACGGAAGACGACGCCCGCAACGTCCATTTCCCACATCATGACCCTCTGGTCATTGATGCCCAGATAGCTAATAAGATGGTGTCCCGAGTGTTGGTGGACGACGGGAGCTCCGTCAACATTTTGTACAAGCCATCCTTCATCGCAATTGGCTTGACTGAGGCAGATATGGCCTCATGCCAACCCAGATCTACAGTTTCAATGGAGATTCGATACTCCCGATGAGAAAAATCCAGTTGCCCGTAACTCTGGGGAACGAGATCTAAGGCTCGTTCAAATTTTGTATGTTTGTAGTGGTGGGCTGCCCCACCGCGTACAACATCATCTTCGGTCAGCCTGCACTGGTCGACTTCGGGGCTATCACCTCCATCTGCCACCTCTGCATGAAGTTCCTCTGTGACAACGAAGGGGTAGGAACAGTCCGGGGAGATCAGAAGAGCGCTCGAAAATGTTACCACGTATCTGCCCGGCCCATTTACATGGTCCGTGAAGAACCTTTTGAGGAGGAAAACGCTGATCGAGTCCTGCCTCCACCCCCAGTAAGACGGATTGTCCGGGAAGAAAATGAGCTGGATCCACGGATAGGGGAGGACCGCATATTGGATCCCATGGAGGAAATTGAAGAGGTGTGCATCAGCGACACTGCCCCGACCAAGGTAATCCAAGTCGGGAAGAAAAGTGCAGAGGTCTGGACCGCCATCGTTGCCCAGGTAAAGGAGAATCAGGATGTAACACCCCAAGTTGCTAATAAGGTTTAGAACCTTGATTAGCGTGCCTAGAGGGAAATAAGTGAATTAGTATGATAATATATGAACTTGAATGAATATGTGATTAGAATGCATGTTTAGGTGGTATAAATATGCATGCGGACCCCGTTTGTATGCTAGGGGTAAATTGGTAATTTTAGCCCGCTGAGGGCATAAATGTGATAATTGTATTATGTGATTTGTACCACGTTATTGTGGTGATATTAATGTGATGCACGTGCCGAGACGGTCCTAGGGAGCTAGTTAATTTAAAAGTCACAACGGGATTTTATACCCGGCTCGGGAGGAGCCTAGGGGTACTTTGGGAGTTTTGTGAATTTGAGAGTTTGTGGTTAATGGTTAGTAGTGATTGAGTAACCTGGGTAACCATTAGTAATTTCTGAGAGTAACAAGTTTAGATGGAAGAAATGGTAGAATTGTATATAGGTAAAAGGACAAGAGTGCCCTTGAGGTTTAGTTAGGAGAGAATCTCTAGGGAAGGGTAGAATGGTCAATTGGCTAAGGATAGATAAATTTGAGCTGAAGGAAAAGGGAATACGTATTACACTTAGTCATATGTTGGTTTATGCTGAAATTGGAAGAAAATCAAAAGGAAAGGGGAAAAGAAGAAGGGGCTGAAGTTGGGAGACCTAGGAGGAAATTCAAGAGGAATTGGAGACAACCAAGGTCTAATTTAAGCTAGGACTACTTAGAGGTAAGGATTATGTTATGTTATTGCTTGAGTTCAAGGTTGATTTTCAGAGATTGAGTGTGGAAACCTAAAGGAAATATGGCTGGTTTTACTTGGAAATTCAATTAGGATAATCAAGAGGAAGGAGGTTGGAAGCTGGAATTGAGAGGAGATCAAGCTGAGTTTTAATTGAGGTAAGAATCCTTAGCACGTTTAATTTTCGTATCTGATGTGGCTTAAGATTTTAGAGGCATGATTTATAGTTTTCAAGCTCTGGTTTAAGTCTTGGAAGCCATGGTTTAAGTTTCAGGAATTTGAAACTCAAGAATGGATTTTGAGTGTGATTGTGTAATTGAGTTTGTTTTTTATGTTTATAGGTTGTTAAAGGGTTCATTTGGGGTTTTAAATTGATTTTGGGGCTTAGGTACTTGTGTTGGGTTGAATTGGAATTGTTTTGGCTCGGGGAAAATGCAGGAGAAAACCCAGAAATCTGGGTTCGCGTAGGGGCGCCGCGGCCCTGTTCTTTGGTGCTGCGGCGCAGGCTTGCTTCAGGATCAGGGGAGGCTTCTGGGCGCTGCGGCCCTTGATGGGAGTGCTGCGGCCCTAGGCCATTTTTGACCACCAAATATTATGTTTTTATGGCTTTTGCCCGGGGACTTGAGGGATGGCTCCAATACATTGTTTTAGGGAATTAGGGGTCCCGAGAGAACGGGATTGGTCCCGGGAAGTGGTTTTGGGATTGGTTAGTATTAAAAGTGTTTTATATGTGTTGTGACTAGGATTTCGGAGAGGCTCGTGATAGAGGACCGTGCTTGTGACCTTGGTCATCGGAAAGCTCGAGATACAGGTAAGAAAACTGTAGCACCCGTAGAGCAGGGCTTAGGCCCATAGTATTGTCGCAGGGCGCGGCCCTAGATTGTATTATTGCTAGGATGTAGCTTTAAATGAATGATTATATATTTGGTTGTTATTTGAGAACGCTAAATGTAGTAATAGCATAATGAACGACAAAGGGGCCGGGAACGGCGAAGGCCAAAAACGGCAGTGGGGTCGGGAATACCACTTAGCACATGGGGTGCTTTTGGTTAGGGTGAGACCCCAATGGATACATGGGATATCCATACGGTGTAGACCGAGATCCCAGACTTTGGTAACGCTTCTGGGACGGCATGGCCGTATATGTGTTTAAATCTTATGGACTGTTTGATTAGATATGAGTTATCTGCTATAGTGATTGTATGATATGCATATGTTGTGTGCTGTATGAGTTTTTTTGCTGGGCTTCGGCTCACGGGTGCTCTGTGTTGCAGGTAAGGGCAAAGAGAAAGTCAACCAGCCATGAGTACGGAGAGCGTGGGGGCGGCGCGTACATGTTTGGCCTACCCGACTGCTTTGGTTGGGGGCATTTTGAAAAATGGGAGTATTATGCTCTGTTTTGATAATTAGACAACTGTAAATCTATTTTGAGTTGTAAATACGTTTTGGGATCCCAAATGTTAAACTCTTGGAACTTTTAGTGAAATGGAGTACTTTTAAAGATTACAGCCTTGTCTTTTTGTTTAATCACACTTTTGTTCTAAAAACCTTGCTGAGCGAGTTAATTGCACATTTTAAATTCACTTAGTAACGGCTCTAAAGTAGTAGGGCGTTACACAGGATATCCTGGCCTGGTCTCATTCGGATATGACCGGGATCGACCGCAATATCATCTGCCATGCCTTAAATATCGATAAGGACGCGACCCTGGTCCGGCAAAAACGGAGACCCTAGGGGCGGAAAGAGCGGAAGCTCTCAAGCTGGAAGTTAAAAAGTTATACTCAATCAACTTCATCCGAGAAGCTTTATATTCCGTGTGGCTAGCTAATCCAGTGCTGGTGCCTGAGCCGAACGGGACTTAGAGAGTGTGCATCGACTTCATGAATCTCAATAAAGCTTGTCCTAAAGATTGCTTCCCGCTCCCTCGGATCGATCAGATGGTGGATGCAACACCCGGCTACGAAATCTTGAGCTTTATGGATGCCTATTCAGGCTACAACCAGATCTCTATGCATGTAGCGAACCAGGAACATACCAGCTTCCAAGCCGACAAGGGGGTGTATTGTTACGTCGTCATGCCCTTTGGACTCAAAAACGCTGGAGCCACATATCAGTGTCACGTTAATAGAATGTTCTGAGCCCAGCTAAGAAGGAACATGGAGGTCTACATCGACGATATGCTGGTCAAGTCCAAGACCTTCGGAGCACACGCTGACAATCTGGCCGAAGCCTTCGCGATCATTCGAAGGTATGGGATGAAGTTGAATCCCAGAAAATGCACCTTTGGTGTGGCATCCAGGAAGTTCCTGGGATTTATAGTAAGCTACTGGGGAATAGAGGCTAATCCGGACAAAATCAAAGCACTGATTGACATGCCCTCGCCACGGAAGCACAAAGATGTTCAGAGCCTGACAGGGCAGATAGCCACTTTGAGCCGCTTTGTCTCAAAGGCCGCGAACAAGTGCATCCTGCTCTTCAACATCCTTCGGGGAAGCCAAAGGTTCGAATGGTCAGCTGAATGCGAAGAGGCTTTCCAAAGGCTAAAAGAACATCTGGCCCGATCATTGATTCTAGCAAAACCGGTGGAGGGAGAACCACTGTACCTCTATTTGGCCGTGACCGAACACGCCATCAGCGCCACACTAGTACGAGAAGACTGGAAGGCCCAACTCCCGGTCTATTACGTAAGCAAAAGGCTATTAGGTACAG
Source organism: Humulus lupulus (assembly GCF_963169125.1). Classification (NCBI taxonomy): domain Eukaryota; kingdom Viridiplantae; phylum Streptophyta; class Magnoliopsida; order Rosales; family Cannabaceae; genus Humulus; species Humulus lupulus. The sequence goes on along the minus strand of NC_084800.1, from coordinate 53,851,791 downwards.
AATCACGATACCCACTTATCGAAAAGTTGACATTTTGCCTACTAATCACATCCCGGAAGCTTAGGCCTTATTTTTAGGCCCATGCCATAAGAGTTCGGACCAACCATCCTTTGCGACAAGTGTTGCAAAAACCTGAATCATCGGGTAGGCTCTTAAAGTGGGCCATGGAATTGAGTCAGTTCGACATTGTGTATGTCCCTCGAATATCAATCAAGGGGCAGGCCCTGGGCGACTTCATCGTGGAATGCTCCGGGATCACTGAAGAAGACAATCCCGCTGATCCCACGACACCCTTGTGGAAGGTTTTCATAGACGGAGCCTCGAATAAAAATGGAGCAAGAGCCGGAATCATCCTAGTGTCACCGCAAGGACACCAATTGCAAAGCGCCCTGTGTTTCCAATTCAAGGCTTCGAAAAACGAGGCTGAGCTTGAGGCCATGTTGGCCGGACTGCGCCTGGCCTGGGAAGTAGGGGCCACAAGCTTGGATGTCTATAGCAACTCCCAATTGGTTGTCAGGAAAATCTCGGGAGAATACCAAACAAAAGGGTAGAGGATGCAGCTTATGTGACACAAACGCGGGAGATACTTCGGTCTTTCAAGAGGCACTCCATCCGCCAGATCCCAAGGGAACAAAACGTGTTTGTAGACACGTTGGCAAAGCTGGCCACGGATTCTGAGGCAGAACTTTTCAGGCTGGTCCCGATCAACCATCTCCCCGCACCGAGTGTTCAAGCCCCCACGATCAACGCTGTAGACTACTCCACGTCCTGGATGGAACCCATCATCCAATACCTAACAACCGAGGGGTTGCCCACGGAAAGGCAGCAGCCAGGAAGCTTCAGTACCAGGTCCATAGATATGTCATGATGGAAGGAAAACTCAATCGCAGAGGGCTATCCATGCCATATGTGACAGTCAAAATCCCGTGATCCGTAAAGGAAAAGACCTGGTAATGCTGTGCAATCCCACACCGCCTGGGGAAGGTTAAGTGTGATGATTCTAAGGCTGTGTAGGTATGGGACTACACAGTTGAAGATAGCTTAAATGGATTGATGGGTATCACCTATATCAATAAGATGCATCTTCTTTTCGGTACCCCGTCACTTGAGAACTCCAAAGTTAAGCGTGCTTGACCCGGAGTAATCTCAAGATGGGTGACCTCCTGGGAAGTTTTCCCAGGAAGCGTGTGAGTGAGGACAAAGTACGCTGGAAAGACTCGTGTTGGTTTGTAGGGCCAGTCATCATTCCAGGAAGCAGCCATAGTGACGTGAGGTGTTACAAATGGTATCAGAGCCTTGACCCAGCCGGAAGTGTGGCCGACGGGGACGTCGGACTCCTAAGGGGGGGTGATTATGACAGTCAAAATCCCGTGATCCGTAAGGGGAAAGCCCGGGTAAAGCTGTGCAATCCCACACCGCCTGGGGAAGGTCAAGTGTGATGATTCTAAGGCTGTGTAGGTATGGGACTACACAGTTGAAGATGGCTTAAATGGATTGATGGGTACTTCCTATATCAACAAGATGCATATTCTTTTCGGTACCCCGTCAGTTGAGAACTCCAAAGTTAAGCGTGCTTGACCTGGAGTAATCTCAAGATGGGTGACCTCCTAGGAAGTTTTCCCAGGAAGCGTGCGAGTGAGGACAAAGTACGCTGGAAAGACTCATGTTGGTTTATAGGGCCAGTCATCATTCCAAGAAGCAGCCATAGTGACGTGGGACGTTACACCATACCTTTGATGCCTGTCCGAGACCGGGATAAGTGCAATCATGCACTTGGTGCACGAAGGCTTCTGTGGAGATCATACAGCCGGACTCAGCTTGTCCAAGAAAATCTTGCGCCAAGGAAATTTTATGGCCAGCCATGAAGAAAGACTGTGTTGATTACGTCTGCAAGTGCGAACAATGCCAAAGGTATGCTAAGATCCCGCGAGCCCCTCCAACAGAAATAACTCTGATGACGAGTCCCTGGCCTTTCAAGGTATGGGGAATCGACCTAGTAGGATCGCTCCCAACCGAAAAAGGTGGAGTGAAGTATGCAATCGTGGCCATCGACTACTACACCAAGTGGGTCGAAGTGGAACCCATGAACACCATCACCTCAAAAAAGGCCTTGGACTTTGTCATCAACAACATCGTGTGCCGGTACGGGCTCCCCTACAAGATCGTGTCCGACAACGGGAAGCAATTTGACAGCATCCACTTCACGGACTTCTGTGAAAGGCATGACATCATCAAAAGCTTCTCTGCGATAGCCAAGCCTTAAGCAAACGGGCAAACAGAGGCCTTCAACAAAATCTTGAAGGGGACATTAAAGAAAAAGCTTCAAGCCTGCAAGAGCAAATGGCCAGAGGAGTTGCCCCGCGTACTATGGGCATACTGGACCATCGAATGAACATTTACCGGACACACTCCTCACTCCATGGTACACGGGTGTGAAGTCGTCATCCCAGTGGAAACAGCTGTCCCGTCCCATAGGTGGGACACGTATGATCCTGCTCAGAACCACGCCTTACTCTAGGAATCCGTAGATCTTATCGAAGAGATCCGGGAAGAATCTCAAGTTCAGTTGAAGATGTATCAAGGCAAGATCGCTCGACATTTTAACTATAAAATAAAGAGTCGAATGTTTGAAACCGGCAACCTAATCCTAAGGAGAGTCTTCCCTGCAACCCAAGATCCAGGAGTGGGGGTACTGGGCCCAAACTGGGAAAGACCATACAAAATCCAACATGAAGTATGTCCAGGAATGTATCGCTTGAGGCAACTCGATAGGACCGAAGTCCCAAGGGCCTGGAACGCGGAACATCTCCGCAAGTACTATCAGTAGTCAAGAGAGCATGTTTCGGCTTTTAATTTTCCTTGTAAACAATGTACGCCCCAAGGCGATCTCATGAATAATAAAAATGATGTGTTCAAAACATCATATATGAAAAAATATATTGTGAAACAATGAAAGTTCTTGTCCATCTCCATAAACAAGTGACCCATGACTAGTCCTCGCTCACTTGGGGGGGGGGGGGGGAATATATCCATTATGAGCAAGTCCGAGAACAAAAACAAAACAGGAAGCTAAATTCTCTTGGTTCGAACCGTCCACACGGATAGTAATAGAAGCCCAACTCATAACGAAAGGATGCAAGGCTAATGCCTAGTCCCAACCCGGACCGACAAGGTCCGGGGGGTACAAGCCAAGTGGGTTGCAAGGCTCAGGCCTAGTCCCGACCCGGACATATATGGTCCGGGAGTACAAACTCAATAGGACTTGAGGCTCAACCCTAATCCTAACCCGGACATGCATGGTCCGGGGAAATAAAATACCTAAGAATCGGTGGACCAAGCATGGTCCCAAATAAACAAATACCCGTCCACGTCTTCTCTGCAATAGCACAGGACCATTGGAGCACGAGTCTCGAGTATAAGTTGTCTAAAATTAGTCTTATAAACGGCCCAGGCCGTGGGAACATAACCCATGTTTCAAAATAAGCTAATAAACTAATCCCTGATGGTCTAGACCATCGAAACTTGAACACTAGAATCGGGACAAATAAATTTAGTGATAATTGTCAAATCCCTAATGGCCCAGGCCGTTGGAACCTGAACAACAGGGTTAAAGCAAGTTAATAAATTGAAACCTAAAATAAAAGATCTCTGATGGTCCGGGCCGTTAGAGCCCATATTGTAAAAGTCAGGATAACTCACTCCAGGCCGTAAGGATTTGAACACGGGTCACCAGAAAAACGTTTTCTACGACTTTTCCCCAATGGTCCCGGCTGTTGGAAACGAGACCAAACATTCGATCCATTCATGCATGGTGTAAAACGCTTAGTGAAAGCTTAACGAATGAAAACAGGAAAACCTTGTGCAAGAAACGAATACATACGAGTATAAAGATTGTCTCAGACGCACCCGCGTCCATAAATGTGTTACAAAAAAAAAGAAAGAAAAGCAAATAAAAGACCCGGGCCTAGGCTTCGCTGTGCCCTGATGCCTCCGGGTTAGCTCCATCCGCCTCTTCCTCGTCCAAGGGCTCCGCATCAGCTTTCTCCTTGGCCTCAAACTCGGCTCTTTTCGCAGCAGGATCGGGGTAAAGTAGGAGGTTCATGTTTTTGTCTTGGAGCCAGGCCATGTAGATGGCCTCGTCGAAGGTAACCTCCAGCAAGGCATCTGCTTGTTCTTTCTCCTGACGGGTCTCCCCGTGCGCTTTCACCTCCGCTTGAAGCAGATCGTCCAATGCCTAGATCCGAGACTCAAGACCGGTGGTCCTCTCCCGATCCTGGGTAGACTGGGCTTCGGCCGCCTCCAACTGAGCCTTGACTCGGAGAAGCTCCAACTCCAAATCAGCCACCAACTTTCTATTCTCGGCTTCTCTCCGGGACAAAGTCTCTTCGATTTGAAAATGAGTCCGAGCAGCCTCTTCGCGGTCCGCCTTGGCCTGAGCCACCTCCTTGGCCAGGGCTTCCTTAGCGGCTTCCCGCTGGTTCACGGCCGCCTCTAGCTCCAATTGGCCCGTCTCCATTTTCATCGCCATCTCGGACACCAAGTCGGCGTTCCAATGGGCCAGTAAAGCGTCCTAGAACAAATTGAAGTTAGAAAAATCTGAAGAACTAAAAATATGGGAAGAAAATAGAGGTGTAAACGGATAACTTACAACGGTGGCCTGATGGCGGATCGCCTGGGAGATGAATAATGCGTCCTGGTTGGCTATGGTGGTGTACTGCTTCAACTGCAGGTTGGACATTGTAGCCCCAACCTGCTCCAACAAGTCTGCGGCGAACGGTACCGTGTCCTGCCCCAGTTTGGGATAAAACCAAGTCTCAGCAACAAGCTAGTCCACGATTGGCTGGGAAGCACTAAAGACTGCCAGACGCTCTGAGAACTCGACCTTACGACGAATCGTCAAGGCCCGGTAAACCTCCTCCCTTTTCTCCCGACCACTCTCCCACGTCCAGGACACCATTTTGGACTGCTCCTCCTGCAATATCGTTTCTCCCTCTTCAGGCAAAGTCGGATGGATGGGGAGCACGGGCGCTTCTGAAAGTTCCTAGGCGATGAGTTGACTTTCCCCGGAGGACTCCTCGACTAAGCGAGCATCTTTGGTCTTGGCCCTCTTCTCTCCCTTCGTGGACTCACCCGCGCCCGAGTCCGCGGTCCTCTTCCTGGATCCCTGACTCACTAGCGGTTCGCGCTCCAGGTCGATTACCAGAGGGTGAGTAGGGGGAGAGACAGTTTTAGCGCAAACCATCGCGATAGGAACCGCGGCTGAGGCTTCCCCGACAGAGTTCAGTTGTGGCACCGAACCCCTAGGGATCGCGTCCATCGCCTTCAGTTTGGGCACGCCTTTAGCAATTTTCTTTGCCGAAGCCCTGGCTTTGGTAGCCCGGGCCTGCTTCATCTTCTCCACTGGGTTGGATATGTCGGAGTCTTTTGAAATGGAAAAACATAAAGGGAATTAGCAAAATAAACGAATCAGGATAAGTGAGTAAAAACAAAGTTAAAAGTACTCCGGGATGAACCCGTGCCTAGAACTCGAACTCGACTCAATTCTCCTAAGGCGAAGGAATGGACTCGGTCTCCCATATCATCCAGGTCCAGGAAGTTCCCATATTGAAGGAACCCAGACGAGTACATGAGAGTTTCCGGATCTACAACGATGGGAGATGAAGGTATCGTTTCTCCATCAGTCCCGAATAGGGGGAGTGTAACGTCTTAAACTCCAGGGACCGTTACGGTGCGCATTTTAAACAGTGCTAAACTCGCTAATCGAGTCATTTGGCGGTTTAGGGATTAAAATTTTTGGTTAAGATATAATGTTTCACTAGAACGTTTACTGTATACATTGGGATCCCAGAAATATAATTTAAAGATCTATTACAAGAAAATATTTACAACTAGCCGATCTAAGCGGCAAAACAGGGTTTAACTCTAGTTCCTCTTTCAACCCTCGGTCGTGGTGGTCGAGCAGCCGCATATGTACACATCGTCACCTAAGCTCTCCAACTCAAGGATGGTCCAGCTTTCTTTTGCCTTTACCTGCACCACATAGCACTCGTGAGCCGAAGCCCGGCAAGAAAACTCAATATGCTCGTGAACAGTAATAACATGTCATCAAATCATAATGTGCATGCCTAGCAATAATAGCTTCCTCGTGCATGCAAGCAGGTGCAAGCAAATGATTATGGGGTCCTGCATCTGAATAGATGACTAATGAGTCAATATTTGGGGACCTGCTTCTTGAATAAATGACTAGTTAGTCGATTTCGGAGTGGGTGACTAATGAGTCACGCTTTGTATAGATGACAAATGAGTCTCACTCTGTATAGGTGACTAATGAGTCACACTCTGTATAGGAGATTAATGAGTCACACTCTATATAGAAGAACTCGGTGTTGAGAATGTTCCGAGAGGGAGTTAGACATAGAGAGTTTGCCTCAAGGGTGCTATACGAGAGGCTGAAGATAGTAATATTTATTGAGGAGGAATTAGAAACTTCTGGCAGATGAATTGGGATACAAGTAATCAATAAGTTCATAGTGATAACAACAGAGTTCGTCTTAAGGAAGCCTCAACATGAGTCATAGTGAGAGAGTTAATCAGTTAAGAGATAACCATGGATTGTAGAGGATATCATCTGGAGTATGTTAATGAGACTGAATGGAAACTGAGTTGACCAATGGGAAAATTATATGGGTATATAAGGAAAGATTGGGGGTACTTCAAGGTCGGACTACAGATAGGATTGGTATCAGGAATGTTGAGAAAGATGGTATTGGTTGACAGAAAGAATTACTGAAGCAATCGAAGAAATTTGACCATTGGAGTAGCCAGAGCATTATACTGCGGGGATTGTTAGCATCGTCGGTTAAGAATAAAAAGTTTGATGTTGGGTACAAGATGGGACAATGTCTCCAGGAGTTTATCTATGACCTGGTTATTAACAGCTGGAAATCAAGGAAAGAGACATTTCAGGAATTTTTATTTTGTACTGAGTAAGGTGTGAGGAGTTGGTAACAAAGATTCTAGATTGGTTCAAGCTACATCGGCATAGGTAAGTTCTTTAAGTGAATAATACAAGAATGGTATAGGCAAGTCCCCTTCAAGTTCACGAGCAGTATATGTGGATTACTCCTAGACGGAAATGGAGAGCAAATGATTATTATGCTGAAGACGTTAGTACCCAGGAGGCAGGGTCACAGGTAAGGTTCTACGAAGTGTTAGTTTGGGTTTCGTTAGGAGTACTCAAAGTAGAGCTACAAGAAGAAGGACAGGTATGAGAAGATTTGATCTGAAGTCACAAAGAAGCTAATGAAGAACGTCTGAAGAACAGAAAGCATAACAGGACTGGCAAGCGTGTCACCTATCACATAAGTATCTCCGCAGACAACTACATCAGAGACAGGAAGAACAGTAAAAACTTGAAGTAAACAGGATGAATGGTGTTAAATTAGAGTTCAGAAGATAAGGTAAGAGTTGATTGGTACCTGGTGATGCAGATATATGGGTGTGTTATAGTTAAGTATAGAGGGATAGCCTAAAGGACCTAATCCATGATGAGGATATGGAACTGTGGGGGGTGCATCACAGGTTGGGCACGCCCAGGCTTAAATTGACGCGAGGATGGATTGAACCTTGCGGGAGGTGAAAGAATGGAACATGGGTCATATACTTGGAACGTTAAGTTGACAGTTATGCATAGCATAAGGTACTTGAGTGTTGGGTATTAGTAAGAAAGATAACGTTGAGACCTAGATTTAGTAAAAAGTAACAGATGAGGTGATCGGTGTTTGAAATCCTCGATTGTACGAGGGGAAATTTAATTGGAGGCGGAACTCCTAACTGGGAGGCGTGTGTCAGTCAAGGAATAACGCCATAGATTGTAATGGAGTGGACAAGGCAATGACTGAGATTGGCATAGCGTTAATATGTAATGATAAACTGGTGAGTATCATTGATCTATGGAATCCAAAATGTTGGCTTTGGTTGAAACAGGGAAAAACCCTGTCAAGGTGGTACAAGTTAGGATACGAGGATCGAATGATCCAATTAGAATTTGGCATATGAATGAGAATTCTGAATGGATATCATTCCACCTCCTAGGGTACGTTGTACTGGGAGGGTTGAGCGGGTGACAGAATTTAGTGTTTTCTTTTGGACACTAAGGGGTTAAGTGATGTGGTGGTCTATCGTAGGAATAGACCACATTAGACTTTAAGCAAGGTGTTTGGACATGAAAAGCTTTAACTCAGCTGATTGAGTTAATGTAGTTGGTTCAGGCGAACTGGTATCAGGGTAGAACGTCAATGGTACTGAACTGAGACCCTATAGTATTCTAAATTTTGGAAAGGAACTAGAGAACAAAGAGAACAGAGTGGGAGTCTGGAATTATCAGTTGATTGCAAGTGGAATAGCAGTCTGAAAGCTTATCAGATATCTTAAGGAGTTAAGCGTTGAGTATGCGAGTACTTGAGATATTTAGAGATGTGCAATCCTTGATGAGTTAGTCATGGTGACAATACTGGTGTCTTGTTAAGGTAACACGACATAGGACATGGTAAGAGGTGAAAGGTAGTGGATACTTCAGTTTGGCATTGGTTCAGAGAGAAAGCCAAAAAGGTTGTTGGAATTCTTAAGGCAGGAGTGTCTGCCTATCTGGAAGAATAAAAGAACTTGTAAACTGTTAAATTTTGGGAAAATAAAGTTCCAGGTTGAGAGATTTGTATTTCTCTAAGTAATGGCAGACGAGGATTAGTATGGTGTTTAGAGAAAGAAAGGGGAGTTCTGACTCCTGATTCAACATAAGTTCTGAAATTGTACCAAGGGTTAGGCCAGGGGCCTATAAATTGATCTCACCCTAGTAGGTTGATGACTATTGGGTATATGGAATCAGGAATAAGACATTGAGGGGATCATTGTAATCTAAGCAGACCCTGAAGCTTCAGCAGGGTTGCGGTGCAAGCAAGGGACTAACGAAAGTATGGCTATTAGACAAGATCTCGTGGGATAAGATTGTTACTCTTGTAAGAGTGTTGTCGGGAAATAAAGTAAAGGTGGTGGACCTTGGTAATTTATGGTCAAAGATGCGGGTTTACTGATTGATGTGTTTGGGTAAATTTCGAGGACGAAATTTTTATGAGAAGAGGATAGTTGTAACGACCTAAATTTGCTAATAAGGCTTGGAGCCTTGATTAGTGTGCCTGGAGGGCAATAATTGTTATACTGCATTAATTTATGTGAATGTAATGAATATGTGGTTAGAATGCATGTTTAGGTGAAATAAATATGCATGTGAACCCCGTTTGTATGATAGGGGTAAATTGGTAATTTTAGCCCACTGAGGGCATAATTGTGATAATTGTATTATGTGATTTGTACCACGTGAGTGTGGTGATATTATTGTGATGCACGTGCCGAGACGGTCCTAGAGAGCTAGTTAACTTAAAAGGTCACAACTGGATTTTTTATACCCAGCTCGGGAGGAGCCTAGGGGGGTACTTTGGGAATTTCATGGTTGAGTTGAGAACTAGTGGTTATAGTTATTGGTGATTGAGTAACCTGGGTAACCATTTGTAACTGCTGTGAGTAACAAGTTTAGATGGAAAATGGTAGAATTGAAATAGAAGTGAAAGGACTGGAGTGCCCTTGAAGGTTTAGTTAGGAAAGGATTATTAGGAGGGGTAGAATGGTCATTTGGCAGGGGGTTTAGACAAATTTCAGCTGGGATATTGGGGTACGCGGTTTAGGCTTAGTCATATTATGGTTTTGTTAAAAAAAAAATAGAGAGAAGAAAAGCTAGATGAAAAGCTAGGGCAAGAAGAAGAAGAAGAAGAAGAGTAGAAGGGGTTGAAGTGGGAATTAGGAGAAGAATCAAAGAAGCTTAAAGGGTGGATTCTCCACTTAAGGTAAGGATAATTTAAGGCTTGTTTCTATTTTGGTTTGAGAAATTGAAGCATGAGTTATGTTTTCAAGTCTTGTGTTGAGTTTGCTGAAATTAGAAATCAAAGGGTGGAATTTTGGGTGTGATTGTGTGTTTGATCTTGATGCTAGTGTTTACGGGTTGTTAGGTGGTTCATTTGAGGTTTTAAATTGATCTTGGGGTTTAAGTATTTGTTTGGGATGATTTGGAGGGGTATTGGCTCGGGGAAATGCAGAGGAAAAACCCAGATTTCTGGGTTCGCGAAGGAGCGTCGCGGCCCTGTTCTTGGACGCCGCGGTGCGAGGCTATTTCTAGTCAGGGGAACTTTCTGACTTCTCTGGGCGTCGCAGCCCTCACGGGTAGCTCCGCGGCGTTAGGCTATTTTCAGGATGGGAAATTTTGCAATTTTTGGGCATTTGTTCCGGGGGCTCGGGGGATGTTTCCGATGCATTGTTTTAGGAATTTGGAGGTCCCGAGAGTATGGGATTGGTACCGGAAAGTGGTTCTGGAATTGGTTAGTATTAAAGAGTGTTTTATATGTGTTGTGACTAGGGTTTCGAAGAGGCTCGTGCTAGAGGACCATGCTCGTGACTTTGGTGCACTATGAAGCTCGGGATACAGGTAAGAAAACTGTAGCACCCGTAGGACAGGGCATGGACCCATATTGTTAATGCAGGGCATGGCCCTAAATTGTATTACATGATTATGCTATAGTTTTGATTGAATTTTTATATGTTTGAATGTTATTTGAATTATACTACATGTGATTATAGTAGCGAGAACGGCAAGGGAGCCGAGAATGGCAAATGAGCCGAGAACGGCAAAGGTGCCGAGAATGGCAAAGGTGCCGAGAATGGCAAATGAGCCGAGAACGGCAAAGGTGCTGAGAACGGCAAATGAGCGGAGAACGGCAAGGGAGCCGCGAACGGCAGCGGGGCCGGGAGTAACACTTAGCACGTGGAGTGTTTGTTTAGTCTAATGGACTACTTGGATTATCTGATAGATTGATTATATAATATGCGTATGATATGTGTTGTTTGAGTTTTCTTGCTGGGCTTCGGCTCACGGGTGCTTTGTGTTGCAGGTAAGGGCAAAGATATAGTCAACCATCCATGAGTATGGAGAGCACGAAGCGGCGCGTACATGTTTGGCCTACCCGACTGCTTTGGTTGGGGGCATTTTCTAAATGGCTGTATTAACCTGTATTTTGATAGTCAATCAGTTGTAAACTTATTTTAACTTGTAAATATTTTGCAAACCTTATTTTGGGATCCCAAATGATAGATACTTGAAGTTTTCAACGAAGTAAAGCATTTTCAAAAGATTACAGCCTTAACTTTTGCTTATTCACACTTTTGTTTTAAAAACCTCAGTTAGCGAGTTAATTGTACAATTCTTCGTAAAACTCACTTAGTAACAGCTCTAAGGTAGTAGGGCGTTACAATTATGATCATGCATAAACACAGAGACTCAAGCTCTAATCAGTCTCATATTCAACATTCATGGCATGCCCTAAACACATGTTTCTCGTGCATCATATGCATCACATTTAATCACCCGACATGCCTCAATAATAATCATACACAAGTGAGCAAGATTGCTAAGCATTTGATATGCTATCAATGTTCACATTTAAAATTCCAACATGCATCAAGAATAACCATGCATGTCACATATGGGGTGCAGTTTTCTTACCTTTGGTCCAAGCACATGTTACCAATAAACGAGCCACAAGCACGATCCTGATTCCAAGCCCCTAGTGATAACCTAGTCACAACCACAAATGGTGATCTAATGAGTTCAAGTTCTAAAACCAATCCCGGAACCAAGACCTAGCCTCTGAGACATCAAATTCCACTAAACCGGGTAGTAGGAACGATCCTGAGGCCTAAGGTTTGAGTTCCCAAGCTTAAACATCATTACAGCCATAAAAACGGTAATGCCCCAAATTTCCTAATAAGGTTGAGGACCTTGATTAAGAGGCCGGGAGGGCCATAATTGATTTATTATGATATTAAATGATTATATGCATGTTTATGTGAATTATATTATAGTATGATGATAAATGCATGCATATGGGTGTATTTTTAGTTATAAGGGCATTTTGGTAATTTTGCCTGTTGAGGATGTAATTGTGTATTTTCGTGCATGTGGGTGAGTTATAAAGGTACCACATTATATGTGGATTTGTTTAAGCTTTTTGGCATGAGACGATCATGAAATGCAAGTGTTCGGTCTGGTCATAACGGGATTAAGTTCGGGCTCGGAGTGAGTCTTGGGATGATTTTAATGATTAAAGCATTACCGGGAATTAAAGGGTAATGGGATATTATTTATTGGTATGTGAGAATAGCGGGAATTGGAGGGTGTTAATTATAATTAAAACAATCGGTGCGAAAGGACGATTTTGCCCTTGGTGCCTGTTAAGGTTTTATTTTAGACTTGAGGGCATTTAGGTCTTTTCACCCTAAAGGATTTGTTCAGCCATTTAAGTTTAGAAAGCTGTAGAAACCTTCTCAAAATAGAGCACCAAAATCACCTTCTCCCGTACATCATTTTTCCTCCATTTCTCTCTGAATTTTCAAGCTCTTTTTGAGGAATCAAGCCAAGGAACCAAGCTGGGATAAGCTAGGGTTATGCTCCACCATTGAAGAGGGTGTGTTGCTGAGATTGAGGTGAGTTTTAGCCATTATAACTCTTGCTTTTGCTGCTTTCTTAGTTGAGTTCCAGCTGGTTTTTGGGTTGGAAAGTTGGGAATTGATTGGAGTTTTGGCTAGGGTTCTTGGGGTAGTGATGCTTGGGGCATGTGAGGATGATTTTTGGGTTCATTTGGGACTTAATTTGATGTTTGGAAGCTTTTGGTTTGGGTTAGAAATGGTGGAATTGAGGGAAGAGATTTCTGGGCAATCTTTGGCTGAAGGTAGCGCTACAGCGCTACTTGCAGGGGATGTTAGGGTGGTTTAGCTCTGTGAAGAGCACTGGGGCGCTAGGAGGGTAGCAATACCCTGTTTCTTTAGAACCCCGTTTTGAGTGTTTTTAAGGGTTTTTGGCTCGGGGTTTCAATCCTTAAGGCCCGGGATCGAATCTACTCACCGTGTGGGTACATTTCGAGGTCCCGAGAGTGGGGTTTAGATCAAGACCCCATTATTGTTGATTTTCATTAATTGGATGTTATATTTGGTTATGACTAGGTGACTGCTAAATGATTAAATGATCGATCGTTCTCAAAGGTTGTTCTTGTTCTAATTCTTGCTCGAACCAAAGGTAAGAAAAGTGCACCCCATATGTGACATGCATGGTTATTCTTGATGCATGTTGGATGTTTAATGGTGATATATGTGATGCACGAGAAACATGTTTTTAGGGCATATCATGAATATTGAGTATGAGACTGATCAGAGCTTGAGTCTCTGTGTTTGTGCATGATCATAATTATGCTAGCAACTGTTAAGTAAGCATGCTGAATGCCCTACTCTTGGATATTTGACATATGATATATACTGATAGCATTGCTTACTTGTGCATGGCATTGACTAATTAGTCATAATTGGCAAAGGTGTCAGTATCAACTGTGAAGCTGTGACTCATTAGTCAAGTTCGGCAGTGGTACTGGGCACTGGTCACACAGTGCTGACTCATAAGTCAGGAATAGCCTTAGCGTGTTCAACGCAAGCCAACAAAGATTAGATCTAATCGATATTTGCATTGGATGAATCAAAGAGCATTAATGCCGGACCGACCTCAAGTTCGATGAATACTATAAGCGCTTGTCTAGCTAAAGGCTAGTCACCTAGAGCCACAGTGACTATTTAGTCACATGGCTGTGGGTGTTGAGCCCGTGAGACTTACCCATCAGTCTCTCATCTGTTAAGCTAGTGACTACCCATCAGTCACTCATCTGGTTAGAGCCATTGTAGGAAAGCTCAGGTAACAGTTTTGTTACACGACTATGGGCACCGAGCCCCTTAGTGACTTGCTTGTAAGTCACTCAGTATGGTTAACAGAGCCTCAAAGTGATATTCACTCATTTGTTCAGGGATATAAGCTCTGTATGATCATTCAAACCATCATTTGCATGGCTTGGGTATTGAGCCCCGTAGTGACTTGCTTGACAGTCACTCAGTATGGTTTACCAGAACCTCAAGTGTTAAATCACTCATCTGATTAGAATTGACTTGATTGTCATCCAATCAGGAGGGCAGGATTTCTTATCCTTGATTCCCCAGTATTATCTGAGTTTATTTGCATGCTTAAATAGAGCTATGTTTGCTAGGCATGCCAGATATGATTTGATATCATGATATGACTGTTCATGAGCATATTGAGTTTTCTTGCTGGGCTTTGGCTCACGGGTGCTATGTGGTGTAGGTAAAGGCAAAAGAAATCTGGACCATCCTTGAGTTGGAGAGCTTAGGTGACGATGTGTACATATGCAGCTGCTCGACTGCCACGGCCGAGGTTTGAAGGAGAGGAACTAGGGTTAAACCTTGTTTTGCCGCTTAGATCAGCCAGTTGTAAATATTTTCTTGTAATAGACTTTTAAATTATATTTTTGGGATCCCAATGTATAAAGTAAACGTTCTAGTGAAACGTTACATCTTAACCAAATTTTTTAATCCCTAAACCGCTAATCATACTTAGTTACATGATTTTGGCCAAATGACTCGATTAGCGAGTTTAGCATTGTTTACAATGCACACCGTAACGGTCCCTAGAGATTAGGGCCTTACAAAAACCCTTAAGCGCCACAGCCCCAATTCACTGAGTCACGGCCCCTAGCCAAAATAGAGGCATCAGGGGCAAGCGCCGCGACCCCCAGAGCTCACACAGCCTGCCACCTGCTTCATCGAGCTTGGGCTGCGACGCCTAAGAACAGGGTCACGGCCCAACCTAGGACCAGCCATTTTTCTTCGACTTTAACTTTTAAAACCTCCCAAAAACCTATCCAAACATCTCCAAACTCAAAAATCAAAGTTCCCAAACATCCCCATCATCCAAAACCAACAAAACCCAAGTCTCAAATCAATCAAAAACTCATCAAAACACAAAATCCAACTCAAGCTTAAAAACTTTAAAAACTTAGAATTTAAAACTTGGATTACCTCCGATTGAGTTATTTTCCAACTAAATCCTCCTGCTAATAAGCTTACAATCTTTCCTAGGATCACTATGCCTCGATCCTCGCTTGAATCTGAGTCCTAGAACTCTAGTTTCCTTCGAAAATGCGATCGGGGAGACGGAAATGGAACTTTGAGGGAGAGAGAACTTCCTGAACGTTCTTTTTATTTCTTAAAAGGTTTCTTCAAGCTTAAGTAGCCTCAAACAAATCCTAACGCTCAGGGTCCTGAAAACATCCCCAGGGACAAAATAGTCAAAACCTCCAAAATTTCCCCCTGATCTTACTAGCTCCTAATTTATCATCAAATACTTATTCCCATTACCCAATAACCCGGTAATGCTCGAAATACCCATTGACTCACTCCGAGTCAAGAATAAATCCCATTGTGACTAATCCACTAGCTTACCTCCTAAGATCGTCTCGTGCTGAGTAACCCTAGCATAACCAATAATAATAAAGCACCACACACATATCACATATATGCCAAATATGCCCGAAATGGCCAAAATATGAAAATCACCCAATTACTCAGAAATGGGTTCACATGCATATTTAATACACCTAAACATGCATATTATCATTTAATAGCATAATAAATCAATTATGGCCCTCCCGACCTCCTAATCAAGGTCCTAAACTGTAACGACCCAAATTCACTAATTAGGCTTAAGGGCCTTGATTAGTGTGCCTGGAGGGCATAACAAAGATTATGTGTGATTGTAATGATTAAGATGCATGATTCTGATTTAAATCATGTTATATGACTATGTGTATTATGTTATGTGATAATTATGCTATGTGATTTGTACCACGTGGGTGTGGTGATATCAATGTGATGCACGTGCCGAGACGGTCCTAGAAATCTAGATAATGGTAACTGGTGATTTGGTAACCTGCGTAACTGTTAGTAACCATAGAGAGTAACAGGTTTTGTTGGAAAGGTGGTAAAATTGTAAAGTTAGTAAAAGGACAAGTGTGCCCTTGAGGTTTAGTTAGAAAGGGATATTTGTGGAGGGATAAAGTGGTCTTTTGGCAATGGTTTAGATAAGTTTCAGCTAAGGAAAATGCAATCACGTATAACACTTTGGGAAATTGGTTTATTCTGAATTTTGGAGACCTAGATATAGAGCAGAAGAGAAAGAGAAGAAGGAAGCTGAATTTGGCTCTTGGAAGGTGAATCAAGGGGTTTAGAGTTATCAAATCAAGCCTAGGCCAAGAATACTCAAAGGTAAGGATTTATCTAAGATTTGTTTAAGTTTCAAGTCCGGTTTTTAGAGAATAGGCATGAATTGAAGCAAGTTGGTGACTGGTTTTGCATGAATTCAGAGTTGGAATAATCAAAAGAGAAGGTGATTTGAAGCTAGAGTTGAGGAGAATTCAAGCTGGGTTCTTGACTGAGGTAAGAGTGTATCCTGTTTAATTTTCGTAGCTGTTATGGATTAAGAATTTAAAGGATTTGGTTTGCACTTTTCTCAAGTCTTGGTTTAAGTGTTTGAGTCTGAAATTTAAGTGTGAATTCTGTGGGTGGTTGTGTAATTGAGCTAGATTATAATGTTTATAGGTTGTTGATTGGTCTATTTGGGGTTTTAAATTGGTTTTGGGGCTTAGGTGTGAGTTTGGGGTGATTTGGAGTGATTGGGTTCGGGAAAAACGCAGGGGAAAACCCAGATTTCTGGGCTCGCGAAGGAGCGCCACGGCGCGAGGCTGTTTCTGGGCAGAGCAAGTTCTCTGACTTGCTGGGCGCCGCGGCTCAAACTTGCTGGGCGCCGCGACCCTATAGGGCTGCGCCGCGGTGCTAGGCCAATTTCAGGACATGGGATTTTGCAATTTTGAGCCTTTGCTCCGGGGGTTCGGGGGATGTCTTCGGTGCATTGTTTTAGGGATTTGGTGAATTCCGAGAGTGTGAGATTGGTTCCGGGAAGTAGTTTTGGATTGATTAGTGACAGAGGATGTTTCATTTGTGATGTGATTAGGTCTTTGGAGAGGCTCGGGGTAGAGGACCGTGCTCGCGGCTTCGTGGCGTCGGAAACTAGTAAATTGAAAGGTAAGAAAATTGCACCCGGTTGTATGATTGTGATGGGACTAAGTGCTCCCAAGAATTGTGTCGTGTCAATGTTGGTATCACGCCATGGGACACGTAAAAGCGATCTAAGAGTACCGTACATGATATTAGCGCACAGGGCGCGGATTGGCCACTGGTAGCCAAGAACAATGGGATTACAGAGGGAGCAGCCTGAGAGCGCTAGCCCTAGTTATCATTTGTGAACTGTACATGTTATGAATCGATATTCTTAGTATGTGGAATACTTGATGGTACTGACTGATTATATGGTTGGGATTATGTGATGCAATATGAGATATTGACTTGTCTGCTAATTGCTTATGCTCTGCTGTTGTTGTGTTTTCTTGCTGGGCCTTGGCTCACGGGTGCTACGTGGTGCAGGTAAAGGCAAGGGCAAGCTGGAACAAGCCTGAGGTGGAGAACTTCGAGGTGGAATGTACATAGCCAGCGGTTCGGCCGCCACGGTCGAGAAGTGGACCAGGACAGGGATCACCTAACTGCTTGTTTTGCCTTAGTATGGCCAATTGTTGTATATAAACCTTGAGACTTTTGTAAACAGTCTTTGAACTTAATATTCTTGGGATCCCATGTAACAGATAATACTTTTTAATGAAAATATGGCTTTTGAGACCAAAATGCTTTTAACCCTAATTCCTTTATAGTTTAAATGACACGAATTTTATTTAAATGACTTGATTAGCAAGTCTGGGACTTTATAAACACACAGTGTAGTGGTCTTGGCTATCCAGGGCGTTACATAAACCTTATTAGGAATTTTGGGGCATTACAGGGAGCATAAGTCAAAAGCAAAGGTAAGTTACCTCGCCCTGATACACTAGCACCGGGAGTCCCCGTGTTCGGTTGAGCCTCGTCGAAAAGGGCTTCCAGCTCCTCAAAGGTGGCAATCTCCCTTTATTGAGCCTGGTCCCTCTTCCTTTTTGCCGCATCCGCCAGGGCCGCGGCGTCCATGACCTTGATGTGCTCGAGGGCCAGCTCTTCCCTTAAGGCTGGATCTTTCTTGCATTGTATCCCCCGGAGACTAGGGGCCCTAATTGTCTGGTTGGCCGCTAGCATCCCGACAACCTGAAGGTTCTCGGTGTTAACGTAGCCCCTTACATCCAGGTCCTATGCGCTTAGCGTGGAATATAACTTTTTCCAATCCAGGATCACCTGGGTGAGGAGGGTCTAGGCATAAGGTCCTGTCATCCAGGGTAACAAGTTGAAAACGGGAAACAAAAAATGAAACAAAGTAAAACTGGGAAACGGGAAGCTACTTACCCACTCCCTGGAAGTCCAACGTCAGCTTGGGGTTCTTATCCAAAAGAAATCTGGATGTCATGAACCAGTAGTGTCTGACATCCAGGGGGTGCTTCCATGAGCTAGTGGGAGCAAAGTAGTTGCCGCGAGGCTTCAATCGATAGAAGTCGTCCAAGGTCTTGTCCTTGACATTAAGCTGTGGCTCCAGCTTATAGAAGTACAATACCTCAGCGGGGGTCGGCTCAGGGATTTCCTTTGCCGCGCAGAATATGCGTCATCCCGCAAGCAGTCGATAAGCTTGAGGTAAGAGCTGGAACGACGCAATCCCCACAAACTTGAGGAATTTCGTGAAGTAATCATGAAGCAAGAGAGTGGCTCCCGCACAGATGTGGCCTACGCTCCAGGCCCCGAATTCACCCACGGCGGTGTGGGCTTTTGCTTCTTTTCTAGCCAGGCGATTGTAAAACAATCCGGGAGTCAACTCCACGCCCAAATGCTTCTCTAGGGCGTACAACATTCGGTAGTTCCGAAATAAGTTCTTCACCCTGTCCATCTCCTATCTGTTGCCATTGGGAGCCTTATGTCCTAACAGGGTGAAATGGGCTATTTGAACATGTTCTTCTGAAAGGATGGTGACGCCAGAGGTCATAGCTGGTGATCTGAGAACAAAAGGAAGCAAAACAAACCAAGTAGTCAGCACCAAAACTCAAAAAGGTCGGTTAAGGTATGGGGGCTCTCCTACGAACTACTTGGAAGAGTCCCCTCCGAATCGGATTCGGGATCACCAAGGATCTGCAAGATCCTGATCGGGAACAAACAGGAAGGTTTCTAGCTAAAGTTTTCCTAAGCCGGCCTATTGTCGTTTGTCCCGGGACAGCCTGAACCTGAGAAGATCCGGGATGGTCCAGACAACTTTTCCCTCGCCTAATCTAACGCACCCAGAGCCACCCTAACACAGAGGCGGTGGCTCTAGCAACCTTATGGCTATAAAAATAGTAGGACGATATGATAAACGCGAGAAAACAAAAGCAAAAGTTAGGAAAACTTACTGGAAAGGACTGGTCGTGAAGAATGGCGTATGTCCGACAACAGTGACGACAGAATCACCGTTTTGAAGAGGCGGAGGCAATGCAACAATTTGTCTATTGGGAAAGCCGAGGTCGTCCGTTTAGGCAAAGGTGCGGAGATCAGGCACGTTGGAAATAAGTGACGGCGAAGGCAGAGTAGCTGATGGTGAATGTCGTCGGCGAGCTCGGACATAAAAGGTTTGTTGTGCGATTTCGTGTTGAGAGTGTAAAGATTTTAAATGAGAACCTAAGGTTATTAATAAGGACCAAGAGGCTGTTTTTGATATAACGGTTCAGCATGATCCCACCCATCGGACGGTCCTGGATCGTGTAGGGACATTAAATGGCCTACTCGAGTACTGGATCACAGTTACCCAAAGGTGCGATCCGTGCAGCCCTGATCCAACGACCTAAGGGAAGAGCATCTCAAAGGTCATCCCATCCAACGATCCCCTTTAACGCAGAGGTAATAAAAGGGTTATCCGTGCGGATGGGACGCTTCAAAATTCGCGCTGACGTATAACTGCCAACACGGCAACCCATAGAATGTTTTCTAACCCTTAAATTTCAAGGGCCATCGAGGCGCCAGTCGCAAGAGGACACATGCGCACACCACAATAAAGCAGAGCAAACGGGAGGCACCCCACTGGCCCTGAAGTAAATGAATCGGGGCTTTGGTAAACGAACCCGGATTCTAGTAAACGGACCGAGCTTTTTGGATTCGGCTTGGGACATTGAAACAGGCGTTCACTCCATGATCGTTCAGCAAGCAATGCCCCCCATCAGCGGACCCGTCGCCCTGGAAATGAACTGGGATGTACTGAGCTGGTCCGGGAGGGCATCAAGCCTCCACCGCACAGGCATGGATGAAGGCTAGGGGGTAATTGTTATCCCCATTTCTTCCCAAATGTACGGATCCACGCTCCAAGTTTATGGGCCGCCTTCTAGGGGTTAAAGCCTAGATCGGGCCCAGTAGACGAAGAGAACGACTATTGGCAGTCCATGTAATGCCCCAAATTTCCTAATAAGGTTTTGGTCCTTGATTAGGAGGCCGGGAGGGTCATAATTGATTTATTATGATATTTAATGGTTATATGCATGTTTATGTGAATTATATTATTATATGATGGTGAATGCATGCATATGGGCTTATATTTTAAATGCAAGGGCATTTTGGTAATTTGGCCACTGTGGGCGTAATTGTATATTTTGGGTGCATGGTTGAGATTAATTATAATTTTACCACATTGTATGTGGATTGGTTCAAGTTTTTCGACATGAGACGATCATGAGATGTAAGTGTTCGGTCTAGTCATAACGGGCTTAAGTTCGGGGCTCGGGGTGAGTCTCGGGGTGATATTAATGATTAGAGCATTACCGGGAATTAAAGGGTAATGGGATATGATTTATTGGTATTTGAGAATATGGAGATTAATGGGAAATTGGGAAGCGTTAATTATAATTAACGGTATTGGTTTGAAATGACGATCTTACCCTTGGAGGTGTTTAGAAGCTTTTAGTGACCTAGGGGCACTTAGGTCTTTTGGCATGGGATAAGTATCAATTAGAAGGCTGTGGAAAAACAGAACCAAAACAGAGCCAATCTTTATCCTTCTCCCTTCCTTCCCGTACAAGTCTTTCCTCATCCTTCTCTTCCCGTACCCTGTTTTGGTGTTAGATTTCAGCTTGTGTTTTGTGGTGGCTTGTTTGGATTTGAGGAAGTTTTTATTGGGGTTTTCTTTGGGTTTTATTAAGGTTGTGGTATGGAACAAGTTTATGGATTGTATTGGAGGTTTGAGTGGTGTTTAACTGGGTTTGATGGATTGGTTCTAAGAGAAATCGTAGGGGAGGAAAAACAGGGGTTTTTGCTGAACTGGGGGTTGCGCCGCAGCATGGCCAGGGAGAGCTGCGGCCCTTGGTGTGAACTGGGTTTTGGGCGCCTCTGTCTGGGGGGCGGGCCGCAGCATGGCCAAGGAGGGCCGCGACCCTTAAGGTCATTTTTGCCATAATGGGGTTTTTAGCTTGGGGATTCAAGCTTTAGGCCTCGGGGTTGAACCTACTACCCGGTTGAGTAGTATTTGAGGACCCGGAGGTTAGGTTTTGGTTTGGGAACATTTTATTATTCATTTTATTAATGGTATCCCATATGTTTGGTTATGACTAGGTGACCGCTAAAGGATGAAAAGCTGATCGTTCTCAAAGGTCGTTTCTTTTATTAATTCTCGCTCGAACCCGAGGTAAGAAAACTGCACCCCGTATGTGACATGCATGGCTATGATTGATGCATGTTGGATGTTTAAATGTAAACATTGATAGCATAATGAATGCTTGGCGGTCTTGCCCATTTGCATATGATTATTAATGAGGCATGCTGGGTGATTAAGTGTGATGCGTGTGATGCACGAGAAACATGTGATTAGGGCATGCCATGAATGATGAATATGAGATTGGCCAGAGCTTGAGTCTCTGAGTTTGTGCATGATCACGATTATGCTAGCAACTGTTTAGTAAGCATGCTAAATGCCCTATTCTTGGATAATTGGCATATGATACATATTGATAGCATTGCTTAGTTGTGCATGGCACTGACTAATTAGTCAGATTTGGCAAAGGTGCTAGTATCAACTGTGAAGTCGTGACTCACTAGTCTGGTTCGGCAGTGGTACTGGGCACTGGTCACATTGCACTGAATCGTCAGACAGAATTGGCAAAGGTGTTAGTATCAGCTGTGAAGCTGTGACTGAATAGTCAAGTTCGGCAGTGATACTGGACACTGGTCACCCAGAATTGGCAAAGGTGTTAGTACCAGCTGTGAAGCTGTGATTGATTAGTCAAGTTCGGCAGTGATACTGGACACTGGTCACATAGCGCTGACTGATTAGTCAGAATGGTCTTAGCGTGGTTCACGCAAGCCAACGGAGATTAGATCTAATCGATTACTAGCATTGAATGACTCAAAGAGCATTAATGCCTGACCGACCCTGAGGGTCGATGAACAAACAGAGCTTGAAGGCTAGTGGCTTACCTATCAGCCACTCTCTTGCTAGAAAACAGAGCTCGGAGGCTAGTGGCTTACTTAACAGCCACTCTCCCGCTGAAAAGAGAGCTTGGAGGCTAGTGGCTTACTTAACAGCCACTCTCCCTCTTGAATTATGTGATGTTTACTCATTGGTTTGGAAGCTTTATGCTCCGTTTGATTATAACGATAATCATTTAATAATGCTTATGTATAGTGTTATGTTTTCTTGCTGGGCTTTGGCTCACGGGTGCTATGTGGTGCAGGTAAAGGCAAGAGGAAGCTAGACCATCCTTGAGTTGGAGAGCTTAGGTGATGACGTGTACATATGCAGCTGCTCGACCGCCACGATCGAGGTTTAAAGTGGAACTAGGGTCGAACCCTATTTTGCCGCTTAGAACAGCTTGTAGTATATATTTTCTGTAATAAACTCTTAAATTTATATTTTTGGGATCCCAATGTATATATTAAACATTCTAGTGAAGCGTTACATCTTAACCTAAATGTTTAATCCCTAAACCGCTAATCATACTTAGATCACGATTTTGGCCAAATGACTCGATTAGCGAGTTTAGCACTGTTTACAAGGAACACCGTAACGGTCCCAGGAGTTGGGGCGTTACAGTCCAAGTCTCGGTAAAGCCCATAAGGGCATCTGGGAGAATAAGCCAGGACCATCGCCGGGGCATGTTGCATAAACCTGGGACCGCGTGCCGGGATGTCTCCCGAGATGCAGTAAAGAGGTCGCGGCTCCCAAGTCCGAGATTGGGCTGAGATCGCTGTGGATGAACCCGGGTCTTGGTAAATGAACCAGGACCTTGGTAAACGAAGAGGGATGTTGGTAAACAGACCTGGATCGGTTGGCCGAGTTTGGCGTGCTAAAGTATCCCTGACACTGACATCATCCCAAGAAGCGTGGAGCTGTGTCCCCATAAGTAACCTGCAGAGGAGGCTACCTCGAGAATTTACGCCGTTGGTTCAGAACTACACCGCCACTACACTGACTGATATTGTCCCCCAAATCTTCCTCGTAGCCCATAACACCCAGACTGAAGCACATGTTTGTCGCGAGTCCTATAATGTGATCATGCTTGGGTTGGCCCAATGAGCCTTGGTTGATATATGTTTTATATTTCAATCCTTTGTATTGAGCCTCCATCAGAGTAGCAAATAATATCTACACCCTTATTGGGCTTGGATTAGCCCGGCCCTAGCCTAGTGCACTCACTTGCCTATAAATATAAATAGTGGTGCATTGAGGAGAGGATCCAGACTTTCTCTTGTAAGCAATTACTCTGCTAAAACTTGTAGAGAATACCATTGCCAAAAGATCTCTAAGCTCTAATACAACTGACTTGTGGACTAAGGCTCATTAACGCTCCAACCACGTAAAAACTTTGCTTGCAACTTCTAAATCCCTTCTGCTTAAGCTATTTTATCTTTCATAATTCTAGTTTCCAAAAAACTCGGTAAACACTCGTAATTTTCTCTTGGGCTCTGATGTTGTTATATATAATAGTGGAAGTGTATTTATTTAATTTTATTCTAATAATTAATTAATTGAATGGTTTGATATATATAATTGTATATGTATTTACCTTTTTTTTTCTTTTCTTTTTTTCCTTCCTCTTCTCAATATCACATTCACATATATTAAAGAAAATGAGAAATTGAAAAACAAAATGATAAAATAAATATATTTTCTCTATATATTTATTGTCTAAAAATTAAAGGATATAATTTTTTTACTTTTTGAAAAATAAAAAGGCTAAAGAAGAAAAAAATAATTTTAACAAATTAAGTAAATGAATAATTAATAATTTAAAATGAAATATCATTGTATAATTTTTGAATTGTAACTGTATATGAGATTAATTTAAAAATAAATCAATAAATAAGCAACTAAATATTAAATTATGATTCAATGGTTAGAACATGTAGTGATTTTTTTCAATGTCAACTATAAAAGGAGATTTTTCTTTAATTAAAAAAATATATTTATTATTGGGTAGGTAACCATTTGGTACCCTGTGTTTTTGCAAAGTATCATTTTGGTACCTTCTGTTTTCAATAATGCTTATATGGTACCCTGTATTTTAAAATCGTACATATTTGATACCCTAAACTCAAATTTAATTAATAAAATTTTACCAATTTAATCAAACTGCTATCAATTATGTAAGTTCCAAATTTAAATTTAATTACTTAATTACATATAACTGATGACAGTTTGATCATATTGACAAAATTTTATCTATCAAATCTGAGTCTAGGGTATCAAATATGTATAATTTTAAAATACAGGATACCATATAAGTATTATTGAAAATAGATGGTACCAAAATGATACTTTACAAAAACATAAGGTACCAAATGAGTAAATTTCCTTTATTATTTCAAAAAATAGATTTCCTTTATTGATTGTTATTTTTTATTAGAAAAGGTAAGAGTAGCTTTCTTTACTAAATTTTAAATTTAAATATATAATCTAATAAATATGTTTAAATTATGAAGCCCAATATTTTAAAAATACCTTATTAAAAAATTATAAAAAATACCAAAAAGTAATTTATCATTTAATTTAAATAATATATACTATATGTAGCTAAATTTAAAAGCTTTTGGTAAATTATACCTACCTCTAGGTCACTTATATTTTAACTAGTATATATATGTGTATGAATGTGAGAGTGAGAGTGAAAGTGAGAAAAGGATTGAAAAAAGAAATGAATAAAACAAGGTATCAAATCAATTAATTAATTAATTATTAGAATAAAATTAAATAAGAGTGTACTGCCAATTTTGTATAAAACGAGTTGATAGTTCAAGAGAGAACTAGGAGTATATATATATATATATATATATATATTGGGGGTTTCTTTGGTAGGGCTTTCAAAAATAGCCCTATCGTAGGGCTCTTTTGTGTTTCTCCACCTTTGAATAGTTTTCGGCGCGATTTTTTTTTATGACCGTGTATATTGTAGTTATTTAGAGCATCCTGCAAATTTTTAGAAAATTATGAATAATTTACAGTGCCGAAACACAAAAGAGTCCTACGGTAGGGCTCTTTTGTGTTTCGGCATGCAATAATCTGTTTTCGGCACTGTAAATTATTCGGAATTTTCTGAAAATTTGCAGGATGCTCTAAATAACTACAATATACATGATCATAAAAAAAAATCACGTCGAAAACTGTTCACGGGTTGAAAAACACAAAAGAGCTCTACGATAGGGCTCTTTTTGAAAGCCCTACCAAAAAATTACCCCATATATATTTATGTGGTAAACTAAATAGTACAAAAATAAATCTTTCAGTTAAGTAATTAAAAAACACATGTGTCAAATTATACATATATGTCTATAAAAGTATCTGAGATAAGATCTGAGACTAGCAGTCCTCTAGATATTTTAATCTTCGCCAATAGACTTCCATTGTTGTCCGGTGCGACAGTTTACGTGTAAAGTTAAATAGCCAATGGCATCATGCCACGTAGAAGATAACTGGGTATAAAATCAGAAACTGGGAGAGAGATTTGGTAAATCTGATAAAGCTTTCAAAGCTGAAATTAAGTTGCCACGTCTATTACACGTGTCAGCATACTATTTTGAGATTTTTAATTAACATGCATCCTCCTTCTGGTGGAGTCCACGTGTATGGTTAGCAACTTTTTACGAAGTTTTTGCATTAATCGATGACTCATAGGATAAATTTTTTTTTACAAAATCCCATTGCTTAAATATTACAACTAACTTAATTTGGTTGATTAACTAAGTAATGGCATATAAACCTAATCCAGCCATCTATTTTTTGGTATTAAGTCATAGAATAATTAGTGTCGGTCTTTATCTCACTTGAAAAATTACAAATACAGTAGAAGAAAAAATTGCTTGGTCGAGTGATATTTCGTTATGTCCATTATTTTTGTAAGATAAATAAATAAATAAAAGAGGGTACTTGCAAAGTAATTTGAAAAAAAAAATCCCATAGGTAATCATACAACTTGTAAGAATGGAAGAATAAGGTGAACATAATATCCCGTCAAAAAACAGTGAACACAAAATAAATATATTAGAAAGGTTAAGTACACAATGAATAATCTAAATTTGTGTTTATTAATTATATTTATACTGAGAAACACTAATTGAAATTTTTAATTCAAATAAATCATTTTCGTCTTACAACACACTTTTGAAAATGTTATTGGAGGTTTTATCAACTAAGTTTTATAACGTGATTAACACAAGTAAATAATATAGAGCACTAGATATAGTATTAAGAGAAAATTTTATGGAACATCTTATTAAAAAATTCTATTTTTCTAAAAAGTTAAAAATGTCTATTTCTTTCTCAATTTTACATTTTGAAAAAAATATATAAAATAGATAGAGTTAATTTTATTAGTCAGCAGAAGACACTAATATCTAACATATTAACAATAGTATAATAGTTTGTTTTCTAATTGATCGATAATTAGATGACGTCACCTTAGCTATGACAGCCTTCAAACAAGCTCTCCGACATTATCCTATTAACAAAAGCAAGTTGATCTTAGTAATCTCCTTAATAAAGAAGTAGATCATTTTTTCTCTACATTATCTAAAACAAGATCACAATGCTATTAAAAGTAAAATTATAATAGTAATCTCTATATTAGAAGATTTTTTTTTCTCTAATGTTATCAAAGCAAAAGAAAAATTTTGGGACCGCATAGATTATATTTCTATATTTTATTTTGAGGGTAATTATGTTTCTATATTAGTCTTCTTTTTGTTTTTTTTTTCTTCCAAAAAAAAAAAGTTGTGTTGAGAGGATGAAGTATACAGACTAAAGTCCAAAATTGCCACGTGAAATGGAAAATCATTATTAATTGAAGTACTATTATAATAATTATTATTAAAAGAGTATTTGTTCTTACTAATCAAAATTAGGAAGAAAGGTGTAGTTAATAAGATTGAAAGGAGTCCGTACATGTTTTGAAGGAGCGAGTGTCTTCTTTTCTTTTCTCGTTTCATACTTGAACCACGACTACGACCACTACCGTCCTCCTCTCCCCCTAATCCTGTGCTCTATTTCTTCTGTTTAATCTTTCTCTCTCTTCATTGATATTGCCAAGATGTCGAAGACCGATGATTCAGGTGATGACTCAAATGGGGATTCGTTTCAGCAGGTGAAACAAAGGTTCAAGGATCGATCTAAGGTACAGTTAGGCCGTGAATTGGTTTCATTTCGTTTCGGATCGTGGGTCGTGTTTATTTTTCGTATTATGATCTGGGTTTCGTTTGGTTTCTCTAGAAAGTGGCTCAAACGAAGGATTTGCTTTCGAAACAAGCGGTTCAGACTAAGGAGATCCTGTCCAAACAGGCCGTTAAGATCGCCAAACAAGCTGAAGAACACGAAAGTTTTATCAGCAAGGTGGGTCTGTCTGTGTCTATGAAAGATTAATTTGATGGATTTGGATTCGTACAGTGACAAAGTGTGAATAGCATTAAGATTTTTTTTTTTTTTTTCATTTTTAGGTGACTCATCTGATGGGAGTGCTCTGGTTTGGTGGGTTTTGCTTTCTTTTGGGAGCAAGTGAGTATATTAGTTATTTGTTTGCAGTTTTTTTTTGTGTGGGAGTAAATGCAGTAATTACTCTTGAAAGGACAATTTATTAATTTTTTATTTTGTTATATGTAACAGGACCGCAAGATATTCGTTATATATATTGTTTGTTCTATGTCATATTCGTTCCTCTTAGGTGGATATACTACAGGTTCAAGAAGTGGCATTACTATCTTTTGGTAAGTTTCACTTAATTGTAAGTTTTAATATCTTTTAAAGACGTATCTTCATTGCTGAGTAATGAATCTCAGAAGGTGTATTAAGGCAAGAGGAATTTGAGTTCGGCAGTTATACACATCTCTCTAGCTATTACTATCACTGTAAAAATGGTTAATTCCTTACTAGTTCTAGCACTTATGAAAATTTGTGTTACCTGATTTGACCATCCGTTTGAAATGAATACAATCTATAAGTTTAAGTATCTGACCCAAAAAATTACCAAATTAGCTCCCAATATGTAAATAAAGGATTGGCACCGTTTTGGTCTCATTTTGGCTTTACCAAACTCAGTTTTCCCCCTCCAGTCAATCTCGATGTTACCTAAGAGCCTTAGTTTATATATTGTTCGGGTTTTGTTCAACTCATTTAAGATGAAGTGAAGAATGACTTCATTTGTTTTCTTCATGTCTTAGGATTTTTGCTATTATGCAAATACAATTTTTTTGGTTGATCTTCTTCTGTATCCAAGGAATGAAAAGCTTTTCATGATCTGCTTCTCTTTTGCTGAGGTAAACAAGTAATCGTTTTAGCACTTTGCTGTAAAAATTTTTTGTTCTCTTTTGCTTGGAAAAGTGAGTACACTTAACTACACAAGTGTTGACTCTTTAATTGGTTGCAGGGGCCTTTAGCATGGGCATTGATTGTTTGGCGTTGTAGCTTGGTGTTTAGCTCTCTTGACAAACTTGTTAGTGTCCTTATACATCTTCTACCCGGTGAGTGCATAAAATTTTGGAATGCCTAATTGGCTTTCCCACTGGAGATGCATTCAGGTGTATCAATTTTATGTTGTGTATGGAAATTTGAATTTCGCTGGATATCTTCTTTGTTGTGTTTGTCGTGGTTACCTGTTGTTGGGGTCCCTGCATTTCAAACATTGGTTAAAGATCCAATTAGATATGAAGGCATGCTTCAGCTATTGACCCAACCAAGTAAATGTATCACCATTGTTCAACCAGTATATATTCCTAGTCTCTAATGTTTGTTGCCATACCATAGTTTACCAGTTAGTTTGTGGGCTTCCTAAAGCCATTGCGTTTATGTTGTGTAGCAGCAGCGTAGTATCTGGTTCGATCATCTGTTATTTATTATTATCATTATTTGTCATCCCCAATTATCATAAACCATTTATGCTGTTAATTTTTTCTTATATATATAAAAAATAATACAGGGATAGTTTTCTTTACCATTCGATGGTGGGATCCAGCAACCTTTGCAGCCATGCATCCGGAAGGAACTGCTCGCAGAAGTTCATGGCCTTATGTAGAAGACAAATCTTACCTATGGACATGGCTCTTTGTGGTTCCCTTATTTGCATACACTCTCTGGCAGATTCTGTACTTTCTCATCGTCAATGTTTTACGTCGACAAAGGCTGTTAAGAGATCCTGAAGTCATGACTTCCTATAGGTTCTCATTCTTTCTTCTACCTGTCCGAAATTTGTCATAATTAGTTTGCTTGAATAACCTCTTTTCCTTGTTTCTTCTCTTTCACCTCTTCTAATCACTATCTACTTTGGTAGGGAGCTTTCGAAGAAGGCTCAGAAAGCAAACAACACATGGTGGCGCCTGAGTGGTTTGCTTGGGGACCAAAACCGCATGTTTATGTACATTTTGCTGCAAGGCCTTTTCACAATAGCAACTATGGCGCTCACAGTCCCCATCTTCTTGTCTTATGAATTACATCTCATTTTTCAAATTCTCAAGGTCTCTGCCACTGCTTGGTATGGAGGGAGCTTTTTGCTTGATGTAATGCCTAGGCAAGTTATTCTCAAGGAGAAAAAGAAATCAGAGATGCAGCCGGCACAAACTCAACAAGAGCCGCCCCATATTGTGCCAGAAAATTCCGACTCCATTGAGGCACAGAATTCAGCCGAAAGCTAAGCTGTCTTTCTTAAAAAGTACACTGTTTTAGTATCAGGAAAAGAAAAAAAAAACTAGTCAAGTTTATACCCTCTAATTCTAATTTTCATCTGGTATGCCCACAAATTAGCTCTTTGTAGTTTGAATAGTGTTGGTTTGGATAGGTTTTGGTTGGTCAGAAAATGTTCTTCGATTTTGGACGTCATTTTAATCTTAAAAAATTTGTTATAGGTACGATGCACTTTTGCACCAAAAACAAAAATTGATGGATTGAAATATGAATTCTGGACATTATCTTTTATTAGGAAAGTATATATTTTTCTTAAGCATACGGAAAATGTCGACAATGTTGCAGACATATCATTATTCATGAGTGAACTTTTCTTAAAAAAACTGTCTTATAAATCGGTCACCCTCGTTATTATCTCAGTATTTTTATTTTTGCTTCTCTCACCTAATTGTCACCTTTTCCTTTTTTTTTTAAATTGTGTTCAAATGAAAAAACATTATTTTTATTTGTGTAAAGTTATTGTTTGGTGTGCAACTAAAGTTCTACATTGGTTAGATATGAGGCTTTTTTATAGAAAAAAAATCTCTAATCCCCAATTTTTTTGGCTTCTCTATATTCCACTAATTATTTTAAAATACATCATTTATTTATTTAATATATATTTAAATTATTTATAACTTTCTCTTTTCTCAATTATATTAACACTAAATAAATGAACAAATTTAGCCAGCTCAAAATTAGCCATGTGGATGAATCGTCTCAGTCAAACTAAGGTGGTGTGCCTCGATAATATCATGAGATTTGCAGGTGAAATTGTTAGTTAAGCAGGGTGCTCCAGATTCTCGCAAACATGTCCTCATCCCAAAACGGTGAAAATGAGTTGTCTTGGGATAGATCAATGCTCTCGAGACAGTGGTGTTCCATGTAAGGCGCGTGCTCCAACGCATTGGAGTGGAAAACACTGGTTAACAAAGAGTGAGTAGATGGATAATCGTAGGTAGGTGATCCTCAAAGTCTCAAACACAAAGAGCGAGTAGATGGATAATCATAGGTGATCCTTTGTTTGAGGAGAGGATTGTTGGGTGTACAACTAAAGTCCCACATTAGCTAAGAGAGGATTGTTGGGTGTACAACTAAAGTCCCACATTAGCTAAAAATGAAGCTTTTGGATAGAGTCCAAAAGCAAATTCATTTGGATTTTAGCCCAAATGGACAATATTATATTAGTACGAAAATACGTGGTATCCGAGTTCGAATGAATAATTTTTGTTATTAAATATAATTTCAATCAATGTTTTTCTTAAGAATAATTGGGAAAGAAAAAATATCTTAAATGCAGTGATCCATGCAAATAAGTGGGAATAACTTGTGACACATTCTTATTCCTTTCCATTCTTGCAAAACGAAAAATAGGTCTCTGGTTTCTAATTTTTATCTATAGTGTATTATTCTACCACAAATGTCCTTCTAATTGACAGTTTGCAGATTCTCGCGAAAAGAAAAATAAAATGAACAAAACTTTATATTATGTGAAGATATAAAATTGACAGGCTGTCATCTAACAAATTAAGGAAAAAAAAAAACCTTAGATTTAGATTACAAATTGCTTTCACAAAACAAATATTGACCTATAAAACGTATCACTCAAAATCACTATTGTGCTCTGAAACCAAGCAAACAAATACAAAAACAAGCCAAGTTAAATGTGAGGACCAGGACACCATTGCCTGATCTCCACACTATCACATTAAAAAGTGATATATGGCTTCTTAACAAATACCCCTCTTGTCGATAAAACGCGAGGGAAAAGAATGAATTGACCCAGCCATCACCAAACCAAGATGTGGGTCGAATAGAAAAAAGTGCTATACACATGGATGAAGACATCAAAAGAGAATAATACTATGCACATGATTGTTCAGCACCTTAGTTGACGTGCTAAGTGTCTTGGGAGACGAGAATTGAACCAAGGAAACCTTGTTCAATGGATCACTCAGGACGTGGAAGTAGGAACACAAATCCTGAGTTTTCACGAATCAATGGCGGAGGATCAATGTCAGCTATATCTACCTGCTGCATTGACTTGGAGATGTCGTCTACCGAGAATGGTATGCTGCATATTGATGCAATATGTGTGAATAGATGGACGATAATTTTGTAGTAGGGACCAGCAAAAGTAATTTGATAGAAGACACAGCTGAAGCGTACCTTGAATCATCGTCCAACAGGAAAGAACTGCTGACGGCATTGTTAGAGTCCTCAGTCATCATAACTCTCATGCTTGAAATTACCTATGTCATTATGGAACATATTCAGAAAAAAATTGGCAACAAAAGATTCACCTGTCAGGAGAACAGGGATTTCAAATGCCTAACAGAAATGATTCAGCTAAGTTGTGGTATAGTGCACAATGTATAATAAAAGTGACATTTTGGGTCGTTAATGGTCAAACTTACATCTGAAGACACACTGTGTGTCCCATATTTATCATCCCAGTACATTGTACTGATCCTGTATAACTGCTGGATGCTCAGCACCTGAAGTGGTGGCAGGAATCAGTACAGAAGAAAGGAATACAATTAAGGAGAAGAGGAGGATTGTAGATCAAGGTCAGACAGATAATAATAAGAGATTTAGTAAAGATGAAGCACTAACAGGACATAGTTCTTTCGTTATTTCATTCAAGGTCTTTTTGGGCTTTTGGTGTATGACCTGAAATGTTAAGAAATTGACAAGAATAAAATCAGTCTATAAGTAACGGCAACTATAAGTAGTGAAAAGGTTGTACGCATCAATCTTACCAGAAAACCAACGGCCTGTCTAATATGCTTCAATTCATCCCACGCTGAGCCTGCATACTGGACACAAAAAGATTTCAGGTGTAAGAAATATTTCATGCAGCAAAATTAATTTACGCAATATTGCAAGATACTCACTTCCTCAGAAGCCAGGCAGCACCATTGTTCTAATTCAGCCAAACCCGCTTTCACATACTCCCCGTTACTGAATGAACAACACTCGCGACGCAAAAGAAGACTGCAGAAAATAATAAGAATGTGATGTGATCTTTGAAAAAATGAAACTACCCTTAAAATTGAAGCATTTTAAGCCAACACGGGATATAGTTGAAGCCTTGAAATTTTGGAGTCACACAAAGGCATGTTAAACGGATATACCTATTGAATAATTGAACATTGATGAAAGAGAATATCTGAGTGAACACTTTACGAACTAAGAAGGCCGGAACCTGCAAAAGCCAAAGGGCACAAGTGAATGGGACTTCTCCCACATAAAAAATCAGAACATTAGAATAAACTTAAAACTCACATAGTTTGCTTTCATCATCTTTAAATAGTTGTTTAAACTTTTAACAATGCTTTGCCAGTGAGCAATCAATGCCTGCTGTGCTACAGCATTCGCTTGAGAACGCCCTTTCACTAAACTTGCCCGCGATGTCCTTGGTGCCTGAATTTTTTTGGTAATTCAGTTTCAAATTCTCAACTTTAAGAACAATTAACAACAGATTCAAGCACTGGTAGCAGTCTGAGTTACCAGTCACCCACTACTAATTTACATCTAGCATAATTATAGTGCTTTTAAGACTAACTCCAGATGCAAAAATAATACTAAATTTAGCACAAAATAAATTAATAAATGACATATTTGATGAAACTTTTATAATTGTGATCCAATGCACGTAGATGTAAAAAAGTCTACATTTAATGCTAATAATAAATAAGATACCAAAAATAATAGAAAATAGTGGAAATTAGATCCTGTACCCATTTTAAATGATACACTTTAATTTTTATCCACTATTTTTAACTTTTATTTTAGTACCCAAATTTTCAATTGATGTACCATTATACCCCTTCAATTACATGTTTTTTTTTTTTTTCCTTAAACACACTACAATTAGAATGTATTTCCAATTTAACTATAATATAACACATATAATACACATTACAACAACACTTAGAATCATGTGCTCAAATAAGAGTAATTTGAGAAATCTCATGATAATAATGGGTAAAGTTCAACTAAATATATTTAGTGTCTAATTTTAGTTAACTACTCCTAAAAATGGGTAGTTCTCAACTTTTACCAAAATAATAAGTAATGGCAAAAAAAATGAACATTTAATGCCAATAATAAATAAGATATAAAAAAATATAATAAAATAATAAGCAAGGGCAAAAAAAAAAAAAAAAAAGTGAATATTTATTGGTGATTCAAATTTGGATCGTGCTATATTTTGATCCAAATTCCGATCAACTTTTAGCAATTGCCAAATTTTGCACAATTTTTAGCACACTATTGGAGAAGTTTTTCTTTGAAGTGTGCTATATTTTAGCACTGCATCATAGATTTGTATCTCCATTGGAGATGCTCTAAGAAGCTAAGGTATGAGCCAAAAGATATGAAGAAAGTGTGCTTAAGTGATCATAAACAACTAGTTTTTTTATGTAAAATTATTTGTGGCTAGATCAACTCTGACAACCGGTAAATTTGTGATTACTGATTACCAACTAATTTAAAAAAATAGTTTCTCTTTCTAAGAAAAGTAAGGTCGATTGCAGCATAGATATTGGAAGAACTCTCAATAGCCAATCACCTGGATACACAGCCCAAGTAATGGGGAAATCTCTTTCTTTAAATTGTCTCTTATCATTCCATATATCTTCTCAAGGAAGGCAGTAAGCTGCTGCTTAAACAGCAACGCTGGGTACTTGGCCTCAACTTGCCGTAAGTCGTCCAGTCTGCCAAGTCCCCGACCATTAAGAAATGAGAGTCCTGCACTTTGAGGAGAAGCTCGTAGACCCTGTGGTTCACAGCAAAGAAAAAATCGGAAGGAGAAGAATGGCATTATCATAAGATAACCAACTTCACAAAGTGACAGAAAGAAAAAATTAGACAACTACTTCATACTTGAGACATCCTTCCAAAGAGCGATGCCGATGCTGTCCTTCGACGCTGTGGCGTCAAGCTAGCTGCTCCACTTGCTTTTAGAGTATGTTGAAGCAGCAACAATAAAGTTGATGTATTTGATAACCAATAAGCTAATCTATCATTATTATCCTGGACCTTAAACATTGCAAAGAAAACAACATCAGTATCATTTAATGGGATTTGGAACTTGGCCTAAGTGATTTGTACTGCCAAGATGTTGTAATTTTGTTAACCTACAGGTTTGCTCTTGTTTTAATTTTTCTTTACAAAATACTAACCTCAATGGATGAAGCTATTGTTTGAATAATACGATCAAAAATGCTAGTCCTCTCAACTTCAAATGACCTCCAGTGAAGAAGGCATTTATATATGACACAAGCTGCCACTGGTCTGCCCCCAGAGAATCCCAAATCTTGTGATATACACTTGATCAGTAGGTCCTGGTTCTCCTGAAACAGAAAATTAAATAACATAATTTGAATTAGAAAGAAAAAAGAAAGCGGAAACTAAATGCCAGGCATGAAACTATTTCCTAAGTTGATGACACTCACCTGCTGCTTTTCATTGAGAGATTTCTGTGGTTTTTCCTCTGATTCTGGCTCACGAGCATTTGATGTCGTAAGAGCCATATCCTGTAATTCAATAATAAATAAGAGATAAAGTTGTGGTAATTTGTTATTTATTTATTCTAAAAAAAGACAGACAAAATAAGAGTCTCCTTACCGATGCATGCCTGGGTTCACCATTAAGAACATTACCATTTTCTGGTGTCCTCTGCAAAAATAATAATAATAAGTCACCAACATTTCTACAAATCACAAAATGAGAGTATCCGCCTTAAATTCCATTGGTACCTGAACAATAACCATCTTTGGTCTTGCAGATAAAGTTTTTCCAGTTGGAGACATAGTCAATGCTTGTTGACGAAGTACTTGATTCTCGGACTCTGAGTTGGAAAGTTTCTCCTCCAGCCTGAGATAAAGAATGAGTCAAGTTAACAAACTTGGAGAGTTCGTGGTAAACCAAACTGCCATGCCAGAGTGTGGAGTTGTGAATGTTTGCATCTATTTCCATATAAATAAGAGAAGAGAAATGCAAATATTGAGACTAAAGGTAAGAGGTTATTTCAAATAGATGAATCAGGTTAAATTATCTGTAACTATGAATTGACAAATGAGGCCAAAACAATTGCAGCTCTAGATCGATCATTAGTGGCAGAAATGTAAATAGCATTCTAGGTAAAGCACCTTCATGCTTCTTTGTTTTCAAAACAATCAGTGAATTTCACGATAGCAATACAACATAGCACAGTGGGTCAACTATTATTAAAATCAACTAACCTCTGCACAGATTCCTGAAGTTGATCCACTTTTTTCCCTGCATCTTCAAGGTTTTTGGTCAGCTCTACAGTTCTCGCCTCAGCATCTGAACTAGCCTTCCTGGCCTCTTCTGCTGCCTGTCTTTCTGATAGTAGCAATGCCTGCTCAGAACAAGGGTTCATGAAGTCAGCAGAATCCAATTGATGCAAGCAGTAATTATTAATACGAGCTCATAAATTAAAATTTAGAAAATTGACAAATGGTATTTGATGAGACTACAGAAATTGTATGTATCCAGAATCACACCCAACATCCCAACCTCAACCATAGACTAAAATCTACAAGCACGTTGACGTTCTTAGCAGCAGTCTAAAAACAAAGATTTAAACTGTTTGACAAGCAATCCTATTAAACTCATAATATTGAAGCAATGTTAAGATTTGGTACCTTCAAACTCTCCACCTCAGCTGTTAATGAATCAATTTTTTCAGTGTCTTGAACTAGCACAGGTGTCTCCTTGATGACAGGTGGTGCTTCTTCAATGGCTTTTCTAGCTATCTCTCGTTCTTTAACAATTGCAGCATTTGATTCTTCTACTTGGATTTGCATTGCATGCAAAGCTTCCTGCAACTTAGCTATTTCTTGGGCTTTTTCCTCTTCTAAATCAGTCTGCAACTCGGATGAAAATTATTGATTTTTATGGCTTATCAAATTCATGTCTTAATTGTTAATCCTCCAAGAGCATGGCAGACAGGTGATATACAGCATTACTTACCCGTAACCGCTTTTCAAGTTGCAAGCGCCATGTAAGTTCTTCCACACGCTTTTCAAGTTTGTCTTTTGCTTCTTTAAGGGCACCTGTTTCTCTCGCAGCCTGAAAAGATTTACACCAGAGAAACATAATGAGACATCTTATGTTATTACAAAAGCAAAGACACACTAACCAGGTATAACAAACCATTTTAAGATTTCTGAGCTCCCTCCGAGCAACTCTTCGCCTCCAACCACACTGAGTATAAATAATAGCTTTTTGGAGTCTTTTATAATAAGAGTACGCTATGAAGCAACGCAAATGAGCCTGCAAGATACCAAAAACATGAATGATTTCATATTCACAAATTCCATGAAAATAAGCACAACTGGAGTTTTAAGCATTATAAAAGCCTAACTTTTTTGTTATTTATTACTTTTTAAAACAAAAGGAAAACATTAATCTAGAAGTTGCTGGGCTTTCATTTTAGAGTTGTAAGAACATTAATTTAGAGTTATATGAAAATGTGTTAACCTGGATGAGGATTGCGGCCTTCGTTTGCTTTCTGAATCTGAATTCATTGCGAGCAGTCATTGCCCTTAATCCTGTCTGCAATGTGATTGCAGCCAAGCGGACCGTTAAGTATGATTTTCTGCTTGTGTACAGTCGGAAATTCTTCTGTATCTGAATAGCCCCAGCTTCTCGTCGCAACTTCTCATAAAGTTCACGAGCAAAGATACCTAATTAAAATGAAGCCAGTAACAATCTTAATTGGAACAACCGAGTCAAAGTTCAATTCGCATACGACCACAAAGTATTGTATAAGAAACAAAGAAACACTGAATATTATGATTTCAGTAATTAAGTGTACAAGAAAATCTAAGCTTTTCCCTGCCCCCCCGAGCAACTCCCAATGCTAAAAAGAATCTATAGATAATCATGGACACTTGGAGTACCATTGTATATTGTTGTCGACTATTCAATATCAATTTTTATATGGTCAAACAAATTGAGTCACAAAAGAAATAGAAAAGAGTACACAAATACAAAGAAACAGAAATGATTCACTAATGCAATTTTTGTATTCCTGAAGTTCCAAATCAGACAAACTGCATCAGTAGACAGTAAAAATAAATGAGCTGAATAGCATGGGCACTAAGAACGCAGCAGTGTTTTTAACTACAAATTAAGATGATACCTCGCAGATATGATTGCAATTTAATGGCAGCTTGACGAAATTCAATGAACTCTTTGCGTGCAATATATGTTCGAATTTGCCTTTGTATAGTCCTGGCTGCATTTCCAAGCACCTCTGCTCTTTTTGCATCCAACTCGGCCATCTGGCCAGCTCGAAGAAAGACTTTTGTCTTGCCTATCTGTCAAATGATAGTTGAACAAAGTATCATGTTAGGATCAGGGCAGCTGAGACAAATTATCACAATGTACAAACGTGAGGAAGTAAACTAATAGAAGAGATTTTATGGATTTTTTTAAAAAAGTTTTGGTGAATAATTACATTCAACAGATACTTGCACACAGCAAGAACAAACATTCAGAAACAGTCATTAATTCCTCCGACATTCTTGAATAAGGTGTATCAGACATTTGAACAGACCTTGTCATCACTAATTCCTTAAGAAATCTTGTTAGAAAGTGGATGTGAGGCCCACAAACTGAACAAAGGTTAGAATCTCTGCCATTATCATCAGTTGAGGACAGTGTTGGATGTAATTTAAAATTTTCACATATTTCAAGATAAAATATTTGAAGTACTATAATAGTTTCTCAATTTTCATAATATTACATTGTACACTTTCAATATTATAGTCATCATCTCCACCCCCCAATGCCCCCTTTTCCTGCAGATTCACTCATACCAAGTTCCTCACAGCATTCCAATAAGAGGCATAGGGGAGAACCAGCACAATTGACAAACAATGTAGTTTGTTAAGATTTGTAAATCTCATCAAGGATAATATCGAGTTTAGAATATTTTAAATTTAATAAGCTAGTTATTCAAACTTAGTGACCTTCACTCTGCTCCATATTTTCACGGTGTCTCACCAATTCAAAGTGTTTGTACAGATATATGCAAATATGTTGTCATACATATGTGTCAGGAAGGGGTCTTCCCACAACTATATCATGCTCCTGAGCAGCTTGATCAGATAATAAAACAGTACACAAGAAATTTGAATCACCTGATATCCTTTTAGTCCCCTTTTGTCCAAAATCATTTCGCATGCAGTCTTGTCATCATAACTGTGCAAGTCATAACAATGGCTGATCAAAACTTCCGTAAAATAAAATGGACACTGCATTATATTGAACATGTGTATTCATCTCCATCATGGAATGAACTAGAACCTAAAAATCCTGTACTTACTTTCCGTCCAAAACTTCAGGAGCAAGAACCCCAAACCGATGAAGAAACTCATAAAATGTTCGCCTAGTAGGATATCCAGCACAGCTGATCCTGATAGCTTCAAGAACACCCTACAAGAAAACAGAATCGGCAAACATAAAGCTTAATCCGAAGCAAAACATTCCAAGGATAATGCTAAAAATTTCTTATCCAACAATATTAACAGTCTAATAAAGCAAGCTTAACAGCTTATCGCTAGAATATACTCACACCACATCGCAATTGTTGGATTATGTTGAAGTTCTCAAAAATAGCAGGCTTCAGGACATTATTTGGCTTCACACATCTGATATAGTGGGGTTCTGTTGAATTCAAGGTCTCCATCAAAGATTGAAGTTGTAACTGCATTTTTGAGAAATCATCTTACCCATTTGTCCAATAACAGATTATGTCAAGAAATCTAAAAGGAAAAGAAGAAAACAACAACAGCAACTTCATGCCTACATTAGTAGTATGATATTATTTTAACTATTGATTCAGACGATAAAAAGTGATGACCAAGACGTACTTTTGGAATGTTACTAAGTGCTAACTCAGAAAATTTTCTTTTTGGATGAGTCAAATTCACTGTAGCAGCATAATTAATTTAATAAATAATACTATAAATAAATAAAAACAGATTTGGATAAAAAAATATGGTTATTACTTCCATCAACTACCATAAATACATATATTGATAAGCTGATACCACCAAACTAGCAAAAGTTTATACAATCCACCTTAAAGATAAACATGATTTTGATATTCTGCTTAACTTAATTTCAACATCATGTACGGACTATTTTTAAAAATGAAAAGGGAAAACCAAAAAGGAGTAAACCTTGACATCATGCAGTAATATTATAAAACATAGTCATGTTGAATAAAGATTTACATCATGCAGTAATATTATAAAACATAAATTAAAGGTCGCGTAAAAAAAAATTCCCAAACAGACCGCGATCAAAGATTTTCGCGTTCATCTAATTATATAAATATATAGATAAAAATAAAGAGAAATAAACTAAAATAAATATCTGTCTCCTCCAGTATCTCCATTCAGATTCTATTTCTGCATTCTGTCCAACTGAAGTTGAATTTACCCTTATTTTTTCTGACAATAATTGCAGAGCAGAAGTCAAATATGTTATACTGTTTTTTGACATTCTTTAACTTCCACACGCTGAAGTGCAGAACCTGAATTGCAATATTATTTTTGCCTGCTTTAGAATTTATCTCTAAATAAGTTAGGTCCATCACATATCAAACTACCTATATCATTTACTTCGTGATATCTTCTTTTTCAATGCTTCCAAATTATCATTTGAGTTAAATAATAGCTTTCTACATAGATACATCCTATAATGGGAAAAACAAAGTGGCATTTAACAGATGCAGTATAAGTCGGATAAAACAGCTACAAAGTAATAAAAGCTTATCTTATCCAGTATGATATTAAGAAAGAATGGCAGTACCTTAAAGCGTGACCCAATGGAAGAGAACTTGGATGACTTTGATGATTCCTCAGGTGATGGCGGAAATAGACCTGCCACAAACGAGCATTTTGATGCTGTCAAGAGATCCTGATGCTCCGCCACCACATAATCCTTGTTTTTATCAAGAAACTGATCAGCCTGATAAGTTACCTGACAAAGCAACAAAACTTCAGGATAAATACCAGAGTTGGTCGCCTTCTAACATGACCTTAAACCCCCAAAAGAAGAAAAAAAAATCCTTACCTCCCCAGCGTAGTGAGATATAGTAAAACTAGTACGAGAAAGCTTAGGTTTAATGAAACGCTTGTTGCTTTTGAATGTCTGATACAATTTCTGAGCAAATGTTTCATGTGTTGATTTAGGAAACATGCTGTATGAAGGAAACAAAGATTCATGAGTCCAACCAGGAGAAAGAATCCAAATCATGCACGCAGACTTTAGAAAACCATGACAATAGGAGAGTATTTATGAAAAACATAAAATTTAGTATAACGTCCACGCTCCTTATAGAGATAAGGATTCTGAATCCAACGAACTTAAGATAAATATGATCGAGAAGAATTATATTGTTACCAGGCTTCATCTAAAAGTGCAATAATTCCACCAGGTTTCTGAAAAAGATTAAAGAACTTAGTTTTAGTTATCTGAAAAGTGCTCCAGAAGAAATAAAAAAACTTTTTAACTTATTTGCTTTTTAGATGTAAATCAATTACCTAGTCTGCTTATGAAAATGAAAAAAGTAACTGTCACATTATAGGAACATTAATTTTACATATAACACTAAAAGAAAGATTTTGTATATCACCTTCTCAATTAGATCCAGCACATCTTGGTTGTCAACAAACTCTATGTAGCTCCAGTTGATTTCTTCTTTTGTATATTCTTCTTGTTCCATTTTAAACACGTGCTGCAACCATATGATTAGCATACATAGAGAACAAGAGAAACTACTTCATAAAAAGAAGTGGAGAATAAAACATAGATATAGGCCAACCTGATTAAAATGCTGTTGCAGCTTTTCATTTGTGAAATTGATACAAAACTGCTCAAAACTGTTTATTTGTGGGGAAAGTTGTCAGCTGCAAATCCAAATCTCACATAAAAAATTATATCTAAATTAAATGAGCTTTACCTATTAAACTTGAAACTCTCAAACCCATAAATATCAAGGACTCCAATTAATGATTTTGAGTTTGGATCTTGACCAATTGAATTGTTAATTTTATCCACAAGCCTGTATACACGGGTGAAATTGTCAAAACCAGAATATTGAAAGTACAGTCATTTTGAAACACACTAAATGAATTATTTGCTTTTGGTATGCAAATCATTAGTTGTCCTTATTGGCAGTAAATGATAACAGAAATATATGCAACATGGGAATGCACACACATAGAAGAGGAAGGGTTGGATACCAGTCAAAGAGG
Source organism: Humulus lupulus (assembly GCF_963169125.1). Classification (NCBI taxonomy): domain Eukaryota; kingdom Viridiplantae; phylum Streptophyta; class Magnoliopsida; order Rosales; family Cannabaceae; genus Humulus; species Humulus lupulus. Next base: position 53,809,320 of record NC_084800.1, on the reverse strand, counting down.
CGTGAATAAACAGTCTTAGCTAGGGCATCCCTGCTAATCACAGCAGCAACAGGATCGAGCGTTCTTGTGATTATCTCTTCTGGCGTTACCATTACGCGCGTAATCAATGCATCTTCCAAGCTCTTGGCATCACACCTACCATATATCCAAATTAACAAAAGTATACATTATCAAAATATAAGCATTAAGGTAACAATGAAACTGCATTGCATGCAAGAGTGATTTAAAGGTATACCTAAGCAGTTCAGCTGTCATGTTAAGATGGAATCTGGACTTCTCATCCTTAATGACAGAAGAATCAATCTCCTCGCCCTTTGCAAAATTAACATTTCCAATATGCAAAATTGCAGCCACAACCCTAAAAATTGCCTCCTGGAGAGATATTTTTGGGTTAAAGATCTAAATGCAACATCAAAAATAAAATAAAAATTGCTCAGAAGAGTGACCTGTTCTTCCTCGCTGATTCCAACTACATCCATAGCCCTTCTGGTTGCGAGATATTCATGGGCATCATTTACTCCATCAAGCTCGTAACAGGTGGACTGATTTAAGTAATGGAAATCTTTTGGGTTTCCTAACTTGTAGTTCTCTCTATACTGAAATTAAAAAATAAAATAAATAAGATCAATTATAGTCTATTATTACATGCATATACAGTGAGAATTTGGCATGGAAAGATTTGAGAACAATTTGACATCAAGTTTGATTATAACTACCTCAGGAGGAGCAGCACAAAGAAGGTAAAAGCAATGATAATTTCTTTCAGGATCTGAAACTTGGCAAACACGAGATCTCTCAAGCAAATAAGTACGCACAGCTGCCCCAGATATCCTCCCATTCTTATCGAATTGGATCTCAACAAATTTACCGAAACGACTGAAGCATTAAACAAGAACAAACATTAAACAAGTAAAATACATTACTTGAATATGTTGAACCCAAAAAAACCCTATTTCCAAAGATTAATAGTTTTTATTTTACAGAAAACTTTGGAGCAAACTGATAGATGTTGCAGAGTTGAGGTTTTACAGAAGAAAAGTAGACCAGTCAAGAAGGATGTTTGAACAAAAGATCAACTGTTAAAAGATTAAATTTATCCACTTAAAATGTTTATTCATCATTCCAGATAGAAAATGGAGTACAAGAGACTAAAGAAGGCAGAGACAGAGAAACAAGGATGAAAGTAGCAAGGTACCTATATAGAACTCAAATAGTTTTATCAATAAAAGTCAACTGCTATTAAAGTACCGCCCATTTTAATCATCATCTTGTTGTTTTGTTTAATTTAAAACCATCCACTCAAAGGTTGAACCAATGATATGAGTACCGCCCATTTTTACACTAGTAAAAACAATATTATAACCATACTAACACTCAGAAGGTGCCAACAGATATTCACCTCGAGTTGTTGTTCCTGACAGTTTTGGCATTGCCAAATGCTTCAAGGACTGGATTGGACTGTAAAGAATCAAAGCAGAATGACACTTCAGGCAACAGTTACTAGTTAATTATATTTGAAAATCAAATCATTATTTAATGACTATAATTTTAACCCAATAAAGACAGCACTATCGTACTTCAAGAACTTGTTGTTCGACTGTCCTTCCTTCTACCCCAGATCGACCACCAAGATATGCAAGATACCGCATAAGCATCTTTGTTGTCTCTGTCTTACCAGCACCACTCTCTCCACTGACCAGAATTGAGTTGCTCTTCCCTTCATTGATCATCGCCCTGTCACAGATAGTAATTAACCAATATAGATCACGCTAAACGAGAGAAAATAATAAGAGAGAGAGAGATGGAGAGAGAAAGAAAAAAAAAAGAGTATGATTGTAGGATATTTAATTTCACCTGTATGCAACATCTGCAACTGCAAAAACATGAGGGCTTAGTTCACCAAATGCAGCTCCTTTATATTGTTCCATCATATGAGTATCATACAGATGAGGTAATCTTTGAAATGGATTGACAGCTATAAGTATATTTCCAGTGTATGTCTGGGGTAAAATATTATAATAAACTATCAACATCTTTCTTCCTTCTTCAGTCAAAAACTACTTCAGCATGTAAGAATATGAAATGAAAACCTTAAGCATCTTACATATATTTCATTAAGTTCATATCTAGCAGCCAAGTTATTCAGAACTCCTGGTTCATGCAAATATGACAACTTTGTCATGTCATCTACACCTCCAGGGGGAGCTTCAGTATCCTTCGGAAAGACTTTGGAGATATTTGTGACAACCTACAACAAATTTTTCAGTCAAGAGAATAATAACACCAAAGACTCAATCATATCTAACAGTCATTGTGGTAGTTTTCCGTTCTCCTAACTTTCCTCGGCAACAACCAACAAGTTAAGTTGAATCGTGATTCATGAACTACTATTTAATCAATTGAAAAGAGCCTGTGACAAACACAATCGTATTTTTATAGAGTTCCTTTGTTTGCTAAAAATTTTAATTAACAATATCATTCTTGAAATTTGTGGTGAGTGTAGCTCACCATCTTTCCATTAGTGGCATGAACATGAACTTGTTCACCATTAATTCGAGAAACTTCTCCATCAATCCATGCTTCAGCAGGATCTTCAACCCAAACATGGGAACCTACAATTATATTTACTGGTGGGGCCTGAAAAGACAAGAGTATTAGAAATGAAAAGCAAAACACATGAATACTTTACCAAAAAAATCATTTTTATTGTATATTACAAAATTTAGTGGTTAGGCTGTTAATATAGTGGTAAAAATTTCAATTAACAAGTGTGATGCAGTTTGTTTGTAAGTAAAGAAAGCAACAAAAAAGGCCAGTTTGGAGGCACATAGTGCTTGATAAACACTCAAGACTATAATTAACAAATTATTCACCAAGTCCAAACTTACAAAGAAAATAACAGAAAATGAATGTCACACTACAAATAGCTACAGCATTCTAAATACTGTATTATCATTGGTACTCATGCCTTATCTTCTCTCCTTTCCTTTTGCCATTGACTAGTCCTTGACTACAAAATTTGAGCAGCAATTAACTGGCCATGGTTCCATATGTGAAGATACATACGACAAGTGTACAGATCCCAAACATGGTGTGAATACAAAATAAGCCAAGCTCCCTTTTTTCTCAGAAAACAAATACATGTACTACTCCCTAGTCCCTTCTAACCTAGTAAACTAATGACCATCTCATTCATTGTAATAATGACTCTGATACACTGACTAGTATTTATTTTAATCTCACTTATCTTGAAAGCGAAAAACTTACTCTCCAGCGTTTCATAATTAATAAATTATACTTGCTATAAACCAGCTGAAGTGACTATACAAAGTTGTCGAGTTGATGTTAGAACTGTGTCACAGTTACTACATAGTACAATATCTTCTTGCTTTCGTGAGGCAATTACTAAAAGCATATTGGTATTGGCAATAAAACCAATTCATTCACATTAGATTCTATGCCATAATCACTGACACAATCCTATAAACAAAATTCTAATTTGGCTTCAAGACCTATAATTCGACAATGCGAAGATTCAATAAACATGAAATTGGAACATATGTGAGCTATAAACAGCTAAACAGAACCAAATGCATCAAATTTCCTCTATACGCCAATGATTTTCTAAAGTTTGCACATCATATCATGATTTTTCAAAAATTAGATAAATAATCAAATATTTATACTCCTAGAAACACATCAAAGCCGATTCAACTCGACTAGCAAACGAGTCAAAGAAATCAACCAATCAATCATGCAAAATTATAATTAAAAAAAAAATCAATCAATTAAAAACTAGATGCTTTGTTCAAGTTACCATATTGATTGAACTCGGCGATCTTCTCCGCTAACTCATCCGAGAACAGAACCGAGTAGAAGCAGAAGGAACTCGGTGGGTCAGATCGGAGAGAAGATGAGACCGGCGGCTTTAAAATTTTCAACGGCAATTTAGATGGAGAGAAAGAAAAAAAAACCAAAAAAATAACTAAAAAAAACAGAAATGAAGTTTTCACGAACTGAAGAAGACGATAGGAAGCGAACAAAGCACAGAGAGGGATTTTCGCCCCTTTTCGAAGGTTTTGGTTTTGGTTTTTCTTTAAAATGAGGTGAAATGGAAGCTTATATATAATATATATTTATTTTATACGAAAAAGCAAAAAAATTATTATTTGAGCTTCTCTCTCTAAGCTTGTTTATGTCTTTGCTGTGATTTTCTCTCTCTAGAAATTTTATTTATTTATTATTTTTATTATTATTTGTACTTAAACTGAAGAAGATGGAGGACTAGTTCGGACATTCGTGACCTCCATAAAGCCACAAGCAGTGGCTCTCAGCTCTAAAACCGACATTGAAGAGCTATATCAAAGGGACACAGTCTTAGAATTTCCAAGTCCATCTCTGTCTTTGGGCAGGAATCTCCTCTTTTTACGTTTACATATTTACCCTTTTAGTGTTTATATTTATAAGAGTTTTTTAATTTTTTTTTATGATTACAAACTTTTGGATGAATTAATTATAGTTATAGCACGTAGTACGTAAAATAAATAAATATATATCATACATCTGATGCTTGATCATTTGGTGGGCAAAAATAAAACATTTTACTTCAGTAAGTTACTATATTAATTTAAGCCTAATATATAATAAATCGTATTCTAGATACATTATATATGGAAATTAACAATAGAAATAGCTTTAGGTTTTGCTTCCATTTAATTATTGGGCCATCTTAGGAAAAAGTTGAACCACTTTCAGAGTCAAAACTGCATACATATTTTCCATTACCGTCGATGGTGGGGATAAATTAGTAATTTCATAAATCATGAAAGTAAATTTTCCGGACAAAAAATATTTGAAATACTCTCCGACCAAAAAGTATTTTTTTTAAAAAATAAATAAATCGAAAATATAGCGAACATTACAATACGATATCGCCCACAATTCGCTGGCGCCTAAATATTTTCACTATATTTTATGAGCGATAGAAATATTTGTGTACGAATCGCTCGGACCGTAAAATTTTAATACCCTACATCACTATTGCATAATCATGGGCTTATCAACTACAACGTTTCATTACACGTGGGTGGGTCCGGTCAACCAATGAATGTGAAACGTTACTATGCCATAATTTTTTTAAAAATTAATTAATGCCTTTCATTATGAATTTTAATAGATAGATTGAAAATACATATTTGAAAATCTTACTTATTTTAGCGTGTGATTAAAATTCATAAGATTTAATTATACATAAGTCCCTTTCAAAAAAAAAATTAAACAATCAACTAACATGAGGGATAAGTAATTGATTATTAAGCAGTGTAATTAGTAACTCGATCACAAATGTCCACTATATGATTGTGCCCCCGAATAATTCGTGATGTTAAAAATTCTCTTTGAATTATACAAGTTACTAGAATATGAGATTTTTGTCGAATTTCGTCTTGTGTGGCCAACATATTGATGATGTGGTATTTTATGTGTTGATGTGCCAATGTCATATGTAGAATAATTAGCAATTTTGTCATTGGCATTTTGTCTCTTGATATGATAATTTTAAAGATTTAATTAATGTTTTTAAGAAAAAAATTATATTTTTTAAAAATAAAAATGGCACAATTTGATAGTGGTCAAAATTCGAGAGGCAACATTGTTAATTATTCTACATATGGCACTGCCACATCAACAGATAAAATGTCACATCATCATTTTATTAGCCACTTATGATGAAATCTAACAAAAGTCTAACATTTCAATAATGTGTATAATTCAGGGGGAATTTTAACATTGTGAATCATTCGGGGACACGATCATATAAATGTCATAGCTCAGGGGCAAAAATGTTATTTATTCTTTAATTTATGATTAAATTTTCTAAATGTGTTTGAAAAAAAATTAATGCCAGGATAGATGATAGCTTGTTACAAATTATCAGGTAAATGGTAACAATCTACTATCTTTTATCATTTCCTTATAAAATAACAAGATTAGATCGTGGTCGTGTCAAGTACTATAATATGGGTATAAAATCTTATGTCTTCAAAATATGTTATTTTATCTTGCTATCTAAAATTTGATAAATTATTATTTATATATATAAATATGTATTTAAATAAATATGTGAGAAAGTAAATTTAAGTAAATAGTTGATTTGTTCTATCAAATTTTGAATACTAGAACATAAAAGACACATGTAATTAGAGATAGAATATATTCATATTACATCATTTATTCAGATGCCACATATAACATAAACATAATAATAAAATCATAAGATTTTCATATAAAAATAATAATAGAATCATAAACATCACAATCAAGGAGGCACATTAGTGGACAGGGCCTTTGTAATGCCCCGAGTTTCCTAATAAGGGTTATGACCTTGATTAAGAGGCCGGGAGGGCCATTATTGATTTATTATGTTATTTAGTGATCATATACATGTTTATGTGAATTATATTGTTATATGATGATAAATGCATGCATATGGGTATATTTATAATTATAAGGGCATTTTGGCAATTTGGCCCGCTGAGGGCGTAATTGTGTATTTTCGTGCATGTGGGTGAGTTATGAATTGTACCACATTATATGTGGATTTGTTCGAGCTTTTCGGCATGAGACGATCATGGAATGCAAGTGTTCGGTCTAGTCATAACGGGTTTAAGTTCGGGGCTCGGAGTGAGTCTCGGGGTGATTTTTAATGATTAAAGCATTACCGGAAATTAAAGGGTAATGGGGTATAATTTATTGGTGTTTGAGAATATCGAGAATAGCGGGAATTGGATGGTGTTAATTATGATTAATGAAATAGGTGCGAAAGGACGATTTTGCCCTTGGGAGCCTTTAGAAACCCTTATTAGACCTAGGGGTATTTTGGTATTTTCACCCCTAGAATAGATATAAGTCATTAAGGCTGTAGAAAGAAGAGGAAAACAGAGTCTCTTTTCTCCTTCTATTCCGATGGTTTTCTCCTTGAATTTTCAAGCTATTTTTGAGGAACCAAGCTGGGATAAGCTAGGGTTATGCTCCACCATTGAAGAGGATGTGTTGCTGAGATTGAGGTGAGTTTTTAGCCAGTAGAACTCTTGGTTTTGCTCTGTTTTCTTAGTTAAGTTTCAGCTGGCTTTTGAGTTAAAAAGTTGGGAATTGATTGAAGTTTTGGCTAGGGTTCTTGTGGTTGTGATGCTTGGGGCATGTGAGGATGGTTTTTGGGTTCATTTGGCACCAAAAATGGGATTTGGAAGCATTGGAATCGAGTTAGAATTGAAGGAGTTGAAGAAAAAGGTTTCAGGGGTGGTTCAGTCTGGGGGTAGCGCTACAGCGCCCATCAGAGGGCGCTATAGCGCTACACAGGTTTGCTGATGGGCGGTTTGTGGTTCTGAGAAGAGCACTGGGGCGCTAGGAGGGTAGCGCTACAACGCTACCCTGTTTCTTCAGAACCCCGTTTTGAGTGTTTTTAAGGGTTTTTGGCTCGAGGTTTCAATCCTTAAGGCCCAGGATCGAATCTACTCACCGTGTGGGTACATTTCGAGGTGCCGAGAGTGGGGTTTAGACCAAGACCCTATCTTTGTTGATTTTCATTAATCAGAGATTTTATTTGGTTATGACTAGGTGACCGCTAACGGATTAAGGATCGATTGTTCTCAAGGGTCGTTCTTGTTCTAATTCTTGCTCGAACCCAAGGTAAGAAAACTGCACCCTGTGTATATGTGACATGCATGGTTATTCTTGATGCATGTTGAGTGCTTAAATGTAATGCACAAGAAACATGTGATTAGGACATGCTATGTATACTGAATATGATATTGTTCAGAGCTTGAGCCTCTGTGTTTATGCATGATCCTAATTGTGCTAGTAATTGTTGAGTAAGCATGCTGAATGCCCTGTATTCGAATATTTGACATATGATATATGTTTGGTGGCATTGCTTACTTGTGTATGGTACCACTTGTTCAGAATCGGCACTGGTCGCGTATCACTGACCTAAGAGTCAGAAACAGCATAAGCGTTCTGAACGCAGGGCCGAATGAAGATTAGATCTAATCGATATCAGCACTGAATGACTCATATAGGGTATTAATGATGGACCGGCCCTAAGGTCGATGAAACTTATAAGCACTTGTCTAGTCTAAGACTAGTTACTCAAAGTCAGGGCCAAGGGCCTAGGTGGCTGCTTGTCACATGGCTAGGGAGCAGTACTCCATGGTTATTGTAACGCCCTGGCTACCCTAGAACAGTTACGGAGAACGGTGAACCGGAAATTTGACCCGCTACCCGAGTCCTTTGGTTAAAAACGTGATCTAAGTGTTATTATCAGGTTAAGGTGGAAAACCAGTAAAAAGGAAAGGATACATTTCATTAAGTAAATAAACTGCTCATGAGCCTTTGAAAATGTTTACAAGTAGTTCAAGTTACAAAAGAGTTGCTACAGTTCCAAATATACAAACTTCGCCGGCCTAAGCGGCAAAAATAGGGTAAACCCCTAGTCCCTCTGAGAACTCCTTGACCGTGGCGGTCAAGCGGCCCTGTATGTACATTACATCGCCCAAGCTCTCCACTCAAGGCTAGCCAAGCTTTTCCTTTCCTTTACCTGCACCACGTAGCACCCATGAGCCAAGGCCCAGCAAGAAAACACAATAGGATACGGTATAATATCAACAACGATCATAATAATCATCCAGGACTATCAGTCCAACAAATAGGTGACAATAGCCAAAAGTCACAGTAATGAGCATCGCTCCCTCTAGCCATGTGACGATAGGGTCACCAGGGCTTAAGCGATAAGTGTTTCATTCATAAGTTTCTTCAGGACAGGTGCATGGTGATTGGTCACCAACATAACCTTCCTCACGGCTCTAGAGTCGAAACTATGGACAACGTCCCTTAGCCACGTGACAAACGGTCACCGGGGTCATATACCTTGGCTATAGTCATCTGGTCGTAGACCAAGCAAGCGCTTATAGGTTCATCGACCTTAGGTCGGTCTCGCATTAATGCCATAGAGCCACTCAATGCGTAATCATCGACTTTAGAGTCGGTCCCTGACTAGTCAGTGTCTTAAACAGGTGATTAGCAATCATTAGCATTTGATATGCAATCCACGTTCACATATAACAAACAACATCTCAATATCAAACCATGCATGTCATATACCTGTACAGAGTGCAACTGTGTCCATACACTGTTTTCTTACCTCAAGTTCGAGCGAGAAGTATGATAAAGACGACCCCTGAGAACGATCGGTCTTTTAGTTCCTTAGTAGTTACCTAATCACAACCAATTATAACCTCCATTAATGAGAATCCACAATAATAGGGTCTTAACCCAAGCACCACCCTCGGGACCTCAAAACATGCCCACACGGTGAGTAGAATCGATCCCAGGCCTTAAGGATTGAAACCCCAAGTCAAAAACCCTTAAAAACACTCAAAACGGGGTTTGGAAGGAACAGGGCAGCGCTACAGCGCTCAACCCCTAGCGCTACAGCGCTATACTCAGAACCGCCCAAGTGCCAGAAACCCTCCTGAGGAGCGCTATAGCGCCCTAGGGTGGGCGCTGTAGCGCTACCTCCAGCCCAAAACTTCCCTGAACCGACCTTCTTCATCTCCTTCGATTCTAACTCGATTCCCAAGCTTCCAAAGCCTATTCTTGATGCCAAGTGAACCCAAAAACCATCCCAACACATCCCAAACATCACAAGCATGGGAACCCTAGCCAAAACTCCCAACAAAACCCATGAATTCACCCTAAACATTTCAGCTGCAAAACAAAACTAAAACAGAGCAAACCAGAGAAACTATGGTTAGAAACTTACCCAAAGCTTGGCTTATGAAGCTCTTCAATGATGGAACACACTCCCAAACTCCCAAGGCTTGCTTCCCAAGCTAGAATCCTCAAAGTTGACTCAAAAACCACAAAGAACAGAGAGAAAAAGAAGGTACGGGAGAACTCTCAAAGATACTCTGTTTTTCCATCACCTTTTTCAGCTAAGTAAGGTTATATCTATCCTAGGGGTGAAATGACCATTTTACCCCTAGGTCATTTAATACTTTCTAAAGGCTCCTAAGGGCATTTTTGGTACTTTCGTCCTAACTCGTTAATCATAATTAACGCTCTCCAATTCCCGTTATTCTCGAAAATCATAAACACCAATAATTCACATCCCGTTACCCTTTATTTCCCGGTAACGCTCTAATCATCAAAATCACCCCGAGACTCAACCCAAGTCCCGACACTTAATCCCGTTGTGACTAAACCGCTAATCAATAATCTACGATCGTCTCATGTCGAACAGCTCGAACAAACCCACATCATAATGTGGTCTCAACATATATCACCGACATGCATACAATTAACATTATACTATAATATAATTCTCATAAATATGCATAAACACATTTAATAGCGTAATTAAGCAATTATGGCCCTTCCGGCCTACAAATCCAGCCGCTAAACCACAATAGGGAATCCGGGGCATTACAGTTATGACTCTATGGTCATGAGGAAGGTTATGTTGGTGACTAATCATCATGCACCTATCCTATTTAAGCTAGTGAAAGGATCACTTATCTACTCGATGGGTTTATGCTGGTGATTATTTCACCAGATACCTATCTTGTTTAAGCTAGTGAAAGGATCACTTATCTACTTGATGGGTTTATGCTGGTGACTATTTCACCAGATACCTATCTTGTTTAAGCTAGTGAAAGGATCACTTATCTATAAAGGGAACGGAACCCACCTTAGTGACTGTACCACTGCCACTCTTCTATTTTGGGCTAAAAGCCCTGGATGATTATCATGATAATTGGTTGATGTGCTATACTCAACATTACGTGAGCTCGTTTGCCTGCTTGAATAAGGCTATATTTGCTAGGCGTGCGCCTTATGATTTGATGACATGTTATTACTGTTCATGAGCATATTAAGTTTTCTTGCTGGGCTTCGGCTCACGGGTGTTAAGTGGTGCAGGTAAAGGCAAAAGAAAGTTGGACCATCCTTGAGCTAGAGAGCTTAGGTGACGACGTGTACATTTGCGGCTGCTCGACCACCACGGCCGAGGGTTGGAAGAGGAACTAGGGTTAAACCCTGATTTGTCGCTTAGATCGGCCTGTTGTAAATATTTTCCTGTAATAGGCTCTTAAATTATATTTTTGGGATCCCAATGTATATAATAAACGTTATATCTTAACCAAAACTTTTAATCCTTAAACCGCTAATCATACTTAGTTACACAATTTTGGGCCAAATGACTCGATTAGCGAGTTTAGCACTGTAACACCCAAAGTTACTAATAAGGTTTAGGACCTTGATTAGCGTGCCTGGAGGGCAATAAGTGAATTAACATGATAATATATGAATTTGAATGAATATGTGATTAGAATGCATGTTTAGGTGGTATAAATATGCATGAGGACCCCGTTTGCATGTTAGGGGTAAATTGGTAATTTTAGCCCGCTGAGGGCATAAATGTGATAATTGTATTATGTGATTTTTACCACGTGGGTGTGGTGATATTAATGTGATGCACGTGCCGAGACGGTCCTAGGGAGCTAGTTAACATAAAAGTCACAACGAGATTTTATACCCGGCTCGGGAGGAGCCTAGGGGTACTTTGGGAATTTCGTAAGTTGAGTTGAGAATTAGTGGTTAATGGTTATTGGTGATTGAGTAACCTGGGTAACCATTTTTAACTGCTGAGAGTAACAAGGTGTGATGGGAAAATGGTAGAATAGTAATAGAGATGAAATGACAAAAAGGGCCTTGAGGTTTAGTTAGGAAAGGATTTCTATGAGGGGTAAAATAGACTTTTGGCAAAGGTTTAGATAAATTTCAGCTGAGGGAAAAGAGGATTTACGTGTTAACACTTGGGCATGTTTTGTTTATGCTGAAATTTGGAAGAAAACTAGAAGAGAAGAGGAAAGGAAGAAAGGGGGCTGAAGTTGGGAGACCTAGGAGGAGAATCAAGGTGGTTTAAGGCAATCAAGTTGATCATAAATCAAGATTGTTCTGAGGTAAGAATTTTCCCTGTTTTACTGAGTTTTAAATTTGATTTTAGAAAGTAAGAATGAGATTTGAAAGATAGTTTGGCTGGTTTTTCATGGAAAATTCAGTTTGGATAATCAAGGGGGAAGTGGCTTGAAGCTGGGATTAAGGTGAATTCAAGCTAAATTCTTGATTGATGTAATGCCCCAAATTTCCTAATAAGGTTTAGGACCTTGATTAGGAGGCCGGGAGGGCCATAATTGATTTATTATAGTATTTAATAATTATATGCATGTTTACGTGAATTATATTATTATATGATGGTGAATGCATGCATATGGGAGTATTTGTTATTATAAGGGTATTTTGGTAATTTGGCCCCTATGGGCGTAATTGAGTATTTTGGGTGCATGGTTGTGATTAATTAATATAGCCACATTATAAGGTGGATTGGTTCGAGCTATTGACATGAGACGATCATGAGATGTAAGTGTTCGGTCTAGTCATAACGGGTTTAAGTTCGGGGCTCGGGGTGAGTCTCGGGGTGAATTTAATGATTAGAGCATTACCGGAAATTAAAGGGTAATGGGATATAATTTATTGGTATTTGGGAATATTGAGAATAGCGGGAATTGGAGAGCGTTAATTATAATTAAAGGTATAGGTTGGAAATGACGAATTTACCCTTGGGAGTGCTTAGAAGCTTTTAAATTGGCCTAGGGGCGTTATGGTCTTTTGACCTTAAGGATTTATATGACTTAAAGGCTGTAGAAAATACAGAACCAAAACAGAGCCTATCCTCATATCTCCCTTTCTCTCTCGTACAAGGTTTCCTTCACTCCTTCCTTTGGATTTTTGAGAGCCCAATTGAGGAGTTAAGCTAGGAAATTAAAGGTGGAAGCTTAGGAGTTTGGTTCAGCCATTGAAGGAGGTTCAAACTCGGATTTGAGGTAAGTTTCAACCATTAGTTCCTGGTTTATACTTTGTTTTAGTTTAAGATTTCAGCTTGTGCATTCTTGGTGATTAATTGGAATTAATGGAAGTTCTTGAGTTTGGGAACTTGGGTTTTGATGAGGGGGAGTTATGGGTGATGTTTGGAGGTTTAAATGAGTGTTTGGAAGAGGTTTTGAGTTGATTTGAAGGCTTGGTTCTAGGGGAATATGCAGGGGAGGTCGAGCTGGTGCGTTGCTGATTTTTGGCTGATCTGGGTAATGAGCCGCGGCCTAACTTTTGTGTGCCGCGGCCTAAGGTGGTTTGTGAGGCAGAAATGCCTCTGTCAGGGAGATGAGCCGCGGCATGGCTGTGGTGAGCCGCGGCCCATCAAGGCAGATTTGGCTAAAAATGGGTTTTTGGCCTAGGGATGCTAGCTTAAGGCCTCGGGGTTGGTCCTAGTACCCGGTTAAGTGGGGATTGATGTTCGGAGGCTAGATATTGGTTTGGAAACTTATGTTGACCATTTTTATTGATGGTATCTTATATTTGGTTATGACTAGGTGACCGCTAAAGGACTAAAAGTTGATCGTTCTCAAGGGTCGTTCTTTTAATTGTTCTAGCTCGACTTTGAGGTAAGAAAACTGCACCCTGTGTATGTGAGACATGCATGGCTATTATTGATGCATGTCGGTTGATTATTATGTATGACATGCATGGCTATTATGATGCATGTTGGTTGATTATTGAGTATGACATGCGTGGTTATTATTGATGCATGTCGGTTGATTATTATGTATGACATGCATGGCTATTCTTGATGCATGATGGTTGACTATTAAACGTGACATGCATGGCTGTTATTGGTGCATGTTGGATAGCTGGATATATTGCATATGATGCATGGGAAACATGTGATTAGGACATGCTTTGTATACTGGGTATGATATTGTTCAGAGCTTGAGCCTCTGTGGTTGTCCATGGTCCTAATTGTACTGGTATCTGTTTAGTAAGCATGCTAAATACCTTGTTTATGGATATTGAACATGTGGTATACGATTGGTGGCATGACTTGCTTGCGTATGGCACTGACTAATCAAGGACCGACTCTAAAGTCGAGAATCACGCATTGAATGGCTCTATGGCATTAATGCTAGACTGACCCTAGGGTCGAAGAACTTATAAGCGCTTGCCTGGTCTACGACCAGATGACTATAGCCAAGGTATATGACCCCGGTGACCGTTTGTCACATGGCTAAGGGACATTGTCCATAGTTTCGACTCTAGAGTCGTGAGGAAGGTTATGTTGGTGACTAATCACCATGCACCTGTCCTAATCAAACTTATGAAAGGATCACTTATCAGTTAAGCCCTGGTGACCCTATCATCACATGGCTAGAGGGAGCGATGCTCATTAGTGTGACTTTTGGCTACTGTCACCTATTTGTATGGACCGTTGGTCCTGAATGGCTGTTACAATTACTGTTGATATTATATCATGTTATCTGTTGGTATTACACCATGTTACCTGTTGATATTATATCATGTTATCTGTTGGTATTATACAATGTTATCTGTTGATATTATATCATGTTATCTTATGATATTACGTCATATTATCTGTTGATATTATATCATGTTGGATTGTGTTTTCTTGCTGGGCTTCGGCTCACGGGTGCTACGTGGTGCAGGTAAAGGCAAGAGGAAGCTGGACCATCCTTGAGTTGAAGAGCTTAGGTGATGACGTGTACATATGCAACTGCTCGTCCGCCACGGCCGAGGTTTAAAGTGGAACTAGGGTTGAACCCTGTTTTGCCGCTTAGAACGGCCTGTTGTAAATATTTTCTGTAATAGACTCTGAAACTTTATTTTCGGGATCCCAATGTATATATTAAACGTTCTAGTGAAACGTTACATCTTAACCAAAATGTTTAATCCCTAAATCGCTAATCATACTTAGTTCACGATTTTGGCCAAATGACTCGATTAGCGAGTTTAGCACTGTTTACAAGGCACACTGTAACAGTCCCATGAGTTGGGGCGTTACAATTGAGGTAAGAGTTTTTATCATGTTTGAATTTCATATCTAGTATGGTTTGAGATTTTAGAGGCATGGTTTATATTTTTCAAGCTCTGGTTTAGTTCTTAGAAGCCATGGTTTGAGTTTCTGAAATATGAAACTCAAGTGTGGATTTTGGGTGTGATTGTGTAATTAAGCTTGTTTTGATGTTTATAGGTTGTTAAATGGTTTATTTGGGGTTTTAAATTGGTATTGGGGTTTAGGTATTTGTTTGGGTTGAATTGGAGGTGTTTTGGCTCGGGAATTAGTCATCTGTAAACATATTTTGAATTGTAAATATTTACAAACCTCGTTTTGGGATCCCGAATGTTAAACTCTTGAACTTTTAATGAAATAGAGTACTTTTAAAGATTACAGCCTTGACCTTTTTGTTTAATCACACTTTCGTTCTAAAACCTCATTTAGCGAGTTAATTGCACATTTTAAACCCACTTAGTAACGGCTCTAAGGTAGTAGGGTGTTACAAGCACTGTTTACAAGACACACTATAACGGTCCCTGGAGTTTGGGGCATTACAACTTTGGTATCAGAGCGAGCTAAGGTTTATGGTTCTTGAAGACAAGCCGGGCATGTACACTCGTCACTGAAGATAGCTTCACTCAAGGAATGGTAACTATTTATGTAGTTATGTGCTTAACTACTTAAATAGAATGTAAATGCTTTACCTGCACATTGTATTAGGGAGCATGAGATTCTGATAGAGCCTGGCTCTTGACTATGTGATTATATGCTCCGTGAATATATATATATGGATGTGATCATATGATTACCTGCTCCATGAATATATGTAATTGTGATATTTGCATGCTGGAGTTGGAGGCATGGTGTGAATGTTGGAAGAGCAGGGATTATGATTGATGTATGAATGTCATGGGCATGTTTTTAGCACTGCAAGTGGTTTGTGATGTGGTGTGGTAAGATTGATCCCGTGGGGGAAAGCTCTTGATATGCTCGTCATGATTAATGGGTCAAGTTATTGACTGTAGATTCAATCAGCAGGTTTATATTCAAGGCAGATAATGAGGTCTGGTGGTGGTTATTCAGAGGCCGGGAGTTACAGCCAGGGTATCAGTTCTTCATCTGCTCCTATAAATTTTTCAGCAGACATTCACAGATTTGCAATCGAGATTGCAGAGGCATGAGGAAGAGATTAGGTGTTAGAAGCAATAGCAGAATATGTTGGGAAGCACCTCCTCCTTTGTTGCGCTAGGAGTGGCACCAGCTTTGGCTCAGCCTAGGATTGAGAGCAGGTGGGAATTTCTCTGTGGAAAATTCCAGGAGTATTACCCTCCAGTCTTCGAGGGATGCCTAGATCCATTCGGAGCTGAGCGATGGATTGGCATGATCAGTTCCATTCTTGATAGTATGGGGCTGGTGGGCATGATAGGGTGATCTGTGCGACATATGTATTGCGGGATGATGCCCGGACGTGGTGGGAAGTAGTATCCCAGACTCGAGATACAGCTGTGATGGACTAGAAAGAATTTAGGCAGCTATTTAATGAGAATTATTACTGTGATGCAGCTAAGACTGCTAAGATGAATGAGTTTCTGAGTCTCGTTCAAGGAAAGGCATCAGTAGCCGAGTATGTTAACAGATTTGAAGGTTTGGCCAAGTTTGCTTTAGACATGGTAACCACAGATGTAGCTCGGAAGGAAAAGTTTGTTCAGGGATTGAATCCTGGAATAGCTCAGGGCGTTAGAGTTGCCCCAGTGCATGAAGTCTCTACCTATGCTCAGGTGATAGAGAAGGCTCTTGCTGTTGAGAGCATAAAAGATGAGAATAAAAGTGCTAGGGAGCACGAAGCTCAGATAGTGGTATCTCCATTTATTGGAGCAAGCAAGAATGAAAGCTAGAAGACTCGTCCAATATGCACTCGGTGCAAGAAGCGTCATCTGGGAGCATGCCGAGCAAGGGCATGTTTTGCATGTGGCATGGTTAGGCATTTCAAGAAGGATTGCCCAAGGCTAAGAGAGCATGAGCAAAATGGGATAGACAGCTTGATTCCAACTCGAGTGTTTATTCCGAGGCAGTCAGAGTCTGAGACCAAGACTAGTTCCTCGAGGGTGGCAGGTCAGTTTTTGGTTCTGTACTTTATTTTGCGCTGACTGAATTGGTGCCATGTTGTCCTTTATTTGTTGTATATAGATAGGTATAAAGTTGATATACAGGTCATATGGTTATGTTATGTTATGATGAAAAGTGATATTGTATTGGTAATTTAAGAGATCAGATGAATTATTGTAGAAAGACTCGTTAGTGACTTTGATAAAGCTAGTTATGACTGGCTTTGGTTTGATCCAGGGTATGGGTTGGTTAAGTAATTGTGGGGCAATGCTAAATGGCAAGGAAAGGATAGTAACTCTTGAGTTTAAGAGTGGAAAGCCTTGTGACAATTGGCACTGTACATGGATTGGATATGTTTATGACATCTGTAGTGAGAGCTAGAGTTCGATGGTAGAGAGATGCATGGAGCTCTTAGTTAGTGTGGTAGATACCACTTAGATTGTGCCAGCGGGGTTAAGACAGACTGGATTAGTCTGTAAGTTCTGGTTGTGTTTCCAGGGGATGTGTCAGGGTTTTTCTTTTATATGAAAAGATAGAATGGTGAATAAGTTAATGCAGGAATGGAAACAAGATTTAGGGCACTGTTTTGAATGGCTCAACAGTGTTGTAAGAATAAAAGGCCTAGATAATGAGTAATATGGAATTCTTTAAGGTGGATCTTTGATCTGGTTAGCACCAGTTAGAGATCACGGAAAAGGATAAATAAAGGATTGCTTGTATCAGGTAAGGATACAGGGAGTGTTGAGTTATGTGTTGGAAAAAATTGTTTAATGCCAAGTGATTATGAATCAGGTGAACAGAGCATTCAAAGGTTTATTTGAATGGGGATTGTGATCATCTTGGACGATGGTATTGTTAGGAACGAGTTTCCTAATGCCCAGCGGAATGATGGTATGGTTGGCCCAGTGTACAACAAAATTTTTGTAACATATTTAAACTACCTTTAAATATGCGGATCCATTAATATACATACATTAATCATAAACAAGATAAGGATAAAATTAATACCTCTTGAATCCTATCAAGTATCCTTGCTATCTTTTCGTATTTAGAACGATCTTCCTATCCAAGCCGCTCCCACGTACTCACACCAAGATCTTCCAAAGCGTTCTCTACACCTCAAGAAATGTGTGGGCACTTAAAGAATGAATGATAGTTTATTTGTGATTCTACTTGATGTTCTCAACACATGAGATCAAGAGAATAGGCCTGAGAATTGGTTCTTTATTTTCAGGGAGAGAAAACTATCGTTTTATTTTTCACAGAGCGAATGTTCAGAGTTGTCTCACATCACTTATCTGAATAATTTTCTGATTAGTCATACTTAAAAGAAAATATTCAAATTTTAAAAAATAAATCTATAACCATTTTACAATTTACTTTTTAATTAATTAATTATTCTATTAATGAAAAAATCCAAAAATCAAATTTTGAATTATCCATTAATTAATTAATTAATTAAATAAAAATAAAAATCTCATCCCTGAAAATGCTGGCCCTACACGCCACACATAGTCCATGGACTGTGTGTGAACGTGTAGCTTCCTAATTTCTAGGGATATTGGTTTTTCAAATTTTATTTAATTATTTATTCAAATTACATTGTCAGATAAGCTCTAATAACCTGATAACTAATTCAAATTAATCATCTCTTTAATTAATTATCAAATATAATTAATTATTTGAATAAATATTAATCTTTTAAATTCAAATCCAATTTGAACTTATTAGATTATTTTCTCCCACTCAAATAAAGATATTTAATTAATTATATCAATTAATTAAATCCAAAATTTTCGAAAATAAATATTTAATTTATTATAATTTCGAAAAATTATAATTAATTATTTAATTAAATTTCGAAATTAATTTAATTATTTAATATAATTTCGAAAATTATACAATAATTAAATATTAATTAATTTTATTAACTACAACTAATTTGTAATTAATTAATTAATCACTATTATCATATAATTGCATATTTGGCCTGAAGAACAAATTTTTTCTTAAATATGTCTTCAAACTATTTTCCCTTCATATCATCTCTTACCTTGAATAGTGTTGATAGAGCCGCTATGGGGACCTATGGACCTATAATTCCAAGCTCCAATAAATTTGAGATTATTAATTAAACTCTTTAATTAAATAATCTTAATTTATTAATCTCATCATTATTCCACTATAAATATGAGACTGCACTCTTGTAATTATAGACATTTCATTTACTGAGTACTTTATAATCATAAAGCGTCCATTGATATAATCATTGCATACAACTTGACCCTCTAATAATGGTTCATAATTAATCGGGAATTAAATTACCGTCTTACCATTTTAATTATCTCTTGTTTCCTTAAGTACCATTGACTCTACTAGTGAAGGTTAATTCATAACTAAATTATGAATTTGAGCTGAATAACCTTTCAGTCCCAAAAGTCAACCCTTAAGAGAACCATCATTCAATCTCTTGCGATAAGGCATAGATTCCATATCTGTATACTATGTCCCCAGCCATCTATATTAATGAGTTCCCAAAACAAAAATTTCTAGCCTGATCATTCTGACAGACCCTAACAAGTGAATCAAATAACTCATATAACATAAACAGGAGTTCATAGTAACTTCAGGATTAAGATCTATTCGTATATGATCATCAGTTGATATATTTAATTAATATTTCGAAACGGTATTTAACTAAGTATTAATAAGCATATCTGGTCCAATTCTATATATTCTCTAATATATAAAGTACCCCCACTAAAGTGTCCTACCACACTAGTGATCCGGATCTAGATCACATGTATTCATAATACTAGTGGACCGTACTTGCAGTAATTAATCTAAAGATTCCATAACTTTATTTTACTGCGAACTATTCAAGTTCATTTATCTCAAACACAATCCTCCCGTACCAATACGTGTTTGAGATCACATATATGAACTTAGGAATTTTTCTGATATTTACATAATATTATCATAGAATAATATAGTCCATAAAATATATGCATAACAAATTCAATTCATTTATTTATTTCATAAAAACAATGTCTACTACATATGCTTTCAGGGCACATTTCCAACATGTATTGTGATGTTTTCTCTGCGAAGATTTGCCAAGGTCAAGGAACGCTTTAGGGGCAAGAGTTTCCTCGAATGGTAAGGATATTGCATGTGCCTTGGGAATTAATCCCGAGTCTTCTTGTAGATCAGAATTAGTTTGGAGGTTGTTGTGACACCTCAGTAACAGGGAAAAGTGATTGCCTATGCAACATGTTGAGTAAAGGATTTGACCAGAACTAGAATAGAGTTTCTGGTGGGCCAGGTGGCCATATTTATGTTTGACATTACCATCTCAAGGAAGATCAAAAGGAAAAGATGATTAAGTGAATCACAGATAGGAAGATTGAGGAGAATGTCTTAACTGGAGTAGCTAAGAGTTGTGCAGTGTCACATATGAATTTGTTGAAGTATGAAGGTCGGATTTAGAATCCGATGGACACTGGAATTAATTGGGAGATTCTGGATGAATCTTGTGTTATTCTCCTATTCTTTTCATTCAGGCATCATGGGAATGTAACAAGATATGAAAGCTTCATAGTGATGGCCGGAGATGGAGAGGGATGTAATGGATGTGTAGTAAAGGTCTTAGCCTGTTAGCGAGTCAGATCAAAGTGTCAGGAATCGATGAGGCCATGGTAGCCTTTGAGTACTTTATAATGAAAATAAGAGAGCATCGCGATGGGTTTCGCGGTGGGATTGCCAGGTTAGTGAGCTGGCATTGAGTCATGATGGACCAGTAGTCCAAGTGAGTTCAATTCTACCAGTAAGAATGAGTAAACAATACAGCTGATCAGTATTCAGTTCCCTATGGGAGAAAGGAATAGAATGCCTTCATGAAACTCAGTGTCTATCTTATCAGATGAAGACTCTAGTGTGACTTCCAGGTTTTGGAAGGGTTGAGAAGGCAATGAGTACATTGATGGAATTGAGTACAGTTTATTACTCCCAGAATAATGGTAAATCAGAGAAAGAGGGTTATCCAATTATTATGGGAAGAACATCTTATAAGATGAATGAGTTAATATATATTTGGATTCTGAGCTGGTTCAGGGGACTATTGAGATTATTAAAGGTTGAAGCTTGGATGCTCACTTCTCAGAATAAATGGAAAAGTTTTACTGAATTGAAAAGTAGGAACGTAGAATTCCAGGTAGAAGAATGTATCTTCCTTAAAGTATCACCATGGAAAGGGGTGAGGAGTTAAGGGCAGGCTAAGCCCTAGATTATCTCGGCAGTTGAGTCCTGGATAGGACTGGTTAGGTTGACTTTGGATCAGCCTTATCTTTGGCACTGCCAGTTGAATGTAGTGTGTTATGTATTTCCATGCAGGGGACATGAGTTAAAGGAACTCATGAGTTGAGTTATGAGGATCGAAAGGTTAAGGTTAAGTATTCCGGTAAGGAATAGTTAGTTCAGATTGTAGCAGAAGAAATAAGGTTCTGAGGAATCAGAATGTACCTTGGGTTAAGGTATGTTGCAGAAATAGTGAGGTCGAGGGAGTGACCTGGGGAAAAACTGGAATCAGTTGTGTGGAATGTTTAATTCCAGGTTGTTCAGGTAAATTTCGAGGACGGAATTTCTATAAGGAGGGGATAGTTGTAATGCCCCGAGTTTCCTAATAAGGATTAGGACCTTGATTAGGAAGCCGGGAGGGCCATAATTGATTTATTATGTTATTTAGTGATCATATGCATGTTTATGTGAATTATATTGTTATATGATGATAAATGCATGCATATGGGTGTATTTATAATTATAAGGGCATTTTGGTAATTTGGCCCATTGATGGTGTAATTGTGTATTTTCATGCATGTGGGTGAGTTATGAATGGTACCACATTATATGTGGATTTGTTCGAGCTTTTCGGCATGAGGCGATCATGGAATGCAAGTGTTCGGTCTGGTCATAACGGGCTTAAGTTCGGGGCTCGGGGTGGGGCTCGAGGTGATTTTTAATGATTAGAGCATTACCGAGAATTAAAGGGTAATGGGGTATAATTTATTGGTGTTTGAGAATATCAAGAATAACGGGAATTAGAGGGTGTTAATTATGATTAATGAAATAGGTGCGAAAGGACGATTTTGCCCTTGGGAGCCTTTAGAAACCCTTATTAGACCTAGGGGTATTTTGGTGTTTTCACCCCTAGGATAGATATAAGCCATTAAGGCTATAGAAAGAAGAGGAAAACAGAATCTCCTTTCTCTTTCTCTCCCGATGGTTTTCTCCTCCATTTCTCCTTGAATTTTCAAGCTATTTTTGAGGAACCAAGCCAAGGAACCAAGCTGGGATAAGCTAGGGTTATGCTCCACCATTGAAGAGGGTGTGTTGCTGAGATTGAGGTGGGTTTTTAGCCATTAGAACTCTTGGTTTTGCTCTGTTTTCTTAGTTAAGTTTCAGCTGGCTTTTGAGTTAAAAAGTTGGGAATTGATTGGAGTTTTGGCTAGGGTTCTTGTGGTTATGATGCTTGGGGCATGTGAGGATGGTTTTTGGGTTCATTTGGCACCAAAAATGGGATTTGGAAGCATTGGAATTGAGTTAAAATTGAAGGAGTCGAAGAAGGAGGTTTCAGGGGTGGTTCAGTCTGGGGGTAGCGCTACAGCGCCCATCAGAGGGCGCTATAGCGCTACACAGGTTTGCTGATGGGCGGTTTGTGGTTCTGAGAAGAGCGCTGGGGTGCTAGGAGGGTAGCGCTGTAGCGCTACCCTGTTTCTTCAGAACCCCGTTTTGAGTGTTTTTAAGGGTTTTTGGCTCGGGGTTTCAATCCTTAAGGCCCAGGATCGAATCTACTCACCGTGTGGGTACATTTCGAGGTGCCGAGAGTGGGGTTTAGACCAAGACCCTATCTTTGTTGATTTTCATTAATCAGAGGTTTTATTTGGTTATGACTAGGTGACCGCTAACAGATTAAAGATCGATCGTTCTCAAGGGTCGTTCTTGTTTTAAATCTTGCTCGAACCCGAGGTAAGAAAACTGCACCCTGTGTATATGTGACATGCATGGTTATTCTTGATGCATGTTGAATGCTTAAATGTAATGCACGAGAAACATGTGATTAGGACATGCTATGTATATTGAATATGATATTGTTCAGAGCTTGAGCCTCTGTGTTTATGCATGATCCTAATTGTGCTAGTAATTGTTGAGTAAGCATGTTGAATGCCCTGTATTCGAATATTTGACATATGATATATGTTTGGTGGCATTGCTTACTTGTGTATGGTACCACTTGTTCAGAATCGACACTGGTCGCGTATCACTGACCTAAGAGTCAGAAACGGCATAAGCGTCCTGAACGCAGGGCCGAATGAAGATTAGATCTAATCGATATCAGCATTGAATGAATCATATAGGGTATTAATGATGGACCGACCCTAAGGTCGATGAAACTTATAAGCGCTTGTCTAGTCTAAGACTAGTTACTCAAAGCCAGGGCGAAGGGCCTAGGTGGCTTCTTGTCACATGGCTAGGGAGCAGTACTCCATGGTTATGACTCTATGGTCATGAGGAAGGTTATGTTGGTGACTAATCATCATGCACCTATCCTATTTAAGCTAGTGAAATGATCACTTATCTACTCGATGGGTTTATGCTGGTGACTATTTCACCAGATACCTATATTGTTTAAGCTAGTGAAAGGATCACTTATCTACTTGATGGGTTTATGCTGGTGACTATTTCACCAGATACCTATCTTGTTTAAGCTAGTGAAATGATCACTTATCTATAAAGGGAACGGAACCCACCTTAGCGACTATACCACTGTCACTCTTCTATTTTGGGCTAAAAGTCCTGGATGATTATCATGATCATTGGTTGATGTGATATACTCAATCTAAGCCTTCAATCCTAAATAACTAGTACTCTAGTTTATTAATGGCTCAATGGTGCTCCAATATCCAAATTTTGCTTTGTTCGCTTTATGTGCGTGTCAATCAATGTGGTGCCTTATAAATGATTTGTTCTTTGGTTAAGGTATTGTTGACCACGTAAAGCTTCTTAAAGTCACTAATTCTAAATATCGTGACTTCTTATCCATGGATGATAAGAAGTTTATGGGTTGTGGAGAACTAATTATATGCGACAAAGATTGTTTTCTTGATCATTACCCTAATGTGCCAACTTCTATTTATGTTGATGCTTCAATTAAGGCATTTAGATGAGTACATTTGTTGTAGCCTCTTCTTCATTAGAGCTAAACTCTATCATCTTTGCATAGCTATCATTTTCCTACAATTCTCCTTTGGAAACAAAGGCTAATGCCATCATTTTTACTTGTACGTTGCTCTTGATCAAAATTAGTCTATAATCAAGATTATCAGTATCTGTGCTACATTGGTGTATTTCCTAAATGACTGTTCTCCACTTTTTGATTGAAAGTTGTATAACTATGTATTTTCTGTTTTAGAAGCTTTGAAAAACTTTGAGTTTTGTAAGGTTGTTTTTATTCCTCATGCTCTCCATTGCTAAGGAATGAAAAAGGATGGATAGTTGAAAGTTAAACCCACTATTAAGAACACCACTCCTTAAATTTGATCTCATTTATCTTCAAAGTCATAATTTCATCATCTGTCTTACTCTCTTTCTTCTAAGTAGATTCAATCCCATTGAAATATGTCAATGTCATCTTCCAGCCACCAAATAATTTCAATGTTCAATCTCAATGAAAGTATAATAAGAATGTACAAAAGAAAATGTAGGGTGGAAACTTGAAATAAGTAGTGACAACTTTAGCTTAAATCTATATTCACTGAAGTTAATTGTTGGGGGCACTGACAACCTGTAGAACAAATACAAATAATTAATCGAGATACCTTGGAACACTGAAGTGTTGTCGACCATGGACACTCCAATGTTCAAGTCATTAAGCTTATGAACAAATATATTAGAAGGAAAAGGACAGAAAGTAGATATAGAATGTAGGGAGAAGGTGGTGGATCTGAGATATCAGCAAGAGTGAGGGAATCAGAGAGTAATTTGGAGTACTGAGTGTGGCAACATTCGATATAGTGGATGAGTCTGAATTTTGATATAGTAACAACAGGAAAATGATCTTCGTGTCTTAGAGGGGACCCTTTGTAGGCCTCCCAAGAGAAGTGTTGCTATCCCAAACCTGGCCACTGAAGAATCTTCCCCTTATTTTGAAAAAAAGATTGCTACTCAGTTGAGAGAGTTAGGCTACTTCTCCTCTGCCATGAGGCCTCACTCTAGTCATGAATGAGTGCTGAGCTCGAGAGCTTCAGATTGTGGACTGAGTCCACATGAATGCTAGTTAGTTCTGAGCTTGGGCCTATGGTATCTAGAATACCTTTAAGCTATGAATTGACCCCTATTGTGAACTTGTGGTGCCAATGGGTCGTGATAGTGAACCCAATATCGTATTTTGGCCACTAAAACAACGTGAGCCCTAAACATCTCTCTTACATGATAATTTTTGGTATTAATACTAATACAAATCTCACATTCTCCAACAAATCAATAAAGTAACAAAGTGATCATGATTACAGTAATTTTATATCTATTGACAATTTTATTGTGAACAAATACAAAGTGATCACTTTACTCCTCTACCATCAACTGGAAACATGGATGAGTTATATCTAGTATCGTAGTAGTTTGATGATAATAGTTAAGTTAAATTCCAAAATCAAAGGTACCTACTTCCAAACAAATTAATGTGTCTCGATAATGTAGAATGTTCTTCCTTTTTATATTTTTCATTTAAACTTTTAAAGCGTTGGTTTATATAAATAATTTATAGTTTGATGCATTAATAACAAGGAAAGTTATTAATTCAAAATTAAAATAACAAACTTATATAATACTAGTATTCTAAACACACTTCAAATTATAGTATTATAGTTTTTTTTTTTTAAAAAAAGATATTTAATAACATTCTGTTTTTTTTTTAAATAGTATTCAAATTAAGAAGAGATTCCCTTACAACAACATATTAGATAAGTGAGAGAATATCCTACATTAAAAAAAAAATCATCTCTAAGGCAACAACCTTCTCATTAATATATTTAGAAACATGAGAGATTTACATTTCAAGGAAAGAAGAAGGAATGACCAGAATATCAAAGACAACATCAGAAAAAAAAATTACTAAGGCGAGGAACAATCTGAAAAACTACATGAGTATCGATTTCTATAGACTTCAAAGGAAAGACCAAGATCCCACGCCCATTGTAGACCATAAAACACAACTTTAGTTTCCATTTCACAAATAGAGAAAGAGCCAAGAAAATGCTTTGACATAGCTGCAATGATATGTCCTTTGTAGTCACCAATAATTGTTCATTCTCCCATAATATCTTTGGCTATATTCATAGCAACATCTACAATATTCATTCTAAAGCAACCTTTCATCGGGCTTATTGATCATTGGTGCACCTACAGTTGTTGTCTTCATCCTAACTGGCATGTATCAAGCAATATAATCAATGGTATGATCAACAATTAGTGTAATTGGCTCTATAAATCAATTCCAAATGTTCTACATAAAATAAATAAAGAGTTATAAATCAGTTTTGGTAATCCAATGAGACATGTGGATTAAAAAGTCTAACACTATGTTAGGTAGGGAGGAGAGATGGATGGATGGAGAGGGGTGGAAGGAGAGGTTGGATCCTTTTGTTTGGTAAGACGGAGAGAGGAGATGGAGGGAGACCTTCTCCTGCCAAAGTTTAAAAATTCAATCCCTAAAAAAATGGAGGGATCCAAGAAAAAGACAAAAAATACTATGTAAATGACATATATGTCATTTTAAAAAAAATAAATATTTATATTAAAAAATAAAGTAGTAATTTTAACAATTGATTTACTCTCCATCCTTTCAACTTTATCTCTAATATCAAACAACATAAAAGAGGAGAATAACTATCTTCTCCATTCATCATTCTTAAACTCTCCATCTATCCTACCAAACATAGCTTGTTGTTTAAATTCTCTTATAAGTTGCACTCGTCAAAAAAAAATTACAATAAGAGTATAAATAGAGAAAAGGAAATTAAAGCTTACAGCGTGGCAAGATTTACAACAAAATCATAAACAGAACAATACAACAACCTTAACAAAATCTCATCACATCTAACAAACTTCTTGCAAGTTTTAATCTCTACAGAAAAGCTATAAATAAGAGATTAGAGTTCAGAGAATACCAATCCAAGAAGTAAGCCAGATCTTAGAGAGAGAAGCTTAGTTTTCCAGTACAGCATTTCTAGATCTTGAGACAAAGAGAGTATACTTGTGAGGTGTTCATGTAAAGAAAGAAAAGTGAGATTGTCAGATTGAGAGAAAAGTTCATAAAATGTGAAACAAAAGTGAGAAAGAGAAGAGTATTGAGGCTTACCAGTCGATTTGTGACTTGGATCCTCCATTGCTGTAGCTAAAACTATGATTGATTAGTGAAAGAATCGAGCTACATTTTTCAAGCGAGCTCAATGAGGAAGCAGTCCATTTTTGGGGCGAACCTTAATAAATCACTGCGTTTCATTTTCTTTTTCCTTTTACTCTTATCTATATCTCTGGTTTTTTCTTCTCTGTGTGTGTATGAACATTTTCCCTAATTTTGATTCAAGTTCTAAAGTGTTACTTAAAGATAGCTTTCGTAATTTCTGAGTTAGTCTTATATTGTGTTTTAGGATTGAGTTTTGTGTATCACTGTTAACAGAGTGTCGTGTCATTTCTTGGGCCATTTGGTTTTCTGTGTAAAAGGACAATACTAACCTTGGGTGTTAATTGTCTAAGTGAACTGGTGTAGGGTTAATAGGCTAAAAACCTTACATAGCCTAAACAATCAAATCGAACAACCATCCAATCCAACAATCCATAATGAAAGTGGATGTTGTTGGATTAAAATCCTGTTTTATGGGCACATAAGTATAATGTATAATGCTATTATAAAGTGTGATACAAAATTAAGTGACCAATTATGTTATAAATATCATACGGTATTAAAGTGTCATGGATTTAATGTGTAGAAACAGGAAAATGAATTTTTAATTTTATAATGGGCAAAATTGGAAATCATTAATTATAAATTAGGGTTGTGGTCCCCTATATATATGTATCATTTTATTCTGTCTGCCATCCCATTAACAGAGAATAAAAGAAAGACTTTATCTCATAGAGATACATATTATATAGGAAGATCGAAACCCTCTGTGCAATCTCCAACAATGACTTCAGGTTAGTGCTTCCGCTCTCATATTTATCTTCTTATTTGATTTAGCAAATGATCTATAAAAATATGATTTAGGATTTTATATTGAACCACTTTCAATAGCATGTTTAGGATCTGGGATTATGTATTGAAATATTGATATTTATGCATGTTGCTTGAGTGATTAATAATCATAACAAGTGGTATCAGAGCCACCTTTGTTTAATTTATTGAAGATTTGATGATTTTGTTCAATAAAATTTGTGATTTTCTAAAATTAGGGATTTGATCTTTTTTTTTATTATTTCCGCTGGAATCATTTTTTATAGGTTATATTGTTTCGCATATATATTATGGATTTTTTTTTTTTGGTTTCGGCGACGATGGGTGAATTAATTTTGTTCTGATGTATTTGTTTGTTGACTACCGCAATTGAGATCACGTTATATGCATATAACTTTTACACTTATTGTGTCTTTTTATAATGTGATTTGATATTTGATGAATTACTGTTCAAATACAAATTTGTAGATTTTCTTTTCTTTGTTCATAAATGATTTTGTTTAGATGAGGAATCTACGATTCATTAAAGTTTTTTATATATATATATTGTTGTAGTTTTAACTTTTTTGGTTATGTTTATATATACATGTTTGTAGTATATGTACTATTGTTTCAGTTTTCGTATTATTCAAAGAATGCTACTGAGTAGCAATTTATGTTTATTGGTGTAATCTTCTTTAATTTGTTTATTGATCTTAATTGTATATGTATATATGATAACAATTTGTTATATATATATATATATATTCATATACAGATTTGTTTGGAATTTTATTAAAGATGTCTAATATTTTGAATAGATTAATTGAAACGATATGTTGCCAAAGTGACATTTTTTGTATAAAATAATTTATTTAAAATATCAAGATGCTTATGTGTTTGTAATTTATGCATATATTAACTGATTCAGAGGTAAGTGAATATTTCGTTGAATTTCATACACCCGTGGTGATAAGTATGTGACAATTATAAGGTATTTTGTATGAACAATATGTTAGTCCAAAGATTGACATATTGTTTGACATAATTTATTGTCAATGTTTGATTGCTACTACAAGAGTACCACTTATAGTTAATATTATTGTACAAAGATTTGATATTAATGTTGTGCTTGGTATCTTGAGATGTGATTAACCAATTTTTGAATTATTGTTTGATTATGCATATTAATGTGAGCTTGTTTTATTTGTTTTGTTCTATATTTAGCTAGTTCATCTTCTCCTGCCTCAATATCTGCTAATATTAATTCTATTCCTATGCTTAATGGGACCAATTTCAAGGATTGGAAAAAGAACTTACTTATAGTTCTTGGATGTATGGATTTAGACCATGCATTAAGGGATGAACAACCTGCACATTTCACTAAGGAAAGCACACGTGATGAGAAAATAGATTTTTAGAGGTGGGATCGTTCAAATCGCATGAGCTTAATGATTATGAAACACAACATTCCAGAAGCCTTTTGGGGCACATAATCCGAAGGGATTACTAAGGTCAATAATTTCCTTGAACAAATTGAGGAACGTTTTGCTAAAAACGATAAGGTTGAAATGACAACACTTCTAGGTTCTTTGATGACCATGAAGTATAAGGGTCAAGGAAATGTAAGGGAATACGTTATGGAAATGCATCATATTGTCTCAAGGCTTAAGACACTTAAGATTGAGCTTTCTGATGATGTGCTTTTGCTTATGGTTTTGTTAACTCTTCCTGCATAGTTTAACCAATTTAAAATTAGTTACAACTGTGAAAAGGAAAAAAGGACTCTTAATGAGCTCATTTCTCATTGTTTGCAAGAGGAAGAAAGGTTAAAAAATGACAAGACTAAAAGTGCTCACTTGGCCACTGCCCCTAAGGATAAGGGTAAGAAAAGGAAACCTGAGAATGAAGCTGCTAAATGTCCAACCCAAAAGAAACAACAGAAGGATTCAGAGGTGTAAAGCCTTGGTTACTCCAAGACCGTTACTGTGAACTTTAAACCGTGCTTAACTCGCTAAATGAGTCATTTGGTAATAAACATGCATCTAGGTGTTATTAATAGGCTAAAGTGAAAATCTTGATTAAAATGAATGGATATATTTTATTTAAAACATAAAATTGTACATGAGCCCATGAAAGCATTTACAAGTTATTTACAATCCAAAATGGTCATTACAGTATAAAAATTACAACCCGCTGACCTAAACAGCAAAATGTAGGGTTAACCCCTAGTTCCTCTGAGAAACACCTTGGCCGTGGTGGTCAAGCGGTCGTATATGTACACATCGCCACCTAAGATCTCCACTCAAGGCTGGGTGAGCTTTTCTTTCCCTTTACCTGCACCACATAGCACCCGTGAGCCAAGGCTCAACAAGAAAACTTATTACTGCACGTATACAATATCAATAAATGATTATAGTAATCATTATGGGGCTTGCAGCGCAATTAGATAAGTGACCATTAAGTCACACACTGTGCAGGTGACTAATAAGTCAGCCTCTAAGGATCTGTTCCCTGTATAGATGACTAGTAAGTCCATCTCTAGGGTTTTGCTCGATAAATAGATGGATAATAAGCCCATCTCTAGGGATCCACTCCCAAGTAATGTGACGTGTCGGTCACCTTAGCATTTTGGCTCTGGCTCTAAGTAACTAGCCTTTAGACTAGACAAGCGCTTTTGTTTTCATCGAACTTAAGGTCGGTCAAGCATTTCATGCTTATGATGACAATGCTTATGTTGATTAGATCTAATCTTTTCGGCTTGCGTTCAACACGCCAATACCGTTCTTGACTCATAAGTCAATTCCATACGACTAGTGCTCAGTACCACTGGCGAACTTGACTAATAAGTCACAGCTTCACAGTCAATACTGACACCATTGTCGTTTCTGACTAATAAGTCAATACCATTCACAGATAAGCAAGATTGCTAAGCATTTACAATGCAATCAATGTCCACATATAGAGCACTCAACATGCCTCATCAATAACCGTGCATGTCACATACGGGGTGCAGTTTTCTTACCTCTGCTTCGAGCGTGAAATAATAAAAGATCGACCCTTTGAGAACGATCAATCCTTTAGCGCTTAGTGGTCACCTAGTCACAAACATAAACGGTGTCTCAATAAGTTTGAATTCCAAAACCTAATCTCAGGACCAATCTCGCGCTCTCGGAACCTCAAATTCCACCAAACAGGGTGGTGGAATCGTCCCCCGAGCCCTCAGGCCAAAACCCTAAAAAGTATCCAAAATCATGCCCTGGGAGAACAGTTCTAGGCGCTACAGGTAGAGCTGGAAACCCCTGACAAGCGTTGTAGCGCCCTATTCTGGGCGCTGTAGCGCCAAAACCAGAGTTCCCAAGCTCTGAGTTTTTCTCTTCGTGTTCTCCGAGTTTCAAACCTCCAAAACAGACCCCAAACCTAAACCAAACCCACAAATGAACCCAAAAACCATTTCTACATGTCTTAGACATCAAAACCCAATCAAACTTTTCCCAAAAACCTCATTGATTCCCAAAACTAGCATCAAACTATAAACTCAAAAACCAGCTGGAAAACATAGCAAAAACCAGAAAATCCATGGCTGGAATCTTACCTCCAACTCAGAATTACACCCCCTTCAATGGCTGAACACTAGCCTAGAACCTCCAGCCTTAATTCCCAAGCTTGAACCCTCAATCTTAACTTAAAAAATTCAAAGGAAAAGAGGAAGAGAGATGATCGGAAGAGAAAAAAAAAAGAGCCTCTGTTTTCAGCCTACTTCCTTCTACAAACATCTTAATTTGAATATATCCCTTGGTCAAAAGACCAAAATGCCCCCAAGCCTATATTATTTCCTTAACAGCCACCAAGGGCAAAATCTTCATTTCCCGTCTATCCCGTTAATTATAATTAACGTCCTCCAATTCCCGTTATTCCCAATATTCTCAAATAATAATAAAATCATATCCCATTACCCTTTAATCCTAGTAATGCACTAAGCATCAAATTACCTCGAGACTCACCCCGAGCTCGGTAAATAATCCCGTTATGACTAAACCGCTAACTTACATTCTAAGATCGTCTCATGTCGAAAAGCTTGAACATATCCACATAATAATGTGGCCTCATCCATAAATCACCAACATGCATGAAAATATACAAATATTCCCTTAAAGGGCCAAATTACCAAAATACCCTTAAAATGAAAAGTGGACCCACATGCATGCATTTATCATCATATAATAATATAATTCACATAAACATGCCTATAATCATTTAATTGCATAATAAATCAATTATGGCCTTCCTAGCCCCCTAATCCAGGCTTTAAGCCACATTAGGGAATTTGGGTCGTTACAAGAGGGTTGTTTCTTTTGTAACAAGTCTGGACATGTGAAGGGAGATTGTGCCAAGTATCACGCATGGCGTGCAAAGAAATGTATGATTCTTACTTTGGTCTGTTCTGAGGTTAATTTAGCTTCGATACTTAGGAACACTTGGTGGATAGATTCTGGTGCTACTACTCACATAAGTGTTTCTATGCAGGATTGCTTGCGCTATCCGAAAGCCAAGTGATGGTGAAAGACACATCTTCGTGGGCGATGGAAAATCGGGGGAAGTGGAAGCAATTGGGCATTTTAGGATGTTATTAGGAACTAGTTTTTATTTGGATTTGAAAGACGCTTTTGTTGTCCCGTCTTTCAGAAGAAATTTAGTTTCTGTTTCTTTGTTGGACAAATTTGGATATTGTTGTTCTTTTGGAAACAATCAGTTTAGTTTGTCTTTAAATTCAAATGTTGTTGGAACTGGCTACTTGAATGCTTATGACAACATTTATTTGCTAGAAACAATTACATCCTATAATGAAACCTGGCATGTAGAATCACGTGGTACTAAACGCAAATTAAATAAGGAAAATTCAACGTCATTATGGCATAAGTGCTTAGGTCATATCTCAAAAGGTAGAGTTGAGTGCCTTGTGTCTAATGGCATTTTAGATTTTCTTGACTTCACAGACTTTGATATTTGTATCGATTGTATCAAGGGAAAACATACCAAAACTAAGAGATTAGGTGCCAACAGATCTTCAGATGTCTTATAATTGATTCATACAAATATTTGTGGGTCTTTCCCTACAACATCATGGAATGGTCAACAATATTTCATATCATTCATAGACGATTACTCATGTTATGGGTACCTATATCTCATTCATGAAAAGTCCCAATCTCTTGATGTGTTCAAAGCTTATAAAGTTGAAGTTGAGAATCAACTCAACAAAAGGATTAAAAACGTCAGATCTGATCATGGTGGTGAGTACTACGGTAGATATGATGGCTCAAGCGAACAATGTCCATGATCGTTTGCTAAATTCCTAGAGGAATGCGGTATTGTCCCACATTACACCATGCCAAGATCACCTAGCATGAATGGTGTTGCTGAAAGACGCAATAGGACTTTTAAGGATATGGTAAGAAGTATGATTGCTCATTCTACCTTACTTGAGTCCCTATGGGGAGAAGCATTAAAGACAACAACTTACATTCTGAATAGAGTACCAACTAAAGTTGTTGCAAAAACACCTTATGAGCTTTGGATAGGCCGAAAGCCTAGTCTAAAGCACTTTCACATTTGGGGATATCCAGCTGAGGCAAGGCCTTATAAGCCACATGAAAATAAATTGGACTCCAAAACCGTGATCAACTACTTTATTGGTTATTCTGAGCGATCTAGGGGCTATAAGTTTAATAATCCCACAATTAAAAATATTTTTGAGACGGGAACTACAACATTTTTTGAGGATGTTGAGTTTGGGGGGAGAAATAAGGTTAGAGACATTGCTTTTGAGGAGGAATTGAATTCAAACTCAGTTCCTACTATCATTTTTGATAATGTTCAGGCTTCTACACCTGTCATTGTTCAAGAAATGAATCCAGAACCTCGACAAGATAATGTTGAACAACCCCCAATTCAAGATGAGGTAATTTTTCCAGAAGAACAAACTCAATAGCCTCAAGAACCAAAGCCATTAAGAAGGTCCACAAGAGAAAGAAGAAATGTTATTTCAGATGATTATGTTGTATTTCTTCAAGAACATGAGGTTGAAAATGGAGTGATGGAAGATGATCCAATCAATTTTCATTAGGCCATTAAAAGTTCTAACTCCAAAAAGTGGATTGATGCCATGAAAGAAGAGTATAAGTCTATGCATGACAACAAAGTTTGGGAACTTGTCCCATTACTAGACGGTGCAAAACCAATTTGTTGTAAATGGATATTTAAAACCAAGAGGGATGCAAATGGTAATGTGGAAAGGTGTAAAGCGCGTCTTGTAGCTAAAGGCTATACTCAGAAAGAAGGCATTGATTATACAGAGACTTTCTCTCCAGTTTCATCGAAAGACTCTTTTAGAACAATAATGGCACTTGTTGCTCACCTTGATCTTGAGCTACATCAGATGGATGTTAAAACAACGTTTCTCAATGGAGACACTGACAAGACAATTTATATCGTGCAACCAGAAACCTTTGTGTCAGGAGACCCGAAGGATATGGTTTGCAAATTGACAAAATCCATCTATGGACTCAAGCAAGCTTCTCGTCAATGGTATCACAAATTTCACCAAGTAATTAGCTCATTCGGTTTTGAGCTGAATGTTGTTGATGATTGTGTATATCACAAGTTCAATGGGAGTAAGTATATATTCCTGGTTCTATATGTCGATGACATATTGCTTGCCACTAATGATATAGACTTATTGCACCAAACCAAGAGATTTCTATCTAAGCATTTTGAGATGGAAGATCTTGGGGACGCCTCTTTCATATTAGGAATTCAAATACATCGAGATCGTTCTCGAGGTATTATTGGATTATCACAAAAGAGCTATATCGATAAAGTACTCAAAAGATTTGGCATGCAAGATTGTAGACCAGGTGATACCCCTGTTGCTAAAGGAGACAAATTCAGTCTTAGTCAGTGCCCTAAAAGTAACCTTGAAATTCATGAAATGCAAAAGATTCCCTATGCATCAGTTGTTGGGAGTCTGATGTATGCTCAAGTTTGTACGCGTCCGGATATTGCGTACATTGTTGGAATGTTAGGCATATATTTAAGCAACCCTGGTATGGACCATTGGATAGCAGCCAAGAGGGTTATCAAGTATCTTCAGATAACAAAATATTACATGCTCACATATAAGAAATCATATCGTTTGGAGGTCGTAGGGTATTCTGATTCTGATTTCGCTGGGTGCCAAGATAGCACAAAGTCTACATTAGGCTATATTTACATGTTAACTGGAGGAGCTATTTCTTGGAAAAGTGCCAAACAGACACTTGTAGCTTCTTCCACTATGGCAGTAGAATTTGTAGCATGCTATGAGGCATCGAATCATGGAATATGGTTGCGAAACTTTGTCATTGGGCTGCACATTTTGGAGAATGTAGAAAGACCACTCAAGTTATTTTGTGACAATAATTCAATAGTATTGTATTTCAACAGCAGCATGAGCTTATCCAAGTCAAAGCATATTGACATAAAGTTCCTAGTTGTGAAAGAAATAGTGCAGAGTGGACAAATATCCACAGAGCACATTGGGACACACTCCATGATAGCGGATCCGCTCACAAAGGGGTTACCGCCCAAGGTCTTTCATGAGCACATTGCTCATATAAGAGTTAAATTATTTGAGGATATCGTGATTTAGTAGGAGTTTGTATTTTATTTGCTTTATGTTTATTTCAGACATTTATGTATTTGGTTATTTTCTGATCAAAAATGAAGTTTTTCAGTTCATTCACTCTGTTTTTTGTTATTCTGACCTCGTTAAAGTTTAAGGAGGTTCAGTTGGAAATAGACATGTTTGGTTCACATTGCATGTAATTTCCATGATACGCATCCATGATTGATCTATGTCATTTGACTGTATTTGTATATGTGACCATTGATGAGTTTAGTCATGATTAATATGACAAAGACTGCTTTGATCATATATGGATATGGTTGATGAACGAGATTGTTAAAGAATATGTAACGACCCAAAATCACTAATATGGCTTAAGGGCCTTGATTAGTGTGCCGGGAGGGCATAATTGGTTTATGTGTGAATTTATTGATTTAATGCATGATTACATGATAAGCATGCTTGTATGATTATATGATTATAGATGTGGTTAAATGTCATACTTGTGAGAACCACATTATTATGTGGATAAATCTGCAGCAGGCGACTTGAGGCGATTTTAGGGAGCTAGATAGCGGGAAAGTCACAACGGGGCTTAATATTTGACTTTGGACAAGTCAATGGGTGTTTCAGGTATCAGATGATTATTTAGATTACCGAGTTATGAAAATAAATAATTGGAGATATATTTGAGGTTAGGAAGTCTAGGTGGAAATATTGGGGAATTTTACCATTTTGCCCTCGGGGACGTTTCCGGTACCCCGAGCCTTGGGATTAACTTGATTGCTTAAGGATAGACTTAAGAAGATTTTAGAAAACTGTGGAATATAGCAAACCGACCCTCTCTTCATTTCTCTCTTTCTCTCCCAAAGAAAAACACAGAACTTAGAGGTCTTGGCTGGAATTCTAAGAATTGAAGCTGGAGTTTAGAGGATTAGCTCAAGGATTATCAAAGGAACTTAATCAAGGTTGAGGTAAGCATTGAATTCCATTTTCTGTGGTTGAAATTCTGTGTTTTTGAGTGTGTTCTAAGAGGTTTTGGGTTTTTGGATTTGAAGATTAAATTGAGGCTGGAACCTTGGAAGTTAGACCAGAAAACTCTTGTAGGATTGGTTCTGCAGCTGAGGTAAGCTCTAATTTAAGGTTTAAAGGTTGAGTCATAGTGTTTCCATGGCTGGGTTTTGAGTTCTTGAGTTAGAAAGTTTCAGTGATTGAAGTGGGTTTTTGATGGGTTTCTAGTATAGGTTTCAGCTGGGTTATGTTGTTGGAATCTTGTGGGAAGTTTTTGGATAATTGAGTTGTGGAATTGGGGTAGTTTTGGGTGAGTTTGCATGAGGTTTGAGAGCCAAAAATGGAGGTTTTTCTGGGTTTGAAGGGCTCGGGCCGCGGCATAGTTCTTGGTGAGCCGCGACCCTTCGAAACTGATGTGTGCTGAGGAAGGAGGGCGGGCCACGGGATGGTCTGAGTAGGGCCGCGGCCCTTAGCTGTTTTTGGGCATAGGGAGGTCTCTGGTTGAGGCCATGCCGCGACATGGGTGGCTAATGCCGCGACCCTTAAGGGATTTTGGGATTTTGAGATTCTAGGCTTGGGAATTCAACCTAGGGTGCTCGGGATTGAATCTTTTACCATGTTTGGTGAAGTTCAATGTTCCGGAGACTAGAACTTTGTCTAGAAGCTCATTTAAGATTGTTGATGGTATCCTTTATCTTGGTTGTGATTAGGTGCTAAGCTAGGGCTCGGGGATCGGATCGCGCTCAAGGAGCATCGCTCGTAACTAGTTCACTTGGAAGTCAAAGGTAAGGAAACTGCACCTGGTTGTGTATTTGTAATGGCACTAAGGGTTCTCTAATATGTATGCATTGAAAATGATGGTATTATGCCATGTAAATAGTAAACCAACGGCCTAAGAGTGCCAAAGGTTACACTTGCGCACATGGTGCGGCTCGGCCACTGGTAGCCAAGGATAGCTTATTATGTACTGAGCTCGGTTTAAGCGGGCCAGAGTCAGTGGGGTAAACAGAGGGTGCGGCCTAAGTTGTCGGCCCTAGTTATTATGTGATTTGACTGTTATTAATGATTGGTTGCATTTTTTATTCTGATTACATGCTATGTGATTAATGTGGAATGTTAGGTGGTTGATCATGCTTGATGAATTATACTCTTGTTATGATTGTTGAGATGTGTATTATGTTTTCTTGCTGTGCCTTGGCTCACGGGTGCTACGTGGTGCAGGTAAAGGCAAGGGTAAACTTGATCAGCCCTGACTTAGAGAGCTCTGGGAGCGGAGTGTACATGACCAGTTGCTCAGCCGCCACGGTTGAGAGGATAACAGGAACAGAGAAGCTATAAATGTCTGTTTTGCCTTAGAGTGGCTGATGGTAGTCTGTATTTTGGAAATTTTGTAAACTAACCTTTAAACATTGTTCCTTTTTGGGATCCCATATGTAAACTTGTTTAAGTATATGAAATGTATCTTTTGAGACCAAAACCATTTTATCCTTAGCACATTTATGATTTAGTGACACGTTTTACTTGATTAGCAAGTCCTGCACCTTTATAAGTACATAGTGTAGTGTTTCCGCTCTCATGTTCATCTTCTTATTTAATTTAGCAAAAGATCTATAAAAATATGATTTATAATTTTATATTAAACTACTTTGAGTAATATGTTTAGGATATAAGATTATGTATTGAAATATTAATATTTATACATAATACTAATCCTAACAGATGCTCGCCATATTTGCTACGCTCAAATACAATAAATATAAAATGTCCAATGTGTTTGTCGTGCCATGAAACAAAGGCTACATGTTATTGCTAAAATTTACAATAATTAAATATTATATTACCAATTTACATAAAATTATATAATCGGCAAATTAAATATCCACTTTCATAAGTTTTGTCTATTTACAATTTAAAAAATAAATAGTTTGATTATATCATGCTAGTTTGTATATACTACTAATACTAACCACACCATTAAAATTAATGGTAGGAGAAATAAAATATTTGTGTATAAAAGTAAAAGCTATATATGGGAATTTCGTACGAATGATTCAAAGCCACTGTAATGCATAGGAAATAAATCAAATGAAGATAAATAAAGTGTATTGTACCTATGCTGCTTAACACCTTCTTGGCTTGGTGAAACTTAGTATATGTTAGGAATTTACAGCATTACACTTTCTAAATTAATAACGAATAATATGAATAGTTTAATATTACAAATTCTAGATACAAATTTTAATAATCAAATAATCATATTTATGGTATGATTACAAATCTTGCTAATAAATAATTAAGTGATTAAATAATTATAAGATGAATTTGAAAATATTTAATCATTAATACTAATAATATAAACACAATAGAATAATACAATTCTAATATCCTACATTTTTAGCACTCCATTCAAAATGCTAAGAATGAGAATGATACTTAGATGAATTTAGCTTAGTTGGTGAAATGACTTCTTCTAAAAATTGGAGAAACAAGAATGATGTTGCATCATATTTTATCATTTTTTTTATCTTGATTCAATGTGAAAGTAAAATTCTTTTCCGTCCTTTATTCTCACTTGTAGAAATTCCATATTTGATTTGGAATTACATTTCTAAATTATATATAGTCACCCTCAAATTATCCTGGTAGGTGGTTAAATTAGAAGAGTAACTCATGAGAGAATATTTCAATTTTTAAGGTATAAGATTTAGTAGATGTGATAATATTTTGTTAATTAACGGTATTTTATTGAAAAAAGAATTGGAAAAAGAAAGTAAGATAATGATAGCAATATGTATTGTATGATAGTGGGGATTGCTTTACATATAAATAAATGAGAAATTAGTTTTTTTTTTTGAGAAAAAAAAAAGAAAAATGAGATGATATAATGTTTTAGAATACTCTCATAAGATATTTTATAATAGAGTATTCTTTAAATATTTGAAGAAATAAGTTAAAAATATGTAAATTGATTTTTCATTTGAAAGATTCTCTAAAGTTTACTATTTTTTTTCCTAGATGTAAGAGAATAGTTTAGAGGTCTTTTGAAAAAATTAATTAATATTTTATTACTTTTATTTTTTATTTTGTCTTTTAAAGAATTTTTAATTAATATTTTAGTATTTTTTATTTAAATGAATAAATAGTATTTACAAATATAATATTTAAGGTCATTTTTAACACCCATAACATTATATACGGTGTTGCACTAGTAATAAAACAAAATAATCTTAGCACTATATATATTTTTTTCCATTTCAACTACAATACTAAAAATTATACCAAAAAAAATATTCTTTATTATTTGATCTCATATATAAAATAATATATATTTATTATTAAATACTAGTATAAAAAACAAAATCGTAGAGAAATTTTTGTTGCTGATGTTATAATACTCCACCATATATATTAGTGTAGCTTGATAACATAATACATACTAGTAGGAAAAGTTGGATTTGATTATGTGATTTTATAGCACTATATTTGCTGTTTTGATTGTAGCAGCCTTAAATAATGGAAAAAATAATATAAATAAATTGATGTTAAAATATGAAGTAAAATAAAAAAAAAATAGAGATTTTGTAACATGTGTCGAAGGATAGAGTAGAGATGCTGAGTGCTCTTAATATAAAATGCATACAGAAATTTGGGGAGTATAAGTGGGCCAAACAGGTCAGCTTTTGATGCAAAGGCCACTACACCACAGGACCAAAGCTAAAACCGAAACGAAACTAAGCGAATCAGCGCCGCCTCCTCTCTCTGAATCGGGCAATCAGCCATGGCTGCCTCTTCTTCCTTATTCAACACCTCTCTCTCCTCATTCGACCCAAAACCTAAACCCTTTTACCGAAACTCTGTTACCAAACACCGCCCTTCCTCTCTCATCACCTGCACCACCTCTTCCTCTAACAACAGCTCTCCCTCCACTCCCTCGCCGCCTCCTGCTGCTCCCAAGGTCCGCCGGACTGATGAGAACATCAGGGACGAGGCTCGGCGCCACCGCTCGATTTCCAATGACTTCTCCGCCAAGTACGTGCCCTTCAATGCTGGGTTCGACTCGGCCGAGTCGTACTCGCTCGACGAAATCGTTTACCGGAGCCGCTCCGGAGGCCTCCTCGATGTCCAGCACGACATGGCCGCGCTCAAGAAGTTTGACGGCGCGTACTGGAGGCGCCTATTTGACTCGCGCGTGGGCAAGACGACGTGGCCGTACGGTTCTGGGGTGTGGAGCAAGAAGGAATGGGTGTTGCCGGAGATCGACGACGATGACATCATCAGTGCGTTCGAAGGGAACTCCAACCTTTTTTGGTCTGAGCGCTTCGGCAAACAGTTTCTGGGAATGAACGATTTGTGGGTTAAGCACTGCGGTATTAGCCACACTGGGAGTTTCAAGGACTTGGGCATGACGGTTTTGGTCAGCCAAGTGAACCGCCTCCGGAAATTGAAACGACCCGTCGTTGGGGTTGGCTGCGCCTCTACAGGAGACACTTCGGCGGCCCTCTCCGCCTACTGCGCCTCCGCGGGGATCCCCTCCATCGTGTTCCTCCCTGCGAACAAGATCTCAATGGCTCAGTTGGTCCAACCCATTGCTAATGGCGCATTTGTACTTAGCATCGACACCGATTTCGACGGTTGTATGAAGCTAATCAGGGAAATCACCGCGGAGTTGCCCATTTACTTGGCCAATTCTTTGAACAGTTTAAGGCTCGAGGGTCAGAAGACAGCCGCTATTGAGATTTTGCAGCAGTTCGATTGGCAAGTTCCCGACTGGGTTATTGTTCCCGGTGGTAATCTTGGTAATATTTATGCCTTCTACAAAGGGTTCAAAATGTGCCAAGAGTTGGGTCTCGTTGATAAGATTCCAAGGCTTGTTTGCGCTCAGGCGGCCAATGCCAACCCTCTTTATCTTCACTACAAGTCAAATTGGAAGGAATTCAAAGCCGTCAAGGCGGAGTCGACCTTTGCTTCAGCTATACAGATTGGTGACCCTGTTTCCATTGATAGAGCTGTGTATGCTCTTCAGAATTGTGATGGGATTGTCGAGGAAGCTACTGAGGAGGAGCTCATGGATGCCATGGCGCAAGCTGACTCAACTGGCATGTTCATATGCCCACATACTGGAGTTGCATTAACTGCTCTCTTTAAGCTCAGGAAAAGTGGGGTTATTGGGCCGAGTGATCGTACAGTGGTGGTTAGCACTGCTCATGGGCTGAAGTTTACGCAATCGAAGATTGATTATCATTCCAAGGACATCCCGGTCATGGCATGCAGGTTCGCTAATCCACCGGTGGAAGTGAAGGCAAATTTTGGTTCAGTCATGGATGTTCTCAAGGACTTTTTGAATAAGGCTCCAAAGTCCTGAGCATAAATGACAAAACTGTAAGTTTAGTAGCAGTTTTGCTATTTTGTTGCGCTCTCGTTCTTTTTTAGCTTCTGTTGTTTAACTTGTAGTAGCCTACTACTTTTCTCGTTCAATATATTTTTCTCTATTTTGTTGAGTTGAAATTAAGCTATATAAGGCTAGAACTGATACTCATATTGGTGTGGCAATGGTTTACAGTTTTTGCTTGAGAAATAAAGATTGCAGCTTTTCCAATGACCGAAAGAGAAGAAAGAAAAATAGAGAATATGGTTATTTTGTTTGCACATTAATGTGTTACTAACTTGTTAGTTTTAAGAGGTGGCTTAGCTAATTATCTTCATGGTTGTGCTTTTAAGAGTTTGCTAGCACTTCCCAAATATGTGGAGTATTTTGCAACTTTGAAACGAGATGATTCCCATGGTGGTGTCATATCAATGTATTTGGTTTTGAAAAGTTCAGGTGGTGGTGTCATCTCATGAAGTTAAGTTTTCTTAATGTGGGAATGATGTGTGAAAATGATTTAATCTGAATTTAGCATATATGGAATGCACGACCAATTTTGTTCATTATGATGCTTATTTTTTCGGGGATATGTTGGATTGAGTGACATATTCCATTACATAATAACTTTAATGCAATTAATATTCACAATGATCACCCCACAAAAAAAATATATATATTCACAATGATCAAAATAGTGAAAGCTCAGCCCCTCTTGAATATTGAATTTGTACAATGAGAAAGCTGTAAATCTCCACTGAAAAAACTTGTGCGCAAACTGCAATGCAGTTACTAAGTACTACCGTCAAGATTAGGGATTTTTTCAAGGTGGTTCTTAAGATATCTCTGAATTTCATTACCGTATATAATGCTATATTTTTCAGTTTAAAGATATTTTAGCCGTAATCAACATTGATACTTAAAGATCTTTATGCTTAAGTGATAAGTTAGTTTCAGGTCAAGATGCATTAGCGTATATGGAGAATTTATGAGATGACAAATAAGAACGGCAGTACTGATACGGAGAGAGGGCTGTTCTTCTCCAGGTCAAGATGCATGCATTAGGGTCAGCTGCATTGCATCGATGAAATCCTGTGAGTTTTAATTTCGGAAACAAGTAGAACAGTTAAGTGGATCGGTACTTTAGAGTGTGACCAAAGATTGAAGTAGATGTATCCTTTGATTAATGATAATTGAGAAATATGCACTCACATCAC
Source organism: Humulus lupulus (assembly GCF_963169125.1). Taxonomy (NCBI): domain Eukaryota; kingdom Viridiplantae; phylum Streptophyta; class Magnoliopsida; order Rosales; family Cannabaceae; genus Humulus; species Humulus lupulus. The sequence goes on along the minus strand of NC_084800.1, from coordinate 53,765,730 downwards.
AATGCCGATGCCAACTCACTTGTAAATCTCATCTTTACTGTCAAATTCAAAAGAATCAATTAGTATGTACTTTATTTCGATAAATATAATAATGGTCGCTGTTGTTGGTTTCTTGCAATCCTGTGGAAAATCAGGATGCGAGGGGTCCACAAATCTAAGTTGACATTTGACAATCATCGCAATTACCTGTTAAACACCAAGCCAAGCCAAGCCAAAGATTCAGCTAGCACCATGTGTCTACTCATTAGCATAAACACGAGCAAATTTCACACTAGGAGTAGGATCCTCTTTTTAGGCAATTATAATTTAAAAAATTACAAGTACATTATGCAATTTAACAATGTATGAAATCAATTTCTCGAGAAACTTTAACACCAGAAGAAGTTGCAATGACCCTAAACTATCACAAATCTTCGGAGTCCTCATTTTCTAAGAGTAACTTTTCTCAGGAGAAGTCATATAAGGATATACTCTTGTCATCCGATACACTTGCAAGCCGACCAGGCCCTCCGGCTGGTCCAAAGGACACTCCCCAAACTTGGTCAGCGTGGTTGCTCATTGTCTGGACAGCAGCCCTCATGCCGATATCCCATAGCCTCACTGTTCGGTCACTTGATCCTGTTGCAATAGCAGTCCCATCTGGGCTAACATCCACACTCAGCACCCAGCTCGCGTGCCCTGACATGGCTCCAACAAGAGTCTTTCCCTCAGCATCATACATGTGTACATGGGCATCATCTGAGGCCGAAAACAGCAACCTTGGTTCGGTGGGAGAATATGCCAGTGTACGTACGGGCATGAAGTGGCCTTCCAGGTGGTGAAGAAACTTGGCACGGCCAATGTCGAACACGGAAATAGTTCCGTCCATAGAGCCACAAGCAAGCCGCCTTCCATCCGGACTCCAGGCAACTGACAGAACGAACTTCTTGCTGCTGTGTTTCTCAGAGGGCTTTGGTGCTTCAGGCCGAGGAATAGATAAAGTGGCAACTAAATTCCATGTCGCTGTGTCCCAAAGCTTCACTGATGCACTGCCCCCACCGGCAACTGCTAGGATGGTGCCCTGGTAAGATAGATTGTTCAATGAATTTGAAAACTGAGAACTGTTTTGCTTGAGTAATAAGGTTTTTAGACAATGCAAAAGCCTAGTCCTGTTTTTTTTTCTATCACATAATTCCAAATCATTAAATTGAATACAAACTTATGTTCTATTGGCAGGTTTAATTTTACAAAGAATTTCTTCAAACCAAATGCAGAACTCATCCATGAAAACAAAACTGAAAAAGCATTTATAGTTAAAATCTATATGGAGTCATAACTTGAACGAGGACAAAGCTAATTTTATAATTATAAACTTTCAAACCCACCTCAATCTAATCTAACTGTCCACAACAACCAATAGTAATGGGTTCATCAGATACGTTTGAGACTCCTAAATCCTTTCTTTTTTTTAAAAAAAATAAAAGAAAAAAGAGGAAAGTAGTTTGAGTGATTCGTGTACCTTGGGATCAAATTGCATTTGCCAGACTTCGGAAGGAGGGGCTTCGAGACTAGCTATGGTGTTGTTGGTGTCGACATCAAAAACCCTAACGAAGCTGTCGAGGGAGGCGGAGGCGGCAAAGTGGCCGGAAGGGTGAGCGGCGACGGAGACCACTCCAAGGCAGTGGCCGGTATTGGTTCGCTGGAGGACCAGCTCATCGGGCTTCCATAGCTTGACGGTCTCGTCGAGGGAGCCGGTCAGCAGCAGGGCGGATCGGGTCTCCGTAGCCGGGACCCACGTCGCCGCCCAGATGGACTCCTCGTGGGCGTTCTCGAACGATTTTAGTCCCGCGAGTTTCATCGCCAGTAAAGGTGCGGTCTTTTCTTGTTTGAGGGTTTTGTTCGGGGTATTGGGTTTCTGGTGACTAAATTTGTACCTCACTTCACTACTGTAACCTATAGTGTTAAATAGTTTTTGATCAAAGATACAAAACGTGAAATACTAAAAATATGATTTTTGGAAGAAAAAAAATCACAAAAATAAGAAGAGGCATGTTGAACAAGAAAAAAATATTTATAAATAAATGATTTTTTAAAAAATAAATAAATTAACCTAAGAAAGAAATAATTTATTTGTATATAAAAAAAATGGTTAAGAGTCATTCAAAACAAAAAATGAAAAATAAAAAAAATATTTTCTCCAATCTCTACTTCCCTGCTTCCAATTGGGCAAATCAGTTTTATAAACAAATCAGCTTTATAAAAAGAAATTTTTGGCAACAAGAGAAAATATAAGACCCAAAAATAAATAAAAGGGGCTTACTGTAAGAATAAAAGAAAAAAAATTGTGTATTTTTTATCAAAGAATGATAACTTATTATATGATATGCAAATCTGTTAAATAAACTGAGAGTTATAGCTATTATCAAATAATATATTAAAAAAATCTAATTTAAATTTGAATTTTAAGATAAGTATGTTGTTTGATAAATTCAAAATATAAATAGAATTATATTTTATCTCAAAATTTTAAATTTGAATTCTAAAGTAAAATTTAAATTTTAAAATGGTAATATTATTTGATATGAGATCTTAAATGATTTTTTTTTACAATTATTCTTCTCAAATTTTAGAGTAATTAAACTATAAAAATATTAGAAAACAAACATATAAAAAAAAAAACTAGGCATGTACATATGTATATAAAGTAAAAAAAACAAACTACCCTAAAAAATTTTAAAAAAAAACAAACATATCATGGTCTGTGTGAATAAATAAAAGGGCTTACCGTGAGAATAAATGAAAAAAAAATTGTGCGTATTATTTATCAAATAATAATAACTTATCGTATAACTCTAACTTTATATATGCTAGACTGAGAGATATAATTATTGTCAAATAATATATTCAAAAAAATCTTAAATTGAAAGCCAAATTTAAATTTGAATTTTAAGATAAGTGTTTTCAAAATATAAATAGAGTTTGATTTTATCTCACAATTTTAAATTTAAATTTTAAAGTCAAATTTAAATTTGAAATTGGTAATATTATTTTATATGAGATCTTAAATGATTTTTTTACAATTATTCTTCTCAAATTTGAGAAGAATAGCCAAATAATCCTTTTATTTTTTAACATCTTGATAAAAATAATAAAATAAAGAGTTTTCAAAGCATAAAATTGTCACAAAGACTATAAAATTTAAAACTATGTAAAATGATATAAATTTTCAAATTTAAAATGAGCTCATTAAATCATGAGATTTTTAAAAAATTACTCACTTATATCCTACATTAACTATCAATAGCCTTTCGCATAAAAAAAAAACTATAAATAACCACTTATTTTATTTTTATAATTAATACTCACATTTAGAGACTGACTAAAATATCTTTGATTTTTTTTTAGGCTTGTGGTTTATATTTATGAATGCGTGATTTATATTTCTTGTTTATAGTTTACATTTCAAAGCCTAGTACATTTCAAAAGATTATAATTTACATTTTAAATACTTGTGATTTACATTTCAAATAGTTGTGGTTTACATTTCAAAGCCTAAAAAAGTTCAAAATAGGTGTTGTGATGAGAAAAGTAGGTATTAATAAATAGTTATTGTTATCCCCGTTTCCTGGATGGACCTGGGACATTCGTCCGGGCCCATGGTCAGGGGCCGTTCATCATGCAGGCCCGGCCCAAGGCCTCTTGGTACTGGAGTGTCCAAGAGGGGGGGGTACGAGCTCGGGGCGCATTTCTGGGCCCATTAGGGGGGGTCTGGCATGGTCATCCAGGACAGTCATCCGGGAGACGTGCAGACCATTCGAACCCCCCATGACATGCGCGTCCTGGTCCCGGCCCCTGGTACGGTTCGGGCCTGTGGTAAATGAAGAGGGACAAAGGTAAACGAACCTGGATCACGTCGTCCCCGGTTGGAGGGCTCAAGCGTCCAGGACCCTGAAGCCGCCCCACTCCGCGTGGGCGTTGTCCCCACTTTTCACCTGCGGAAAAGGCCACCTCGGGATTGCACGCCGTTGTTTCAGATCTGCGCTGCCAAGTACTCTGACTGGTCTTGTCTCCTGAATTTGCCTCGTAACTCGAAGTGTCCAGACCAAAAGCACCATTTTGTCGGGCGAGATATAGCTCTTGAGTAAACTTATTGGGCCTTAGCTGGTCTGGAATTCATGTAGGTTGTATCTTTATATTGGGCTTCCACTAGAAAGGCCAAGAATATCTGTATCTCTGATGGGCCCGGGTCATACCCGGCCCAGGTCCAGTGTTCCCATAAGCCTATAAATACAGGCTATAGAACACTGGAAAGAGGGATCTCTTTTCAACTAAGATACAGTTAATCTGTCAAAATACAGAGAGAAACTCCATTGTAAAAGGTTTTCCAAGCTCTAATACTACAGACTCGTGGACTAAGGCTCATTAACGCCCCAACCACGTAAAAATCTCGTGTTAATCCTCTACTTCTATTATTATTATCCTTAAACAATATTTATTAATATAGTTGCCGAAAACCTCGGTTAACAGTTATAAAATTTTGGGTAAAAATAGACACTAACTAAATCTGGGAACTATATGTAATTTATTCTTAAATCATCTTAAATGATGAAAGCCATATTAAATGGTATTTCAAAGAGGTCATATACCTCAACAAAAATCCAAACTAAGGTCATTCACCTCAAAATTTAAAAGAGCACTAAAGTAACTTCAAAGTCATATTAAATGATATCTTAAAGAAGGTCATTTATCTCGAAATTTCCAAAGCATTACAATTTTTTTTTTTGAAACTATGTTCGACTTGATTCCTTTAAAGGATATGGAGGCAACTTAGCCGCTAAAACTAAGCACAATCATAAATACCACAAAATCTCAAATTCTTGAAATAGCAAACACAAATCTTAAAATTCCACAAAAGGTCATTTACCTTAGAATTTTTCCTAACTTTCAAAACAACAAATAATTCCATGATATGGTCATCTATCGGAATTTCATAAATTTCTAAAAGATACCACGAATTCCTATGAACGGTCATTTACTGAATTTCTTCCACTCTTTATCCAAAAATATCCATGCAGAACTACAAGTGACTTGATCTTTCATAAAAATGTATGTAGGCAGCTCCAATCAAATTTACTGAGTGCAGTCACAGTTCCAAATTCACCCAAATTCTCCCAAAATTATTGTGGTGTCAAGGCGGAAGGGAGGCCGAAGCTTTGTGGTGGCAATCTGTGGGTTGTGTTGGTTGAGGGTAGGTTTCGTCTTGGCTGGCGAAACTGGGTTATCATGCTCGGATCTATGGTGTGGGGCCTTAGGAGTGGGATAAGTCCTATGGTGGTCGAATGGGGGTAGTGGTGTTGATGGCTTTGTCCCTTGGTGGCAAGTTTTTTTTTTTTTGCTTTAATTTTATTTATTTTCCGAATAATGGTGGATCTTTTACACTGCCCTGCTAGATTAGCGGGGTTTTTAGTTTTTAAAGCGAAGGAGGATGACTTTGATTCCTGTTGGATGATCGATTTTTTATCGAATGGCTCAAGTCGCTTATCCGAGGGTGTTAAGGATTCTCTCATCAGTTTCCAGATTTGTGGGATTCCTCAATCTTTATGGACCTCGTGTTACGTGGTACCCTACTCTCTAGTGTCGGGGCTCATGAGCATGATTGGTCGTTGTTTTTATGTCCCTTATATATTTTTTTGAATAAATGAGTTATTATTTCCTGCTTTCTTTTGGAAGTTCATTGGTTGATAGTCATTGATAGGGTTGTTCTGTCATTTGCCCATATGGAAAAGAATCTTAGTTTACTTTGTACTTGTTGGAAACTTGATTGTATGTGCCTTATTAGACCCATATTTTAAGTTAGTTATTGTTAGGGGTTTTTTTTTATTGAATATTGTCAATGACTCGAAAAGCTTATGTTGGTTGATTTTGCTCTATGAACATTATCATTTTGCAATGCACTATGTTCGATTGACACATAATTAACGAATATTTGATTTAACTTTCAAAAAAATAATTTAAGCTTTATTACATTTTTTATTTAAGCATGGAGTAATTTACATTAAATGGTCACTCATTTCAAATATAATATTCTACAAAAATAAAATAAAACATTGTTTTGAAAGAGATGAACTAGATAATATACAAATTTGTTTACAATAAAACTGATAAGGATGTTCAAGTAATCAAGCTTTTTTTTTGTGTTGAGGATTCTTAATTTTGTTTTTCCTAGATGAGTTTCCACATCTTATCTCGAATAACAGTCACTAACCAAAAATAAAATTATTTAAAGAATTAAGAGTGATAAAAACATAATTTTTAAAACAAAAATCATAAAATTTTAAAATAAAACAAAACACACAAAATAATATCATAATAAAGGCTGAAAAAAAAAACTTTTTACGAAATACAATAGAACATGGACCAAACAAAGGATTTAACCCATTAGTTGATGATCCATCACAATTATCATCCAACATTGACTCTTCAACTACACCACACTAGAAATTAAAAAAAAATGCTATTTATGATTTTTACCCCCCAAACTATTACATGTGCATTATTGTGCCCCCGATTTTTTTAAGCCGTTAAAAAATCCCCCGATCTATTCACAGTCATGTAAATTAGGACTTCCGTCCAATTCCGTTCATTTTTTGTAACAGGAGGATGATGTGGCCTTTTTTTACATTATTTGAATATTATAGCCCGCTGACATGGGATGACACGTGGTCTAAAGTGTGAGTTGGACTCCAAATCCAACTTTTTTGTCCACATCATGATTTTTTTAAAAAGTAATTAAATTTTTTTTTTTAAAAATCAAAAGAGGCCCGAAACCCTACTCTCCCATCTTTCCTTTTCCCTTGCTCCTTTTTCCCTAGCCGCTCAGTACACCCATTATGAGCACCTCGCCCCCACCATCATCTCCGACCACTTAACCACCACAATGCCAGTCGCAGCAACCATCTCCACCTCCACGACTATCTCGTCGAACCCAGCCCACAAATCCAAGGTCCCCAACATCAGCGTTCACCTACACGAAGCCTCCCATCTACCAGCACCCAACACCACCCTGGTGCGATTTTGCACTTCCTTCGAGTAGTACAAATGAACACCTCCAACCACCACCACGACCACCTCACATCCCTGAGCCGAGAGCCCAGGTGCAACCCCTGCATTTTTGTGTTTCTCACCAACCCCCTGCTTACCAACACCACTGCGGCCTGTCACCCAAAGTCGATCCCATCATCGATATCGCCTCAAATTTGTCATTCAAGACACACACCCAATCACTCTGCAATTTTGACTCATATACCTACTTCAAGAATTTGAGTAAATGCCACAAACTACTTTCTCCTCTGCTTTTATTGTTGTATTATCGACTGTGAGAGTTGAAGAAGAAGAGAAAAAAGAAAAAAAAAAAGGAAAAGAAGTGTCGTGAAGAAGGTTGAAGAAGAAGAGAAAAATGGGGAGACTGTAGAGAAGAGAACAGTGTCTACGAAAAAAAAAAGTTGGATTTGGAGTCCAACTCACACTTTAGACCACGTGTCATCCCATGTCAGCGGGCTATAATATCCAAATCATGTAAAAAAAGGCCACATCATCCTCCTATTACAAAAAATGAACGGAATTGGATGGAAGTCCTAATTTACATGACTGTGTATAGATCGGGAGATTTTTTAACGGCCTAAAAAAATCAGAGGCACGATAATACACATGTAATAGTTCGGGGGGTAAAAATCCTAAATAGCCTTTAAAAAATAACAAATATATATATATAGAAATCTATTTTTTTTCTTTAAAAAAACAATTTAACTTTTAAATGATATATATTCTCTTCATATTTTTATTAGTAAGAAAAAACTATTAAAAGAATTAACACTATTAATTAAAGCCAACTCAACTCAGCTCTTGGTCGAGAATGATTATTTTTTAAAAATAAAATTCAGGGCAATGCCCCCTCTAGTCACACATTGGGTTCGTTATTAGACATAGCCACCACAAAGCACTATCATTCATACGAAGCATGGTCACTATACTGCTGGACCTCAGCAACACCCAATACCGGAGCCAGAGACAACTTTAGGGCCAGTATATAGAAGTATATACATTTTTTTTTTAATTTTTTATATAAAATTCAAAGGAAAGAGAAGAGCTAGGGGAGCCACTGGCTAAGGAGAAGATTTCTTCTATTTTTTAAACAATTATTTAAATAGTGTATGCTCTTGCAAATTGTTTTTTTTTAAAGTAATTTACAAATAGATCTCTAAGTTAGATTTTTATTAAAAAAAATTGAACTAAAATCATAGATAATTAACCAAACTAATAATTTTATAACAAAAACATAATTATTCCGACTAAAAGTATTTTATCAGGGGTTTATATTTTTTTGGACCCTGTGTTTTGTCCCATTACATGTTTGGACCCTGTGTTTCGACAAATTATTTTTTGGACTCTATATTTTATAAATGATTAAAATAGAACCCTAAACTCAATTTTGATGAAGAAAAAATTAAATATAACAACACAATTTTTAAGCAGAATGATTTTATTTTTGTTCTGAATTATTAGTTTAGTAAATTATTTGTGATTTCAGTTGAAAAAACATTGACCAAAATCGGGTTTAGGATTCTATTTTAACAATTTTACAAAACACAGGGTCAAAAAATAATTTATCAAACACAGGGTCTAAACAAATAATAGGAAAAAACACAGGTTCCAAAAAAGTATAAACTTTTTTATCAAGTCCAAACATGCAAGTATAAACACTTTAACTTTTTTTTTTTATTATTTTTCCTAAAAAAACCTCATATGGAAATGGGTAGAGGTTTTTTTTTGTTGAAAAATATGGTGATTTAGCAATATTTTCGTATTTTTTTAATTTTGTTTTGGCAATTGACTATAAGCTAAGTAAGAAGTGACTTAGTCTCGAGGTATCACGCCAAAATTTGCACCTTTTTTCTCAGCAACTGCAGTCTACATGAACAGACTTTTTATACGGTTTATTCGGATTCATGTCAACCTCTGGGCTCCGGCAGTACAAAATTCAATCAAAAGTTTAAAACAGGCAATATGTAATCAGCAGGTCTTTCCAATATGTACCACTTTTTCATATCATCAAACACTTTCAGCTCAAGAATCTGATACACTAATACTTTACGAATCAAACTATTTAGAAGCTCCACGAGGTGAACAAAAATCACAACCTGAGACCAACACCACCATATCTCTCTACATAACGTGTTTAGTGTAGTATCATCAACCCAATTCTGACTCAAATCAAAACTCACACCTTTCTTTCTTTCTATGATAACAACAAGCTCTAATTTGTGGAAATTAAAAGAATACACACAGTTAGAGCCTAAGGTCATCTTCTACATAATACATACCTATGCACACACTCATGAAGCTTCCAAACGACTCTGCAAACCCAAAACGCAAACTCAATATCTCGGTCTCGCAAGAAAGTGCTCCAAAACAGAAAGATGAAATGAGACCCCAAAATCTGAGCCCAATTCTTTACACTGTTCTTCCAACCATATATTATAATATTATTTTCTACTTAATAATATATTATGTTATATTAGACGTTTTTGTATGTGCCTTCAAAGAAGGCAAAAGCCCAAAGAACGACGGGCATGAAATGTGGCAGTTTCACATTCCGACGAGCGATTGGGCCTGAGCCCAAATCCTAAATGGGACTCCAAAGATCACAGCTTTCGTTTCCCCTTGATCGAGTTTATCTTCTCAAGCCTCCACCCATCGTACAGCCTCGCAATGAAAGTGTCGGCCTTGATGTCAACGTCTGGGCTGGGACAGAACACAGACCCAAGCCCATCACCACCGTTAATCACGTTGACTGACTCTGATTCTTCTTTGGTTGACGATGAATCAACGTCGTCCATCGGCTCAGGGGAGCCGCAACGAGAGCTTTGATTGCTTCGTATTTTAACATAGTCTCCATGAACCAGGAACTTCAACTCCGGCATTTTGAACGGCGGAGGAGGCGGTGGGGGCATCGGAATCAGCGGACTCTGGCAGCCGCTAATCATATTATCGTCGTAGTAAGAGCTCGACTTCGCCGGCAATGGCGGTCGTCCAGAGAATGTCGATGTTTTCCTGCGAGAATGCTCGGACGGAGGAGGTGGTGGAGGAGCTGGCGGAGTTGCTGAACGATTTTTCGTCCTAGAGGAGCGCGTTGATGACGTTAACGACGACAAAATGGGTCGCGGGGGCGGAGGCGGAGGCGGAGGGACTGAGTGAATTCTCTTGCTTTTGGTTCCCTTCCGGAACAGATTATGGAAAACGGAGTGCGGCGGTGGAAGTGGAGGTGGCGGAGGAGGCGGGGAAGGTGGCGGCACTTTTGAGTAACGAGACTCTAGTTGTTCAGTTGGAGAGGACTGAGCGGCAGAATCGTAATTATTGTTCGCGATTCTCTGTTTCTTCTTCCTCTTTCTCTGGTTATACAGCGAAGCTATAGCCATGGTTATCTCTCTTTTCACGTTGCTTTTTCTCCTTTCCAGTTTCTTCGGCTCCGGCCGAATTCTCGCTGGTGATGGCGGAGGTCGGGGAGGCGGGGGCGGAGGCGTAGGTGGCAGAGATCGAGCTTTCGCGAATTCTCGATCACCACCATTTTCGTCTCGATTCTCTACCTTCTCTCTCCGCTCAACTGCTCGATACGTTCTTCTCGATTTCGAATGAGTTTTCGGTGCCGGCGGCGGAGGAGGTGGTAGCGCCGGCGACTTCGGAGGCGTCGAAGGGCGAACAACAAAAGTATCAATAGGAACTTCTTTGATTTCACCATCTTCAGCTTCGCTTCGATGTCTCGATCGATGCCGGTGATCAAACGACACCGTTTGGCGATACTTCTTGATCTCGAAATCGTCGAAGAATCGGAACTGAAATTTCTGATCGTCTCTGTTATCATTCCAATTCGATTCTTGCCTCAGATCTGGGTACGAGCTGCTACTCCTCCTCAGCCGGAGAGCAGCAGAACCCGGCGGCGTCCGATTAATTTGATCATAGATAGTATTAATACTATTATTGCTATCATTACGATCGGAAAATCCAAACCATTCTTGGGAAACCGATTCCGATACACGAATAGGACCGGTCCTCGCATTCCCGACATGGTCCGAAACATTCGGAGGAGCACTCGAAACGACGCCGTTGATATTTCCTTCGTCGTTTGTAGTAGTAGTAGCAGCAGCACCGGATTCGTCGTCGTTTTTCCTTGCGAAGATTCCGCAAAGAATCGCAAAGAGAACAAGGAATATGTTTAAGGAATCCCAACTCTTCTTTACGGTGAATGGACGAAATATGTGAGAAGTAAGAGAAAGAACCGGAGGAATAGCAAAGAAGAGAAAAACAAACGTTATGATGGGTAAGAGAATGATGAGAACCGGAGGGGAGAGTACCGGAGAGGGATATGAAGGAGGACGGCGGCGAGCCATGGCGGAGGAATGGGAGGGTTGGTTCCAGTAGGGTGGTGGGGGTGGAGCTCTGTTTATTTCCATTGTGTTTTCATTTGTTATATTTAATTTTTGGGTATTATAATTTTTTCGGTTTGGTTGGAAGGGAGGGAAGAGTAGTAATGGTATAAAGCTTTTAGCTTTGTGAAGTTGTTGACTTCAAACTTTTTTGGGAGCAGACAGAGATACTGTGTTGTCTGAAATGAAATAACAATAATAATAATAATAATGTATTTTTACGTGTTGGAATTAATTAAATATAATATGATTTTTTTTTTGTTTTATTTTTTTATTACAATGTTTTTTTTTCTCATTATTTGTTTAGACTCTGCATTTTGATAAATTATTTTTTGTACCATATATTTTGTAAAATAGTTAAAATAAAATCATAAGCCCAATTTTGGTCAATTTTTTCTCAACTAAAATCACAAATAATTTACCAAACTAACAATTCATAACAAAAATAAAATTATTCTGCTTAAAAATTGTGTTGTTATATTCAATTTTTTCTTCATCAAAATTGAATTTAGAGTTCTATTTTAACTATTTTACAAAATATAAAGTCCAAAAAATAATTTATTAAAACACAAGATCTAAACAAATAATGAGACAAAACACATAAACTCTTTGTTTTTTTTATCGAAAGGGCTTTTAATTAATAATTTATTGTATTATAATTTGGTTGTTACCACTCACTCACCAAATGTTTATAACCCACCAATTAATTTGGTCTCTTTTCTCTCATTATTATTATTAATTTAAAAAATATAATGCAATGCAAGTCATTCTTGTTTGGTGAGATTCGTCACATATATGGGGTCTATTTTTTCCCCTCTTTTTTAAAAAAAAATATCTATATGCATTGATTTTTTGTATTGATTATAATATGTCAGCATTATTAAAATAAACGGACTTTTTATTTCTTTTTTGTTAATTAAATTAAATTAAATCGAAATAACTTTTTTTTTCGGGTGATAGTTTCTACAAATAAAATGCTTATATGAAGGAGTATCCACTATTGGCATAATAAAACACATCCACTTACGAAACTTTTTTAAACTTTTTTTTTTATAAATATATATATTTATTTATATATAGTCTTTTTCATTTGGCTGCATACTCTTTTTTTCAGCTTTTAATTCCATTAAAATGTTTCTCAAAGACTCAATCTAACCAAATAAAAATATTGTATATAAGATTAAAAAAAATATTTGAAAACAGAAATGCTTTGCATCCCGATTGAATTTCCACCCGAGCTGATTTGACAGCTTTTTATTGGTACAATGAATTAAAAAGCTACAGTTCCTCAGTTTTTTTTTTCTTTCAAAATATCCAATTGTAATAGGCTACTTGGCCTGTGATTGTGCTCGTCCACGGGACGTATAGCCCAGCTCATTTAAAAATGTCACATAAATAAAAGTTCACAATTCATGTATTGCCCATTGTGATCAGCTTTCACTATCACGTTTTTCATTATTATTATTAGAGTAAGTTGCCTCAAAACTTCTATATATTTACATTACATTACACTTAACCTCTTATTATTATTTTTTGCCGATAATACCTACTAATCCCCCATTATATTAGTAAATCTATAATCTCTGTTGATTTTTGTTATTAATTGTCAGCGAAAACACACTGTAACGCCCTGGATGGCCAAGACCGTTACACTGTGTTTATAAAGTGCCAGACTTGCTAATCAAGTCATTTAGTTAAAATCGTGATACTGGAACTATAAAAGAGCTAGGGTTTAAAATGGTTTTGTCTCAAAAGCCACTTTTACATTAAGAAACGTTATATGTTTACACGGGATCCCAAAAATACAAGTTTAAAGATCGTTTACAAAAGTTACAAGGTTCAAGTACAATAACCAGCCTTACTAAGGCAAAACAAACAGTTAGGTAATCCCTGTCCTGACCCACTCCTCGACCATGGTGATCGAACAACTGGCTATGTACATTCCACCTCGGAGCTCTCCATCTCAAGCTTGGTCCAGCTTGCCTTTGCCTTTACCTGCACCACGTAGCACCCGTGAGCCAAGGTCCAGCAAGAAAACACAACAACAGAGGATAAGCAATCAGCAGACAAATCCATATCCCACATTGCATCACAAGTTCTCAAACATGTAATCATTCAGCATGACCAAGTATTCAACATACTAAGCATATCAATTCATATCACATATCACTGTACAAAATGATAACCAGGGCTAGCGCTCTCAGGCTGCTCCCTCCGTTATCCCACTGGCTCCGACCCGCTTAAGCCGAGCTCAGTGAACATTCTCGGCTACCAGTGGCCAAGCCGCGCCCTGTGCGCAAATACTATGTACGGCACCCTTAGGCCGCTTTACATGTCCCATGGCGTAATACCATCATTGACACAATACAATTCTCGGGAGCACTTAGTCCCATCACAAACATATAATCGGGTGCAGTTTTCTTACCTTTCAATTTACTAGCTTTGATCCCTCGACTCCTTGAGCACGATCCCCCTCGAGCCCTAGCGCTCACCTAAACACAGTCATGGGCCAAAGTCATTATCGATCCTCAAGTTCAAAACCTAGCCTCGGGGCCAATCCCGAGCCCCCGGGAAGTCCTAGTTCCACCAAACAAGGTGGTGGAATCAAACCCCAAACCCTTGGTCAAAAACCCTTGCAAATAACCCTAAAATCCCTTTCTAAAAACAGGGTAGCACTACAACGCTCATGGGAGGGCGCTACAGCGCTACAAACAGAAGCCAAAACCCCTCAGCATTATGGCCTAGCGCTACAGCGCCCAAAGGCTAGCGTTGTAGCGCTAGTCACAGACATACCAGCACCAATTTTTCTCTTCTGCGATTTTCTCGAACCAACCTCAACCAAAACTCTTCCAACTCCTTCCCAAACTCAAAAACAACCTTATGACCATACTCCACTCATCCCAAGCACCCCAAATACCTAGAACTCAAGCACATGCATCCCCAAACTCAAAATCCACCATAGCCACTCCTAAGCTCTAAAACTCAGTAAAAACCAGTTGAACAACAAAGTTGGAATTAAGGGTTTATACCTTTGGTGGAATTCGACCACAAGTTGCCTCAAAACTTCCTTGGCTTGCTCCTCCTCAACCTTAGACCTGAATTTCCTAAAGTTCCATCCAATTCAACTTAAGCACCATAGCTCAAAAACCAGAAACAGAAACTGAAAAAACTCTAAAGTCTTACCTCAAGTGTTGATGAACCCTTGCTAAACCTCTGCCAATTCCCCACACTTAGCTTAGAATCCTTGATGCTTAGTTTATCCCAGCTCTCCTCTGAGCTTTACTCCATAAATCCTCAAGAAACAAGTGAAGGAAATTGTAAACCGACCTAGAGAACTTTCTTTGTTTTCCTTCCTTTCTTTTCCCTTCCTTTTCCTTCTTTTTCAGACTTCTACATTTCTCTACACTTCCCACTAACATAAAGCCTTGGTAGTACTTAACTCCTGTAAGCCAAATGACCATTATGCCCTCCCTATTAAATCTAAACCCTTTAATCCACTTAAGGGCATTTTAGTCATTTTACCAAATTCCCGCTAACTCCTCGAGTGTCTCTAATATTTCCCGCCTAATTCCCGATACCTAATTAACCACCAATAATGTTCCTCAATGTCCAAATAGACTCCATTATATTCGCTAAATTCCCATTTATACCCCTAAGCTCACCCCGAGCCAGGTATAAATCCCCGCCATGACTTTTCCGCTACTTTGCTCACTAGGACCGTCTCGAGTCACAGATCACAGATATATCCACATAATAATGTGGTCTCGACAATTATCACATATATCAATACAATTATGCCCATAATGGCCAAAATTACGATTATGCCATTCTAACCTAATCAGGGCCTGCATGCTTACTAATACACATAGTCATGCATCTCAAATATTCAAATAGTCATATAACATGCTTTAAATCATAATGATGTATCTTAATCATTAAAACCACACATAATTCTCAATATGCCCTCCAGGCACACTAATCAAGGCCCTTAAGCCTTATTAGTGAATTTGGGTCGTTACAACTATCCCCTCCTAATGAGAATTTTGTCCTCGAAATTTACCTGAACAACTCGGGATACTGATCCCGCATCGCTGTCTCAAGCTCCCAGGTCGCCTCCTCGACCTTACTATTCTTCCACAGCACTTTAACCAGAGGAATCGTCTTATTCCGCAACACTTTATCTTTCCGATCCAAGATCTGAACCGGTTGCTCCTCATAAGCTAAATCCGCTTGCAACTCCAGATCTTCATACCTCAACACATGAGTCACATCTGAGACATACTTCTGAAGCATGGAGACATGGAACACATCATGAACTCCAGACAACGATGGTGGCAAAGCTAACCTGTAAGCCACCTGACCAATCCTTTCCAGGATCTCGAATGGTCCAATGAATCTAGGGCTTAGCTTGCCCTTCTTTCCAAACCTCCTCACCCCTCGCAATGGTGAAACTCGGAGAAAGACGTGGTCCCCAACCTGGAACTCCACATCCCTACGCTTAGGATCAGCGTAGCTTTTCTGTCTACTATGAGATGAGAGCATCCTAGCCCGGATCTTTTCTATGGCCTCACTTGTCTTCTGAACCATATCTGGCCCCAAATATCTCCTCTCATCCATCTCATCCCAATGAATGGACGATCTACACTTCCTCCCATATAACATCTCATAGGGAGCCACTCCAATCGTTGATTGATAGCTATTGTTATACGAGAACTCAATCAACAGAAGGTACTTACTCCATGAACCCTGAAAATCAATCACATATGCTCTGAGCATATCCTCTAGCACCTAGATCGTCCTCTCAGACTGTCCATCAGTCTGAGGATGAAAAGCTGTACTGAACTTCAACTGAGTCCCCAGAGCTTTCTGCAAACCACCCCTAAACTTGGAAGTGAAGATAGGATCTCGGTCTGACACTATAGACTTAGGAACCCCATGGAGACATACGATCTCCTTCACATACAACTCAGCATACTGATCCACAGTATATGTCGACCTTACTGGAAGGAAATGGGCTGACTTGGTGTATCTATCCACTATCACCCATACTGAGTCATGAAGTCCTACTGTCCTGGGTAAGCCTCCCACAAAATCCATGGTAATGTCCTCCCATTTCCATTCAGGAATACCCAAAGGCTGAAGCAACCCTGCTGGTCGCTGATGCTCAGCTTTTACCTGTTGACAGGTTAAGCATCTGGCAACGTACTCTACCACATCCTTCTTCATCCCGGGCCACCAATATAAAGTCTGCAAATCCTGATACATCTTCGTGGTACCCAGATGAAGTGAGTACGGCGTCGTATGGGACTCATCTAGTATCTCACGTCTGATCCCCTCATCAGTTGGAACACAAATCCGCCCCTGATACCGAAGTAAACCAACCTCAGAAACTGAATAGTCTTTAGATTCTCCCGCTAAGACATCCTCTCTAACCCTCTGTAACTGAGCGTCTGTCAACTGCCCCTCTCTGATCCGCTCTAGCAGGGTTGACTGCAGAGTAACATTAGCCAACCGGCCCACCACCAACTCTATCCCTGCTCTAACCATCTCATCGTCTAACTCCCTTGAGATCTGAACAGAGCTATACAACTGACCTGGACCTCTGCGGCTCAAAGCATCCGCCACCACATTGGCTTTCCCCGAATGGTAAAGAATATCACAATCATAATCCTTTACCAGCTCCAGCCAACGCCTCTGTCTCATATTCAGGTCCTTCTGTGTAAAGAAATACTTCAGGCTCTTATGGTCAGTGTACACCTCACACTTCTCCCCATATAGATAGTGCCGCCAAATCTTCAGTGCAAAAACCACTGCTGCCAACTCCAAATCATGAGTAGGATACCGCTGCTTATACTCCTTCAGCTGTCGTGATGCATAAGCTATAATATTCTCATTCTGCATCAACACACAGCTTAAGCCCAACCTCGATGCATCGCAATAAACAACAATATGATAATCTTCACCAACACCAACATCGTCCCTTAACCCTCTTATGCTAAGCAATCTGATAATCCTCACCAACATCAACATTAAGCTTCCACCAAAATTTTCAAAACAAAGTAAAATAAAATCAGACCTTGACCCTTCCGCAAACCCAAATATGCAAAGTCATATCTACCTATGTTCTTCTTCTTATTATTCTCCCTCTTTCATTGTCCATGAACACCCAAAAAATGAAAATCCCGCACAGCACCACCACCTGCCCATGAACTCGGATGCCTTGCACCACCACCACCACCACCACCACCTTGCCGACGTCGATGAAGCACCAGTTCCCACCGCCCTTCCTCAGATCCCATCACCCCATCTCAAATCTTGCCGCCCACTTCTCACCGCCGCCCCAGTCGCCCAGATCTCTATGGGTGCCGACCAACCTTCAAAAAGAAGAAGAATGGGAGGTGCAGAAAAGTGAAGAACGGGAGGGAGTAATCTCCATGGCTGTCGATCCAATTTTTTTGGTTTAGATTTTTCTTTTGTTTTTTCTTTAATTTAATAAAACGAAGTTTTAAATAAATTGTGTTTTTATTTATTTTTAAATTAAAATTATATTTTTAAATTTTATTTCATTGAAATACTCTTTAATAAATTTTTAAAATAAATAATTAATAAATTATGATGTGGACGAATAAGAGACAGTCACCTGTCTTCGCTGACAGTTAACATCAAAACTTAACAAAGACTGTAAATTTGCGAACAGAATGGATGATTGAGAAGTATTGCCGGCAAAAAAAACAAGAATAAAGAATTAAGTATAGTAAAAGGTAAAAAAAATAGAGTTTTACCGTCAATTACTTATTAGTATCTCTCTTTTTTTCTTCCACTTATGTCTTATACTAATTATATATACAATGGAAATTTGATCGTACTTCATTTGATATGAATTTTGATGTAATTACAATCATTTTTGTATTTTTCTAACAGACGTTTTTTTTTGGCAGTATTAGATTGCTTGATCCGATCGACAATAGTACTTACACTAAAAAATAGGTGTATAAAACTATTTCGAAAATAACAGTACGAAGAGTAAAACGAAAACAAAATGAAAATCCTTTACAAAATCTAAAAGTATCAGCATTTTTTTGTCCAAACAGCAAGGATAATATAACAAAAAAAAATCATTTTATTTGTACTGTAATTGTAGTGAAGTATTTTTTAAAAAATTAAATACAAGTTGTATTTTGAGTAGTGAGTACTCTTTTTCATGTTACATTTTTTAAATTTTATAATGTACTCGTTTCTTTTTATAATATTTTTATATATTAGATATTTGAGTAAAATGTAGGCAAAATGTTGAAATAAATATTAATAAGAAATAAAAAGTAACATTAGTGTATACTTCCGTTAACTTCCGTTAAGTATTTAGTAACACTTAATTTTTTTTAATAAGAAACACTTAAAAAAATAATTTTTTATTTAATTAATTAAAAATTTGACTATTAAAGATACAGATCCGTTTGGTAAAATTTTTGTTTTTGAATTTTTTAAACACAAAATGGAAATATTATTTTATTTCTTTATTTTTAAAAAATAAAAATATGTTTGGTAACTATTTTTGTTTTTTGTTTTTAAAAACAAAAAATAATAAACGCGTTTGATAATTTTTATTTTTATTTTTTTGCTTAACAATATGAGGTATTGATTTGAAGAAGAGAAGAAAAAAAAAATTGAAAACTGTTTAAAAAAAAAATTGAAAGTGAAAAAATTCTATTTTCAAAATTTAATAAATTTTAATTAAAATTTAGAAAAATAATAAATAAAAATAGAGTTACCAAACACATTTTCTGTTTAATTATCAAAATTTTAATTAATTAAATAAAATTTTTTTTTTTTAAGTGTTACCAAACAACACCATAATGTGTTTGGTAACTCTATTTTTATTTATTATTTTTTTAAATTTATTAAATTTTAAAAATATAATTTTTTTACTTTCAAAATTTTTTTAAACCGTTTTCGACTTTTTTTTTTTCTTCTTTTCTTCAAATCAACACATTATATTGTTACACAAAAAATAAAAATAAAAGTTATCAAACTTGTTTATTATTTTTTGTTTTTTAAAACAAACAAAAAATAGTTATCAAACATATTTTTATTTTTAAAAAATAAAGAAATAAAAATAAAATAATATTTCTATTTTTATGTTTAAAAAATTAAAAAATAAAATTTTTACCAAACACAATCTTGATTTATTTGTTTTCACATTTTATTTGTTTTCCACCTTTAAAAGTGAAGCATAATTAACATCAAAATTTTCAAGAGATTGCTTTAAAGAATAGTTGTAATAGTACTATTATAAAATCAAAAGTGTGTAAATATTTACTGTTTTTTTTAGTTTATTTCAATATTAACTGTTATTATTATTACTTATTTTTAAAAACAAACTAAGAGCACTATTAATGATTTTGTATAAGAGAGTTTTCATCCAAATATAAATAAATGGAGTTAAAAATAGTAACCCATCATATTTTATAAAATGCAACTTTTTTTTACATTTTTGCTACTGCAATTCTCTATATTTTAAAAAAAATTATATATTCATATTATAAACATTTTTAATTAATAACTCTCTTATTTTTTATATTTGAAATGAATATAAATTATAATATTTAAAGGATATAAAGAATAATATAAGGTGTATTATAAATGATAGGATATAAGTTCTTATTACTTCTAAAGATCAAAATAGGAAAGTAAATTTAATGGGGGTGTGCCGTGGTATTAGTAGAAACTGTACTCCATAACACGTATAACTAAATCCTTTTTTAATTAATTTATTCATTAATAACTCACAAATTCATACATGTTTTCTAGTTCAAATTGGAATACGTCAACACCAAGCTAGCTAGTGAGAACGATATTAACAAATGTTATCAATAATTGAAACGAAATCCATAATAGACCATTTTCTCCAAATGGATGGTTACAAACGTTTTAAAAATTAAGAAATACATTATAGAGTTAGAGTACGTCCATAATTATCAATTAATATTTTTGTTTAGAAACGACACGAGAGGCGTTTAATTTGATTGGTAAGTTAATAAATAATTTAATTTTAAAAAAGAAAAGAAGAAGAAGAAGAAGAAGTAGTGTGTGTATATATATGAGGAGAGAAAAGCACGTGTAGTCCATACAATATGACAACGTACTTAGGAAACGTACTCCATCTCTATTCTCTGCCTTAAAACGAATGATTGGGGCGTGGCTGCAATCATTGAAGTCGTGCTCTTTACAACAGCAATACACCAAAAACCACTATCTCTCCCTCTTTTTTATTTTTATTATTGAGAAATACTTCCAGACATAAAATAGTATACTCATATTATTATTAATTTAATTTAATATTAAATTTCACATATTTTAATTTAATAATTATTATAAAAAAAATACTAAATTATTTATGAGCACCACTAATGATAATATTATACACCAATACTCTTTATTATTTTATTTTTACAATACCAACCTATCTCATTCTTCTTCTACTATTTCTTTAATTTAAATAGTATTTAATATTATTGGTGTTTCGGATGAGATACACCATCATAAAAGAAAATGAAAGTAATGGTGCATTTTGCATAATAGTGAATGTTAGATTATGTCAGTTGATTTTATAAATTTTATTAGTTTTATATAAAATGTCTAAATTCATCTATGATTACATTACACAAGGCTTTGTTAAAATTATTACGTTTATTATTTAAAAAGCATTCATTTCTTATAGGTAGTCATATGTATGCATATATATTTCTTTAAAAAGAATCCTTAAAAAAATGTTTAATGATAAAGAAATACACGGGGCATACATTTTCTTCTTCAAATAGAAGTAGAGGTATTCATTAGTGAGCGGGTTAGGTGAATTTTTGACAAACTCAAACTTATAATTGTATTGATACTTTTCAATCTGTAACTCACCCAATTAAAAAAATTGAAGTTCAACCCGACTATCGGTTTAGGCAAGTAACTTTTTTTTTACATTTGTTTTTCTAAAAAACACAATTTTCACTAATTTTTTTTATTATTTTCTCTATTTTTAGTTTGTATTTGTAACTAAAATAATTGTTACTTTAAAATATAGGATTTTTTTTTTATAAAAAATTTAAGTTGAATTTTATTTTATATATATATAATTAATAATTAAATAAATAGACAAATTCTTAATTAGGCGGGTTGCCCAAAATTTTAACCCGACCAATATAATAATTGTGCAATTTGAAATAAAAGTCAGATTTTTCGGATTGCATTTTTTGTCGATTCTTTTAGGTTGGTTTGGGCGGGATGCAAATTTTTTAGCACAACCCTAAATAGAATGGTGTTATTGACATGATTTTTCTCTCTCTGTTTTGGGTACTAAAATATCTCACAACTAAACAATTAATTTTAAAAATTAAAAAGTCATATTATAAAACATGGTTAGAGATAGAGTATACATATTAAGAATGTGAGATCGACAATGAAAAAATATGCAAAATCATACCCATCAGTTTTTTATTTGTTATGCAGTATTACATACATGTAATTAAGATGTAAACATTATTATTATTATTATTTATTTTTGTATCTGAAAGCAATGTTAAATGTTAAAGTTAAAGACAATTACATTAATGTTAGTAGTTACCAAACATAAAAGTCAAGAGAATAATAACTGCAGTAGTGTAACGCTGCTTTTTATGTGAGTGCATGTTAAAAAAACGGTGACTATAATAATTAGGTTACTTTGTATTCCTCTATTGCTAAATAATAATTGGGGTTTACATTTGCTAATAAAGGAGCCTTTTCACTTACACGAGGAGCCTCAATTTCAAATTCCTCACCTTTTTAACTCATCCCCCTTTACCCTCTATTATGCCATTTAATTTTAATTAATTAAATTATTGATTAAACCAAATATTAATGCATAATGATCAAACATTTTGGACAAAATATTATAATAATAATAATTATTATTATTATTCAATTTAAAAAGCATGACAATTACCGGTCCTCCAATATCATAACAAGGTTGGGCACCAAAAGTGGTTTTTGTAGTGATAATGAAAAAGATATAATTTGAAGTGTAGTGTTTATCTCCTTCCTGTCCCACAATTGTCCGTACTGTACCCCACTCATTTGAAAAAGAGTAAACATTTTCATGAGTTTCAAATGTTTTTTTTTTCTTCTTTAAAAAAAAAAAAGTTTTTGCTGAAACTCAAAGAAACTTTTTTTTTTTAATGAATTATTTGGGTAGTTGGATATTTGAGAAGAGATTCACACGAGGATTGCAACTGCAATTTTTTTTTTTAAAACAAAAAATTGTTCAATTATTGAAATTTTTTAAAAAGAGAGTAAGATGTTATATTTATATATATATTAATCAATAATGTTTCTGAAAAAAAAAATGATAATAATAACTTGATAATTTGGAGTAAAAGGGACTAGTAGTTGGAGGAAGAAAGACACATGTTTAGCTACTGACCACAAAGAGGAAGTGTCCTCCAAGCTTCTTCAATGGCTGGAGTGGTGCTGTCGTTTGTTACACTTGCACATTTCTTTTAAATTAATATATATTTTTTCTTTCATTTTCATGGCTTTCTCTGATAGCAAAGATTGTAATTTTTTATTTAAATTAATTTTATGTGTTGTTAGATGATACTTCATTTTTAGAAAAATGAAAAAGAAAAAATAAAGTGAAAAGGTCGGAGAAATAATTATGATTTAACTAATTATTTATTCCCATTATTTATTGATGTCTAGTCCTTTATTTGGGTAAAGTTGCTCATCATCATGTTTAGACTATGTAGAGAATTTTGAAATGTGACTAATTATAGTCAATTCCCTTTTATGATATATAATACTATAGATCACTCCCACTTATTGGTATACAATTAAATTAAGTTCAAAATTACTATCTTTTATTACATGTACCAAAAAAGGTGAGCTTTCTGGTGGGTTTGGTTTTAAACGAATTTGTAGTTAAAAAATTTCAAACGGTGGATAGAGACTTAAATGAAAAAAAGAAAAAAGAAAAAAGATATATACATATATACTGTCATATAAAAAATATATATATGCTGGAAAATAAATTATTAACTAAAAGCTTTTTTTCATAAAAAAAATAATAACTAAAAGTTGGGTCTGTGCATTAAACAAAAAATAGAAGAAAAAAAAATGTCGGTCTTAAAGATTAAACAAGGTCCTATCTTGTCTTGGGGCCACATTTTTTGTAGAGTTGGACCAAAGATGTGGGGACTGCAACAAACAGCCTGGCCAGGAAAATAGTTGTTTGATAAAACGACATCGTTTGTTAAATCAATAAAGAATGTCGTTCATCAACTGTAAATGCGCTTTTTTTTTATTCGATACGCTTATAACCTAAAAAGTAATAAACATAAGCGAGCAAAAAAAAAAAGTAATGGACATAAAACAAAAATATAAGAAAAGAAAGATTATTATGTGTTTCTCTGCCTTTGTGTTTTATTTCACGGGATAGTGTTAAAATTTTAAAATACAATATGAATTTATTTATTAACCATCGATTTCACTCTTATCCAATCGTATTCTATATATAAGCCTTTTGTAATTGGATATTGTAAGTGGATATGCTAACGAAATAGTATTTTATATTAATATGTTTTGAGCGAGAAGTATTCTGATTGTTCTTAGAGAAAGCTACAGCCGCAGAGTTGTCACAGTATAATTTCAGCAGCTCCGAAATAGAGTCTACAACATCCAATACTGAAATAAAATTCTGCAACCATATTGCTTGACAAGTAGCCTAATAACATGTCATATACTCTACCTCTATCGTAGAGAAATGTGTGAATGTCTGCTTCACATTTTTCACGAAACAGTTCATTCAGCCATCATGTAGATGTAGCATAAAATTGATTTTTTATCATCCACACATCCTGCATAATCGGTCTCACTAAACCCAACTATATCAAGAGTGTCCACTAACCGGTAAGTCAACATATGATCCTTAGTACCCAGAAAATACCTCATAACTTTCTTAACCGCTTTCCAGTGACTAAGTCTAGGAACACTCAAGTATCTACTGTTGTGTAAAATCGATACGCAAGTGCATGTAATTGTAACAAGTAATAAATAGTAAGTGAGATCGTTTCTACAAGGACTATATATTAAGGACTATAATAAAGAGTAAGTGAGATCGTTTCTACAATGACTATATATTAAGTACCAAGAATTAACTCCTATTTTTATTTGGCTAATGACAATCGAGTCACAAGAATTAACTAAAAAACTAAAACAAAAACTGAAATTAACTTCAAGAACTGAAAATAAACAACGTTAAGAAAATTCAATGGATTAAAATCTAGGGCAATCAATTTCATCAACCATCCCCTCTAATTCTTATTAACACAAATCTTACTATTAAATTTTCACTTGTAATAGCAGGTCAACAATGATAACTTATATTTGTACTAGGATATATAAATCTCAATCCTATGCAATTTTTCTACATCTTTGTGATAAATATACATAAGATAGGCATTAAGATTAACAACCATAAAACTACATAGACCACACAAGCACTCTCGTCCTAATATGAAATCTATGTTCATTGAATTACAGCATATTCAATTCTCAATTCTCACTTCTCAGATTTCGAATCAAAATCATATATTTCATGTCAATGGTGATCAATCATTCACAAGTATTAGATTCAAATTGAATAAATCACAAGATAAAATTGAAATCATAAAACTTGCATTAATTTAAAATAAAGATTCAGGAAAATCCATTAACACCCTAAAAAAATAACTTAGTTGTTCAACATCATAATAATTAACATCCAAATAAAAAGAAAAAACATAAAAACCAGAAAATAGTGAGAAACAAAATAGAAGAATTGAAGACAATTGAAGCGTTTATGCCAAACTCCGTAGAGGTTCTCACAATTCCCTAGGGTTCAGAGACTGATAAAAGACGTTCTTAATGTGTTTTTATAGAGTCCTAATGATTACATGTGAAAAGACCAAAAAAACCCTCGCTAAAACGCTCAAAATATAATTTTCCTTCGAAGTGGCGCAGGGGCGCTACTTCGATTTGAGTTTTTACGCTTCTCTGACCTTACATAGCGCGTGGGCGCTATTAATGGTGCAGGGGCACTAGTGCCTAAAGCGAAAAATCCTTAAAAATCCAATGGCGCGGCTGCCCATCAACATTGTGCAGCTATGCTAATCCAACTTCAAAAATACTTCAAAAACTCCCCAAAAATCACCGTTTCTTGCTCCAATTTCCTTAATTATCATCCAATTCACCTGCCAAGTCCAAAGTACATAAAACAACACAAATCAAGCATAATTCTGCACAAAACAACAATAAACACATAAAACAACTCTAAAAACACACCTAAACTAGGCTTAACATCTACCCAATACGCCAACAACAAAAGCAATATATGGGCATGTGCATACTTGAGCATACATCAGGTTTCCTACAACAAGTGACGCATCAGGAACAATTTTCATTTAATCTATGTCTTTATCATTTTGTGGACATTGGGCCTTTGAGAAGTTGTCACCCTTCATTATCGGTGCTTTCCGAGGAGAACAAGAATGAATATTGAATATTTTCAAGATCCGATTAATGTAAGTATAATGAGATAAATGAAGAATACCATTATCCTTATCCCGAAGAATCTGAATCTCAAGCACATAAGAGGCCTCACCAAGATCCTTCATATCAAAATGGCTAAACAACAATTGTTTTGTCTCAGACAATAGGCCAGAATTATTAGATGCAAGCAAAATGTCATCAACATACAATACTAGAAAAATAACCACTAACCTTCATGTATATACATTGATCTACTAAGTCATTTGCGGTGACAATCATATCAAACTGGAGATACCACTGCCTTGATGCTTGTTAAAGCCCATCGATAAACTTCTTGAGCTTGCAAACCATGCTCTCAAAAGATTAGACAATAGAGTTTTAATATGATAAAAAAGTTATACCAAATTCAATTTGATGAACATTGTTGCTATTCAAATTAAAAAAAATGGTAGGTAACCATTTGGTACCTATGTTTTTGCAAAGTATTATTTTGGTACCCTGTATTTTAAAATCGTACATATTTGGTACCCTAAATTCAAATTTAATTAATAAATTTTTACCAATTTAATCAAATTGCTATCAATTATGTAAGTTCCAAATTTAAATTTAATTACTTAATTACATATAACTGATGACAGTTTGATCATATTGACACAATTTTATCTTATCAAATTTGAGTCTAGGGTATCAAATATGTATAATTTTAAAATACAGGGTACCATATGAGCATTATTGAAAATAGAGGGTACCAAATGAGTAAATTCCCTTACAAAAATAATCTAAAATATTGTATTAATCGAAAAACCTAGAGATTCAATCCAATTAATTAAGTATTGTTGTTAGGTATGAGAATAGTATCACTTTTAGGCCAAATGGACTTGTTGTTTGACTATAGTTATTTGGCCCGATATGGAATCATTCTTTAACCAAACATTTTAATTGTAATTAACTCGGAAATTTGCAGTGACAATAAGTATTATAAAAAGTTGCACTTAAATCACTAAGTAATTTTTTTTTGCGGCAAAAATAAGTAAGTAATCTAAAAGGTTCTACTAAAATCACTAAGTAGTTTTTTTTTTGCGGTCAAGATCAGTAAGTAATCTCACATGTTCCACTTATACCACTATTTACCGAGATTTTCGGAAACTATATTAATGAATGTTATTTAAGAGTAATGATAAGAAAAGTAGAAGATTAACACAAGATTTTTACGTGGTTGGGGCGTTAATAAGTCTTAGTCCACGAGTCAGTAGTATTAGAGCTTGGAAAGCCTTTTACAATGGAGTTTCTCTCTATATTTTGACAGAGTAACTGTATATTAGTTGAAGAGAGATCTTTTTTCCAGTGTTCTATTGCCTGTATTTATAGGCTCATGGGAACACTGGGTTTGGGCCGGGTATGACCCGGGCCCATCAGAGATATGGATACTCTTGGCCTCTCTAGTGGAAGCCCAATATAAAAGATAAAACATACATGAATTCCAGACCAGTTAAGGCCCAATAAGTTGGCCCAAGAGCTATATTTCGCTCGACAAAACGGTGCTTTTGGTCTGGACACTTCAAGTTACGAGGCAGATTCAGGGGACAAGACCAGTCAGAGTACTTGGCAGTGCAGATCTCAAACAACGGCGTGCAATCCCGAGGTGACCTTTTCAGCAGGTGAAAAGTAGGGACAACGCCCACACGGAGTGAGGCGGCTTCAGGGTCCTGGACGCTTGGTCCCACCAACCGGGGACGACGTGATCCGAGTTCGTTTACCTTTGTCCCTCTTCATTTACCACAGGCCCGGACCGTTATCACGCTCCGGGATCAGGCACGTATGCCGTGGGGCTCCGAGCTGTCTGCACGTCTCCTGGATGACCATACTGGACCTACTTGTGGGCCCAGAATTGCACTAGGCCCGTGCCCCCTTGGACATTCCCGTACCAAGAGGCCTTGGGCCAGGCCCACATTTTGAACAGCCCCTGACCATGGGCCTGGACGAGTGTTCCGGGGCCACGCAGGAAATGGGGATAACAACCACTAAGTAATTTTTGGTTGCAAAAGCCACATTTACACTAATTTTGTTTAAATTTTAATTAATTAATAAAGACCTAAAAATACATATTTATAATATTAAAAATTCATTTTAAATCTATTTTAAAAATAAAAAAATAATTTAAAAGTTTTAACATGAAAAAATTATTTAATTTTAATTAAACTGAGTTTTAATTCAATAATTTTAAAAAAAGGTTTAAGTAAAATAAAATAATTTGCTTATGTTAGAAATTTTAAATTATTTTTCAAAGTTAGAAATGTATTTTTTTTTAGATTTTTATTAATTAGTTAAAATTAAGACAAAATTTGTGTAAAATATAACTTTTACAATAAAAAAAATACTTAGTGATTTAAATGCAATATTTTAGATTATTTATTTACTTTTTTCGTAAAAAAAACTACTTAGTGACTTAAGTACAATTTTTTACACTACTTACTGATTTTTGTCACAACAAAAAATTACTTCATGATTTATGTCCAACTTTTTGGACTTCTTACTGATTTTCGCCGCAATTTTTCCTAATTAATTTATAACAAACTCGTGACAATACTTTACCTATTATTATCATAACATTTATGATCACTTTTTAGCAAAGTTTCAAAAATAGTTTTATAATATATATTTAAAGAAAATCAAATATAAATTAGATTGTCTATACATTGTTTACATTTTTAATAAATTGAATGAGTTAATAGTGTTGGATACATGTAATTAATGGATCAACTAAATAATATATAATTTAACGCGTAAAATATCACATTGTATCAATTAGTTGTATTTTTATTAGTCTTAAGTTATATTATTACACTTTTTCTTTTGAAAAAATTATATCATTACACAATCTTCATACTTTGTTGTCAATCTAAATCAACGTTAAATGGCACACCAGGCTGGTGTGATGGATGGAGGCTATTAATTGGAACATATTTTGGGAGCTACACTGTCTTGTTTCATAGTACAGAAGAAAATCAGTGCAACTACCATAAAAGTATCAAGTTTTACCACAAAATGGAGGCTAGAATTTATAATATATTTGTATAAATTATGTGAGTACTAGGTTGAGTCAAGTTTCAATGGATGTTGGTTTTTGTTTAGTTTTAAAGCTGTAAAAATTTATTCACTATTTTTTTTAAATATATATATTAAAATGAATTATAATTCTATAATTATATAAATATTTATATCAATAATTTCAACATATATAAAATCTAAACACAACGTTGATATATATATATATATATTTATATGACTATATGACATATATATTAAATATAATAATATTTTAAAAAAATTAATAATAAAAATAAAATAAGAATAAAAAAAGTCATATCATAGACAGTAGTATACATGCATCAACTATTTTTAGTTTCTAATGTATCTCACAATGTCCTTTGTTGAATTCGATGAAGAAAAAGAGCTATAATCACTTGATAAAAAACAAACTATTACACAAATTTATAAGATAAAAAATTGATATGTATGCATTTATTATTTTTAAATAAATATGATTTAATTATTTAAATAATCATAAAATATCTTAAAAAACCATATTTTAATTAATTAATTTTTTTGTTTAAGTTTATGTATGTTCTAGTTTTTGAATTTGGCAGTGATAACAAAAGATTATATATTATATGTTTAATATAATATTAAGTTTAAATTTAGTTAAAATTTATTCAACTTATAAAATATATAGTTTTATTATTTTTAAATAATTATCATTGTAAAATATCTAAAAAAATATCATATTTTAATTTGTTTAATTATTCATTTATTTAATTTTATTTAAGTATAAATCATGTTTACCATATGAAGTTAAATATAAAAATATTCTATTAAATATAAAAATATTCCGTCAAAAGTTAACGAAAAAAATAAAAATACATTAAAAAAAATCATTATCTACCCATTTTTTATATAGAAGAGATATATTCAATATTATTACTATTTTTCTTACAAAATGTGGCGATTAAAATGGATATCACTTATTCAGGAAAGTAACTACAAGTAACTATCTCTATCTTTTTACATTGATTCAATATTTTTCTTAAAATAGGGCAAGGAATCTTCCAATTCCCAAAACAGTGGTAGCTGATTATTGTAATTCTTTTATGGTAAACTCCGGAAGAAGAAAAAGCCTTCAACTTTGTGATTATTTTAGAAAGTAGTTAGAATATAACATCGAAAGCAAAGCACCAAATGAAGGCGCGTTAGAATGATTCGACTATGACCTTTCAACAAAAACTTGCCTATATATTCGATTCGAGCTCTTTGAAGAAACTCCTATAAGACAGCTATTGCTTTTTTTCCTGCAACAAAGTTATAGTTGAATGAGGAGCATTCTCATACTTGCATACTTCGTACAACTTGGATAATCTTGCTCATTCATTTTGATGAACGAATTCGGCAACATTTGAATTATTTTTTTTAAAAAAATAAATAAAACATATTTGGTAACAATTTTTGTTATGTGAAAACAAAAAGAAATTAGAAAAAATGTATTTTTTAAAATAATTTAAAACTTTCCTAATGTTAAATGATAAATAATATATTAAATTTAGGAATAGAGAGATGAGACGAAATATATATATATATAAATATAAATAAAGGGATATATGAGGAGAAGGTAATTGAGTATACTTAATTATTTAAGTTATACAAAATGTTACACTTAAGTTATTTTTTTACAACAAATAAAAGTACATAAGTTCAACATTTACTTGCACTGTTGGTAATTACTGTTACCATCTACCAATAAAGATAAAGGCAGGCAACAATGGTGCAACTAAAAATTGATTTTAGATACTTTGGCCATAAAAGAAATTAACTTGAGTAATTAAGTGTAACATTTTGTATATAACTTAAACTACTTTTGCTGCAAGTGTCATTTATCTATATTTTTATACCTATACATTTTTTCATTTCATCTCTCTATTCCTAAATTTAATATATTCTCCATCATTTAACAATCATAAAGTTTTAAGTAGTATAATATTTTTTATAGTTTAAATATTTTTGATGTAGATATCCTATGGATAAAAATAAAGAATGCGAAGAGCAACAATTTACTTTCATGAAATGATAAATTTAAGAAGAAGAAAAAAGTATAACATAAATAAATTGAGATTAGTATATATAAGTTTGACGAGATCGAACTAACAATATTAGTATGCATGTATTACATATTTTTGTTAGAATTAGCAGTTTTTTTATTTTTATATTTATCAATAAAAAATAGTTTATTTAAACAGTTATTCATGAGTTATAAATAATGTTTTTTTTTCAGATTTTATTATTATTATTTGAGTATTTGTGACGAAAGTGGTTTCATAGTTTTGGTTGTCATTGTTAGTTTCTTTAGAAATTTTCTTTTCATGCCAAGTGTTTGTGTGGGCAAGTCTCAACATATGATAAGAAAATTTCAAGAAAATTTCAAGAGAGAAGACTAACAAAGAGTGGACGGCTAAGTATCGAATATTATGAATAAATTTTTACCTTGTCAAATTCATTAACCTAATGCATTATATAACACTAGTATAAATAGACAGTTAGTTAGGACATAAAATATGTTTTAGTTTCACATTTTAATTTAATTATTTAATAAGTAAATTAAAATAAATAAAACACAATATTTTGTGTATTATTTTATACATGGTCGAATACTCGATGGAGTATATGCCATGTTAGAATTTTGTTTATGAAACTATCTAAAATCAAACATTTATTTATTTAAATAATTATCATATCAAAATTAACCAATTATAATTTTGACAAACCACTTTGAATTAATGTCATAGTCTTCCAAGTCTTTCTCTAAAACAACCTAGTGGTTGGAATTCCTTGTAATACATAGCATTTAACAATGACAAAAAGTTAGGGAATTCAAAAGGTGTAGTCTCTTATTTTACTACATATTCGTAATTGTTTTAATCTCTATCATGCTATTTATAAATTTCTGTATGAAAATTACATTTATGCATGTATATATTTATGTTTTCTATTATAAATTATTTTGTGCAATAAGTAGTATGCATATGAACTTATATAAAATAGATCCTACAATTTCAAGCTCGCTTGATGGTTTAGAGTGAGAGTTGATTTTTTTATTCAATTAGATGGGTAGTTTGAATGGGTTTTATAAGTTTCATTTGCTGGATTTGGAAGCATGGATACCAGATCTTTTATGTGTTTGTTATTTCTGTGTATATTAGTTAGTTGATTTTTAAAAAAAATATATTCTTTAGTGTTAATAATGGTGTTTTTTATCCTTGTTTTTTTGACCTTGCATTTTTTTTTAATCGAGTGGTTGTAATTTTTCCACAACTTCGTTAAATTTTGTTGGATTATATTTTTGTGAGATTTGTAATTGGTGCATAGTGCAAAATGACCCTTAATGTTGTGTGAAAGTAAGTAAATGTCTATATTTTTAATTTTATAGTAAAATAGCCTAATCATCTATTTAATATGGGGCATTGTGCAAAATGACCCTTAATGTTGTGTGAAAGTAAGTAAATGTCCATATTTTTAATTTTGTAGTAAAATAGTCTAATCTGTTAAATTTAATAATAATATTATGAGCATTAAATCTATAAATCAGATTCAAATCAACATTGCATGCTCATACAACAATCCAGGAACACATTTTATTTAGAGCATTGAATTGAATATATAGAGATGAAACATACCTGACATTGAGTCTCCAATGTTCATCCTTGAATATCTCACGATCTACACAAAATAATATTAGGAAAAACAATGCAAGAGAGAACTTATGGAGAGCAGCCTTTACCAAATCACATCTATCAGTATATTTCCCAACAACATATATGTTCAATATATATGTCTCATATGCCTTCTTACCCTAAGGGGTATATTGGGCCTATTAGGCTTATATTATCAGATATGGTGCACTATGGTTTAATGGGCCAACCTATAGTCTTTAGGGTGCTACCATGCGCCTCAAACGCAATTAGATTTATATTAACCATCCCATTATGGTCTTTTAACTATTCGTAGGCACTCTAGAAAATGATTGTGATAATGGAATTATGTTTGTAATTATATTAGTCCATATAAAATTCTAACATTCTCCCACTTGGACAATATAATCAAACCACCATAATATTGTCCATCACTAAAAGACAGTCTAATAAATCATATATAATATCATATCGATAAGATACATATATTATCTATGATTCGGTCTTGAAGACATTCAAAAACAATAACAATCATTAAACCAAACATACATGTGGTACATTAATTTGAGACTATGCGCATTCATCTCCTTTTGTACCTGTCACTTCGATGAACAATAGTATATACTTATATAAACATATATACGTAACATCAACAATAAGAAGTGACTTCAATTATCATTATGCATGTTCAGAACAAAACACAAGTTATAAGCAATCCATACAAAATACTAGCATGTTCAATACATAAATAACAAAACTCCCACTGAGCTCAACAAGCTAGGCTCCTGACAATCCCATTCGGGCAACGTGTTCTGAAAACACACATATAGGTAAGCCTTTCGTTAGTGGGTCTGCCAACATGCTAGTGGTAGGCGTGTACTCAATAGACATGAGGGACTCAGCGACTTTCTCTTTAACAAAATAGTACTTTATATCAATATGCTTTGAGCGAGAAGTACTCCTAGTGTTCTTAGAGAAAGCTACTGCTGCGGAGTTATCACAATACAATTTCAGCGGCCTCGAAATAGAGTCTACAACACTCAATGCTGAAATGAAATTCCGCAGCCATATTGCTTGACAAGTAGCCTCATAACACGCCATATACTCTGCCTCCATTGTAAAAGAAGCTGTGAGTGTCTGCTTGACACTTTTCCATGAAACAGCTCCTCCAGCCATCATATAAATGTAGCCTGAAGTGGACTTTTTATCATCCACGCATCCTGCATAATCGGCGTCACTGAACCCAACTATATCAAGAGTGTCAGCTCGCCGGTAAGTCAACATATGATCCTTTGTACCCTGAAGATACCTCATGACTTTCTTAGCCGCTTTCCAATGGCTAAGACCAGGATCACTCAAGTATCTACCCAACACGCCGACAACAAAAGCAATATCAGGGCGTGTGCATACTTGAGCATACATCAAGCTACCAACCAGTGATGCATAGGGAACGACTTTCATTTCATCTCTCTCTTTATCATTTTGTGGACATTGAGCCTTTGAGAACTTGTCACCCTTCACTATTGGTGCCTTCCCAGGAGAACATGCATGCATATTGAATCTTTTCAAGATCCGATCAATGTAAGTCTTCTGAGACAAACGAAGAATACCATTAGCCCTATCCCGAAAAATCTGAATCCCAAGCACATAGGAAGCCTCACCAAGGTCCTTCATATCAAAATGGCTAAACAAAAGTTGTTTCGTCTCAGACAACAGATCAAAATTATTAGATGCAAGTAGGATGCCATCAACATACAATACTAGAAAAATAAAGCTGCTCCCACTAACCTTCATGTATATACATTGATCTACTACATTCTCCTTGAAGCCATTTGTAGTGACAATCATATCGAACTTGAGATACCACTGCCTTAATGCTTGTTTAAGCCCATAGATAGACTTTCTGAGCTTGCAAACCATGTGTTCTTTGCCAGACTTCTCAAAACCAATAGGTTGAGTCATGTAAACATCTTCAAATTAATCTCCATTCAAGAAGGCAGTCCTCACATCCATTTGATTGAGTTCTAGATCAAAATGAGCAACTATACCATAATAATTTGCAACGAATCTTTGGTGGAAACAGGTGAAAAGGTTTCTTTGAAATCAATACCTTCTCTCTGGCTATAGCCTTTAGCCACAAGCCTAACCTTATACCTTTCCACTTGCTCATTCGAGTCACGTTTGATCTTATACACCCATTTTCATCCAATGGGTCTGCAACCTTTGGGTAATTCAACCAACTCCCAAACTTCATTTTGTGACATAGAATTCAACTCATATTTCATTGCATCCATCCACAACACAGATTGAGGACTATTCATAGCTTCTTGATAGGTAACTGGCTCAAAAGTGTCTCCCACATCAAACTCATGTTCCTGTAAATAGACAAGGTAGTCATTAGGAATAGCAGACCTACGGGTTCTCTGTGATCTTCTCACCATAGCTTCATCATCTCCAATATCAATATTTTCACCTTGGTCTTGATTTTGAGGTTCATCATGAGTTTCTACCGGAATCTGTTCAATCACAGGGTCATCAACAGGAGCGGAAGCGGAAGCAACAGGTACAGGGACATAAACACGTTCTTCCCTAAATACAATTTCTCTTGACCCTTGACTTGAACCGAATTCTTCTTCAAAATAGACAGCTCTATCTGATTCTATCACTCTGGTAGTGTGAGAAGGACAATAGAACCTAGAACCCCTCGATCCAATAGTGTAACCTACAAAATAGCCACTAATAGTTTTCGGATCAAGTTTCTTAGATTGTGGGTTATAGGGCCTTACTTCAGCTTTACATCCCCAAACATGAAAATGACGCAAACTCGGTTTCTTACCCGACCACAACTCATATGGTGTCTTTGGGACAGACTTACTAGGTACTTGATTCAAGATATAAGCAGCAGTTCTTAATGCCTCACCCCATAAAAATTCTGGCAAGCTAGAATGAATCAACATACATCGCACCATGTCAAGAAGTGTGCGATTTCTCCTTTCAGCGATTCCATTCTGTTGGGGCGTCCCTGGCATTGTATATCTTGCATCAATACCACATTCCTGCAAGTATTTGGAAAAAGGCCCGGGGTTCCTTCCAGTTTCATCATAATGTCCATAATACTCTCCACCTCTATCAGAGTTGACAGTTTTAATCTTCTTTCCCTTTTGAAACTCAACATTCATCTTGAAAATCTTAAAAGCATCCAAAGATTCAGATTTTTCACGAATGAGCTCAACATGACCATACCGGGAAAAATCATCAATAAAGGTGATAAAGTATCTATAACCACCCATAGCAGGTGGAACAAAAGGCCCACAAATATCAGTATGAATAGTCTCCAATACATTTGTGCACCTGTCTGACTTGCTCTTTCTAACCTTGACAGTCAACTTTCCTATTATACAATCAACACATGCAGTGAAATAAGAGAAATCAAGATCCTGAAGTACACCATCCTTCACCAATCCCTCCATTCTATCTCTAGAAATATGGCCTAAACGTTTATGCCAAAGCATAGAAGATTTCAAATCTGATCTTGCACGTTTTGACCCAACAATAGCATTAAGAGAATAAGAACAAGAAGAAGTAGAAGTAACAGGAACAACATCATGTAAATCAAGCTTATATAAGTTTCCACATAAAGTTCCATTTCCAACCAACATAGAGTCACGATACAAAGTCAGTTTTCCAGTTCCAAAATGAAGACTATAACCTAGTCTATCCAAAATAGATACAGAAATCAAATTCCTCCTAATAGAGGGTAAATAAGCAACATCATGCAACTCCAAAAAATGCCCAGTATTTAGCTGCAGTCTAACAGTCCCAAAAAATTCAACTCTGACTTTAGTATCGTCTCCCATGTATACATTGTAATGCCCCAAATATCCTAATAAGGTTTAGGACCTTGATTAGGAGGCCGGGAGGGCCATAATTGATTTATTATGATATTTAATGATTATATGCATGTCTATGTGAATTATATTATTATATGATGGTGAATGCATGCATATGGGCTCATATGTTAAATGCAAGGGCATTTTGGTAATTTGGCCACTGTGGGCGTAATTGTAAATTTTGGGTGCATGGTTGAGATTAATTATAATTTTACCACATTGTATGTGGTTTGGTTCGAGCTTTTCGACATGAGACGATCATGGGAGGTAAGTGTTCGGTCTAGTCATAACGGGCTTAAGATCAGGGCTCGGGGTGAGTCTCGGGGTGAATTTAATGATTAGAGAATTACCGGGAATTAAAGGGTAATGGGATATGATTTGTTGGTATTTGAGAATATGGAGAATAGCGGGAATTGGGAAGCGTTAATTATGATTAACGGGATAGGCGGGAAGTACCAATTTTACCCTTGAAATGGTTTAGGGGCTTTTGTTGGCATAAGGGTATTTTGGTCATTTTGGGTTTTGGATATATATAACATAGGAAAGCTGTGGAAAATAGAATAAAAACAGAGGTTATCTTCATCCTTCTCCCTTCCTTCCCGTACCTTCTCTTTCCCTCATCTTCCTCGTGTGATTTTGTGAGCTTGTTGAGGATTTGAGCTTGGGAGCTAAGCCTTGATACTTTGGGAGAGTGTTCCACTGTTGAAGAGCACCATAACCTGAACTTAAGGTAAGCTTTTAGCCACTGGTTTTTATATATGCTCTGCTTTGGTTGCTGGTTTCAGCCTTGGAACTTTGATGTGGGAAGTGTGAATCAAGAGAGGTTCTTGTGTTGTATTGATTGGGGTTTGATGAGGGTAAGCTAAGGGGGTTATTTGGGGGTTTAATTAGATGTTTGGAGGAGGTTTAGAGATGGTTTAAGGGACTGGTTCTAAGGGAAAGTGCAGGGGAGAATTCTGGTGTGCGAGTTGTCATTTTGGCTGAACTGGGGTTGCGCCGCGGCATGGCCAGGGAGAGCCGCGGCCCTTAGAGTAAACTGGGTTTGGGCGCCTCTGTCTGAGGGGCGGGCCGCGGCATGGCCAAGGAGGGCCGCGGCCCTTAAGGTCATTTTTGCCATAATGGGGTTTTTAGCTTGGGGATTCAAGCTTTAGGCCTCGGGGTTGAACCTACTACCCGGTTGAGTAGTATTTGAGGTCCCGGAGGTTAGGTTTTGGTTTGGGGACATTTTATTATTCATTTTATTAATGGTATCCCATATGTTTGGTTATGACTAGGTGACCGCTAAATGATTAAAAGCTGATCGTTCTCAAATGTCGTTTCTTTTATTAATTCTCGCTGGAACCCAAGGTAAGAAAACTGCACCCTGTGTATATGTGACATGCATGGCTATTATGGATGCATGTTGGTTGATTGTTGAGCATGA
The DNA here is from genome assembly GCF_963169125.1 of Humulus lupulus. Classification (NCBI taxonomy): domain Eukaryota; kingdom Viridiplantae; phylum Streptophyta; class Magnoliopsida; order Rosales; family Cannabaceae; genus Humulus; species Humulus lupulus. The sequence continues at coordinate 53,727,668 of NC_084800.1, read as the reverse complement.
CATGCATGGCTATTATGATGCATGTTGGTTGGTTATTGAATATGGCATGCATGGCTATTATTGATAGCATTGCTTACTTGTGCATGGCACTGACTAATTAGTCAGATTTGGCAAAGGTGCTAGTATCAGCTGTGAAGCCGTGACTCACTAGTCAGGTTCGGCAGTGGCACTAGGCACTGGTCACGTTGCACTGAATCGTCAGACAGAATTGGCAAAGGTGTTAGTACCAGCTGTGAAGCTGTGACTGAATAGTCAAGTTCGGCAGTGATATTGGGCACTGGTCACCCAAAATTGGCAAAGGTGTTAGTACCAGTTGTGAAGCTGTGATTGATTAGTCAAGTTCGGCAGTGATACTGGACATTGGTCACATAGCGCTGACTGATTAGTCAGAATGGTCTTAGCGTGGTTCACGCAAGACAACGGAGATTAGATCTAATCGACTTCTAGCATTGAATGACTCAAGGAGCATTAATGCCTGACCGACCCTGAGGGTCGATGAATGAAAACAGAGCTTGAAAGCTAGTGGCTAACCTATCAGCCACTCTCTCGCTAGAAAAGAGAGCTTGGAGGCTAGTGGCTTACCTAACAGCCACTCTCCCGTTAGAAAAGAGAGCTTGGAGGCTGGTGGCTTACTTAACAGCCACTCTCCCGCTAGAATTATGTGATGTTTACTCATTGGTTTGGAAGCTTTATGCTCCGTTTGATTATAACGATAATCATTTGATAATGCTTATGTATAGTGTTATGTTTTCTTGCTGGGCTTCGGCTCACGGGTGCTATGTGGTGCAGGTAAAGGCAAGAGGAAGCTAGACTATCCTTGAGTTGGAGAGCTTAGGTGATGACGTGTACATATGCAGCTGCTCGACCGCCACGGCCGGGGTTTAAAGTGGAACTAGGGTTGAACCCTGTTTTGCCGCTTAGAACGGCCTGTTGTAAATATTTTCTGTAATAAACTCTGAAATTTATATTTTCGGGATCCCAATGTATATATTAAACGTTCTAGTGAAACGTTACATCTTAACCAAAATGTTTAATCCTTAAACCGCTAATCATACTTAGATCACGTTTTTGGCCAAATGACTCGATTAGCGAGTTTAGCACTGTTTACAAGGCACACCATAACGGTCCCAGGAGTTGGGGCGTTACATACATGCTCCTCCAACCTACTCGGTCTTCTTCGGTTTGTCACTGCCTGCAAGGAATTTGTAACATGAATTGTAGCTCCAGTATCTAACCACCAAGTGTTTGAGGGCACATCAATAATATTGGACTCTAAACAAACCATCACAAGACAATTACCTTTCTTCTCTAAGTGAGCTTTGAGCTTTCGACAATCATCTTTCTTATGCCCAAAGCATTGACAAAAGTTTCACTTCCCTTTGAAAAACTCATTCTTATGACCAGTTGAAGATGAGCTAGCTTGCCCATTTCCTTTAGAACGGTTGGCTTTCTTCTTATGATGCTTTTGGTCACTAGAGTTGTTGGAAGTGAACTTTCTCTTGTGAGGATTGTTTGGGTTCGTCACCATGGAGATACTTCTTGTCCTACCTTTTCTCATGTCCTCCTCTTCCTTGGCAAGAATAGCAAACATCTCCCCAACAGTCCATTGCTCTTTCTGAGCATTATAGCTTTATCTGATCGCATCAAACTGAGATGGAATGTTCTCCATCACCAACCACACCATGTAATCCTCACCAAGGTCCATATCCATGGCCTTAAGTTTATGATAGTGGCCCATGAGCTTGTCAATGTGGGCCCTAATGTCACCTAAACCATCGTAAACAATGTGATGTAGCATGTTCAAGTGTTCATTCTTCTCATTCTTTGAGAATTTCTTATACTTTTCCTTAATGGCAGTAAGAAAATCCTTTGCATTTTCAGACTTGGGAATACTATCACGAATGGATTCGTCCATGTGATATCTCATAAGCATCAAGCAACAACAATTGGAGTGTTCCCAGTCCTCGTAAGATTTCTTAACCTTCTCAGTAGCATCATCAGCAGGCTTAGATGGTTCATCAATTCTCAAGGCCAAGTCCATTTTCATGAAGGTCAAGTTCATCGTGATATTTTCAATCCACTGCTTGTGGTTGGTTGCATTCAGCGTCAAGACGGCAGGAGATCTAGGAATGCTTACAGCTGAATGAGAAACAAGAGCAATAACTATAAAATACATGTTATGATAAACCATGTCATTTGTGCTCTTTTCTCATCAATATATGATCGCAAAATAACAAATGATCATTATGTATGCTAGAGTTCTTAGACAAACATACAAAATAGAACTCATACACAGGTAAGAACAATCTATTAAACATTATAATCAAATACATTAATTTACTATCGAAATGATAGATAAATTGTGATTCATAATGTTTAATTAATTTTCTTCACCATATTAAGCATCCTTACCAAGCAATTATTATCGATAGGATAATTAATTACTTATATAGATCTTAATGTAATTTTGGAGGAAAAACACAAAATTTAAATAAATAATTATTTAAATGTTCCTCTTTACTAAACAATTCATATGTTTATTCTTACGACAGGCAAGAAAATAAACAATAATTGTTGACAATATATAATAAGATTCATACCAAAAAAGATTAAATACAAATACAATTATGAATATAATTCATGGATTAATCTTGTGCATAAAATTATATAAAATAGGGTATTAAAAGTTGGGTGAAAATGGTGAAAAGTTGCCCAAAATGGACCTTGCACGCGCCCCTTTCTCTTTTTTTTTTTTTTTTTTAAAATAGTTTCAGAAAACGACGTGTCGTTTTTCAATATAAAAACGACCCTCACATGCCAAACGACGTGTCATTTTTATTCCAAAATTTCGACCCCTCATACGTCAAACGACGTGTCGTTTTGGCGCCGAAGGAGGCTCACGTCCGTACGAACAACATGTCGTTTTTTGCCTGACAGAGGCAAAATGACATGTCGTTTTTATCGTCCCTGTCACCCAAATTTGACCCGTGGGTCTGCATCTCAGGTCTACGCGACCCGGTTCGTGACCCGGTCGGATAGGCCATCTCTGGCCACCAAATTAGACTCCGTTTGAGGGGTTTTGCTCCACGTCTCATCCTCTATCACTTTCCGGCCTCTATTTGGGTTATAAAACTCTCAAAACCAACAATCATTTATACATTTTTTTATGAAAGTTTTTGGAAAAAAAATTGGTATATATGGCCGAAAACACTCAAGAAATTCCCCAAAATTTTGTCAAAAAAATGGTCTGAACCCATTGATGATTAATATACTAATTTTCTACATAGCCCAACAATGATATTCGAAATTTCATTGAAAAAAAAAAAGACCAAAAAATTGGGTATCTGACAATAAGCTCTAAAATAAAAAAACCTGGCTCTCTCATACCAATTGTTAAATTTAATAATAATATGATGAGCATTAAATCTATAAATCAGATTCAAATCAACATTGCATGCTCATACAACAATCCAGGAACACATTTTATTTAGAGCATTGAATTGAATATATAGAGATGAAACATACCTGACATTGAGTCTCCAATGTTCATCCTTGAATATCTCACGATCTACACAAAATAATATTAGGAAAAACAATGCAAGAGAGAACTTATGGAGAGCAGCCCTTACCAAATCACATCTATCAGTATATTTCCCAACAACATATATGTTCAATATATATGTCTCATATGCCTTCTTACCCTAAGGGGTATATTGGGCCTATTGGGCTTATATTATCATATATGGTGCACTATGGTTTAATGGGCCAACCTATAGTCTTTAGGGTGCTACCATGCGCCTGAAACGCAATTAGATTTATATTAACCATCCCATTATGGTCTTTTAACTATTCGTAGGCACTCTAGAAAATGATTGTGATAATGGAATTATGTTTGTAATTATATTAGTCCATATAAAATTCTAACATAATCATCTTTTTAATATCACATTTTACCAAATACACCCTTTAACAAATTACTATTTTATTCTAAATATTTTAATATTATGGTATATGTATATTAGTTTTTATTTTAAAGTTATTTTGATTTTTTTTTTCGTTTTTTATGGGTTGTTGAATGATATACCATACTACAAAATATATATACTGAGTTGAAAAATAATATACCATCAAAACTTACAAAATTATTACTAAAAAATGTATATACTATGCTAACAAAGTTATATATTACCATTAAAATGTATATACCATGATACAAAATTATATACTACCACTATGTATAATAAAATAGAAATTAAATATCACAAAAAAAAATTATATACCTTACTGTTGACCGCGTTTTTGGCCAACGACGTGAGAACATCAAAAACGATAAAGCCTTCAAGAGAAATAAAACGACACAGACGGTTTTATAAAGAAAGTAAATAACACACGCAATTTTTATAGTGGTTCAGCCCCAATGTGTTGGTAATAGCCTAATTCACTTAGAGTTGTGATTATAGATCTGTACTCAAGATCAGATGAACTGAGCCAACTGAGTTTCTTCAGTACAGATTACAAGAATACAAGAATTCTTTCAGATACAAGCATTTTCTCTCTCTAGAAAATTCAGACCCAAAATTTCCAAAAGTCTAAAAAGAAGAAGAAGACCTCTTCTCTAATCCCATAAGCCATATATTTATAGGCTTAGGATCATACATCTGATATCCCCTAGAATTCGGATATTCCATTATATTTATTATATTTAAATTACAAAAATATTCAAAATGTAACAGAACCCCAAATTTGTGGGAAGAATAAGAGATTCCTGCGTATGCCCAGACCGATTCTTGTTGAAGTCGTTTCTGGGAATCTTGACGTAGTCTGTTCTACCTGGTTGATGAATATCACCTTCTGGTCGGCCACACCTCTACTTGGACAGTCATGCACTTGCTGGTCGGACATGTGTATGGCCGATCGACCAAGTCCATTACTGGGCAGCAAAGTCATTCCTGGGCAGCAATGTCACTCCTGGACAGTAATGTCACTCCTGGGCAGCAAAGTCATTACTGGTCGGTCATGACACTTCTCAAGCCAGTCAACATTCTTCATCAGTCTACCGGGTAACTTTATCATAACTCTGAGGAGTCAATGTATTTATTGACTATTTAATGTGTCTTTTACGGACCATGTACTGCTACTTGTCACATCTATTGCCATGTCATCGATCTCCAATTTTTAGGGATAACACATACCACAAAAAACATATACACTAATTGGAAAATAATATACCAACAACTTATAAAAAACTTAAAAAATCAATATAACTTTAAAATAAAAACTAATTAAACAAAACTAATATACATATACCACTATATTAAAGTCATATAGTTCTAAATAAATAAATAAATTATAAAAAATGGCAATTTAGGTAATCAACTATGTAAAATTGTCATTTATCTACAATTTTAAAAATGAGGATATTAGCTTTTTGATCACTTTAATTTAGGTCATTTCCTATAATTTCTCATTTGTAATTACACGTTGAGTTTTTTTTTTTTTTTTTTGCCTTTGTCGAACTTTGTCAGCTTAACTACAATGTTGGTTTCAAGATGATAACTTATTATTCTAACTAATTGGACTATTCAATTACTTATGTGAATATCAATACTATTTTTTTTTTGTTGACAAAGTGAATATCAATACTATTTTTTTGTCGCATCTATAGTATTTAATTATTAGCGTGTAAACAAGAAAAAAATAAAATAAAACATGCTTCGTATAAAAAAAATTAACCCAAAAAAACTAATATAGAAAATTATCTGATTTTAGACAAAGTTATAAAAGTGTCATTTCTATTAAATCTCTTTTATATCTATTCTATATAATAAGTGTGTAGATAACGGAAGTTATTGGTTTTAACGGTTTTTTATTTTTTTTCCATTAACTTTAATGAAATATTCTTATATTTAACAGAACATTCTTATATTTAACAATAATTTGTAAACACTTAAACTTAAATAAAATAAAATAAATAATTAAAATATGATATTTTCGATATATTTTACAATAATAATTATTTAAAAATAATAAATAATTAAAATATGATATTTTTGAGATATTTTACAATGATAATTATTTAAAAATAATAAATAATTAAACAAATTAAAATAGGAAAATTTCAGATATTTTACAATAATAATTATTTTAAAGTAATAAATAATTGAGATATTTTACAATGATAATTATTTAAAAATAATAAATAATTAAACAAATTAAAATAGAAAATTTTTCAGATATTTTACAATAATAATTATTTTAAAGTAATAAATAATTAAACAAATTAAAATATGATATTTTTGAGATATTTTACAATGATAATTATTTAAAAATAATTCAATCATATGTTTTATATCTTAAATAAAATTTAATTAAACTTAAACTTATTTCACTTATTAGAATAATATCATATTAAACATATAATATAATCTACTGTGAATTAGCAACAAACTGCTTTTCTTAAAAAAAACTAGCAAGAAACTTAAATTTAAAATCCACGTATAATATTTAATATTACATTAAACATATAATATATAATCTCTTGTTGTCACTCCCAAATTCAAAAACTATAACAAACATAAACTTAAACAAAAATAAATAAATTATTTAATTAAAATAGGATATTTATTTGAAATTTATATGACATTAATATAAATTTAATAAAAATAATTAATAAATTCTATAAATAAAACTAAGCAAACGTGCACATTACACGTTGCTTGTATCTAGTAAAAATAAAAGTGCGTAGATAACGGATATTCTTGGTTTTAATGCTTTTTTATTTTTTTTCCGTTAACTTTAACAGAATATTCTTATATTTAACAAAATATTATTATATTTAATGAGAGATTCTAAATATGACTTAAACTTACATAAATAAATAATTAAACATATTAAAATAATATATTTTAAGATATTTTACGATGATAATTATTTAAAAATAATAAAACTATATATTTTATAACTTAAATAAAATTTAGTTAAACTTAAACTTAATATTATATTAAACATATAATATATAATATTTTGTTGTCACTGCCAAATTCAAAAACTAGAACAAACATAAAATTAAACAAAAATAAATATATAAATTAAAATAATATATTTTTAAGATATTTTATGATAATTTAAATAATTAAATCATATTTATTTAAAAATAATAAAGACATACATATCATTTTTTTTATCTTATAAATTTGTATGATAGTTTGTTTTTAATCAAGTGATTGAGCTCTTTTTATTCATCAAATTCATTAAATGACATTGTGAGATATACTAGAAATTAAAAATAATTGTTGCATTTATACTACTGTCTACACTATGATTTTTTCTATTTTTATTGTATTTCTATTATTAATTTATTTTTAAATATTATTGTATTTTATATATATGTCATGTAGCATGTATGTATGTACTAGAAACAAACAACATGCAATATGCACATTTGCTTAGTTTTATATATAGAATTTATTAATTATTTTTATTAAATTTATATTAATGTCATATAAATTTTAAGTAAACATTTTATTTTAATTAAATAATTTATTTATTTTTGTTTAACTTTACGTTTGTTCTAGTTTTTTGAATTTGAGAGTGAGATTATATATTATATGTTTAATGTAATATTAAATATTATACGTAGATTTTAAATTTAAGTTTCTTGCTAGTTTTCTTTTTTAAAACAATTTGTTGCTAATTGGTAGTAGATTATATTATATGTTTAATATAATATTATTATAATAGGTGAGTTTAAATTTAATTAAATTTTATTTAAGTAATAAAACATATGATTTTATTATTTTTAAATAATTATTATTGTAAAATATCTAAAAAAATATCATCTTTTAATTTGTTTAATTATTTATTATTTTTAAGTAATTATCATTGTAAAATATCTCAAAAATATCTTATTTTAATTTTTTTAATTATTTAAGTTTAAATCATGTTTACAACTAACGTTAAATTGATAAACGAGTTTTAGACTTGTTTATCTATGTGTTTTCCAGGTAAAGTATTAGGTGTTTGCTTTGCTTTGTTCTATTTTACGCTAGTTTTTGTATGTTTTCAGGTGTCCAAGGGCTTAGGTGACTTAGGTGTGGAAACATGGTGAAAAAACTGACAAAATGACAAAAATTGGTGGAAAACGGTGTTTCGGAGCACTTCCTGCGACCGCAGGAAGGGTGTCTTGCGACCGCAAGTCCAGAAGAGAACTGGCATTTCTAGAGCATTCTTACGACCGCAGGATACGTCTACAAATGAGAAAAATGCATATTTTTAATTAAGGGTGTTTTGGTCCTTTCATGTTTAAAAAATCGCTAATTAGGTTTAAATTACGATTAAGGAGAGAAAATGAGGCACTTTTTGCAGACCTAGACTGGGAGAGGAGGCTGAGGAGTGGATCTATCATTTAGAGTTTCTTTTCTTCTCTTTTTATTTTTTAGTTTATGTTAATTTCAGGTTTATGGATTTATTAGTGATGTTTATGAACTAAATTCTGTTTAGGTTTTCTAATTGACTCTCTTGAAACTCTATTATGATTTAATGCATTTATCTATTTCTTCTTCATCTGAAATTTATTCAATTTGTGTTTATTGTGTATGTAATTGATTGCGCACCTTTTACATGTGATTTATGAATTTGAATCAAAATCTGAAAAATGAGATTTGAATATGCTAAAATTGAATAGACATAGATTTCAAATTAGAACTAGAGTATCAAATTGGTTTATGTGATTTAGGGTTGTATTCATTGCTTCCTATTATTTGAATTGACCATAGAAATATAGGGAATTCACATTAGGTCGAGTTTTCTATCTCTTAACTCGAATAGTTAACACTTTTGCATGCCTATCATTTCACTGAGAAGAGTTTCAGTAGTAATTGAATTAAAGAATAATAGAGTGGATAGTAGAGAATATTAGGATTCCTAAATGTTTCATAGTGAATTTAATCCTTGTGTTCTTTTTATTATTTGATTTCTGCAATTTTCATTTACTTCTGTTTTCTTATTTTCAAATTTCACAAATCTAGTTTCCATTAGCCAAATAGAAACTAGAAATTAATTATTTGGTAATTGATAAATCAGTCTTCGTGGGACGATACTCGTTCTTATCGAGATTTATTACAAATTGCGATTACGTACACTTGCGTAGCTCTAATTTTCGCAACATAAACATAAGAATATTCTGTTAAATATAAGAATATTCTGTTAAAGTTAACATTAAATAAATAAAAAAACCGTTAAAACCAATAATTTCCGTTATCTACACACTTATTATATAGAAGAGATATATATATATCTATACGTTATTTTTAGATATCGTATATATAGAGATTATTAATATAAATATTTATATATACTTGTTGACCACAATTTTGGCCAACTACAAGTAGACGCAAAAACGACAATAAACTTTGAATAGAAAATAAATAACACAAGTAATTTTATAGTGGTTCTGCCCCAATTTGTTGGTAATAGCCTTGTAATGCCCCAAATTTCCTAATAAGGTTTAGGACCTTGATTAGGAGGCCGGGAGGGCCATAATTGATTTATTATGGTATTTAATTATTATATGCATGCTTATGTGAATTATATTATTATATGATGGTGAATGCATGCATATGGGCTCATATTTTAATTGCAAGGGCATTTTGGTAATTTGGTCGCTGTGGGCGTAAATGTGTATTTTGGGTGTATGGTTGTGATTAATTAATATAGCCACATTATAAGGTGGATTGGTTCAAGCTATTCGGCATGAGACGATCATGAGATGTAAGTGTTCGGTCTAATCATAACGGGCTTAAGTTCGGGGCTCAGGGTGAGTCTCGGGGTCACTTTGATGATTAGAACATTACCGGGAATTAAAGGGTAATGGGTTTTGATTTATTGGTATTTGAGAATGTTGTGAATAATGGGAATTGAAGAGTGTTAATTATAATTAACGAGATAGGCGAGAAATGACGGTTTTACCCTTGGAAGTCTTTAGAGGGATTTAATTGGCCTAGGGGCATTATGGTCTTTTGACCTTAAGGATTTGTATCAGCCTTTGAGTTTTAGAAGGCTGTGGAATGGTTAAAAATAGAGCATCATTATCCTCAACCTTCTCCCGCACCCGTACACCATTTCTCCTTCATCTTTCTTTCAATTTTTGAGAGCTATCTTAAGGTATCAAGCTAGGAGATCAAAGGTGGGAGCTTAGGAACTTGATTCAGCCATTAAAGGGGATTGAAAACCAAGCTTGAGGTAAGGAAACTGAGCCATGAAAGTCTTGCTATACTCAGTTTTTCTTTTAAATTTCAGCTAGTGATTTCTTGGGGGTTAGTTGGAATTAATGGAAGTTTAGTTGATGTTTAACTTGGGTTTTGATGTGGGTGAGTTGTTGATAATGTTTAGTGGTTGAATTGGATGTTAGGTTGAGGTTTGGGACTGGTTTGAAGGTTTGGTTTCAAGGAAAAACGCAGGGGAAGGAATTCTGGTTCTTGCTGTTTTTGCTTGATGTGCCGCGGCCTGGCTATGGTGAGCCGCGACCTCCGTGTGTTTCTGGGGAGAATTTCACCTCTGTCTGAGGATGAGCCGCGACATGGCTAGGGAGGGCCGCGGCCCATAGAGGCAGATTTGGCCAGAATAGGGTTTTTGGCTTGGGGATGCTTGCCATAGGCCTCGGGGTTGATCCTACTACTTGGTTAAGTGTGGATTGATGTCCCAGAGGCTAAATATTGGATTGGAAACCTTTGCTTTCCATTTCATTAATGGTATCCTATATTTTTGGTTATGACTAGGTGACCGTTAAAGGATGAAAGGACTGATCGTTCTCAAAGGTCATTTCTTTTATTAATTCTTGCTCGAACCCAAGGTAAGAAAACTACACCCCATATGTGACATGCATGGCTATGATTGATGCATGTTGAATGTTTAAATGTAAACATTGATAGCATAATGAATGCTTGGCAATTTTGCCCATTTGCATATGATTATTATTGAGGCATGCTAGATGATTAAGTGTGATGCATGTGATGCATGAGAAACATGTGATTAGGGGATGCCATGAACGATGAATATGAGATTGGTTAGAGCTTGAGTCTCTGTGTTTGTGCATGATCATAATAATGCTGGCAACTATTTAGTAAGCATGCTGAATGCCCTATTCTTGGATAATTGGCATATGATACACATTGATAGCATTGCTTACCTGTGTATGGTACTGACTAATTAGTCAGAATTGGCAAATGTGTTAGTATCAACTGTGAAGCTGTGACTCACTAGTCAAGTTCGGCAGTGGTACTAGGCACTGGTCGTTTTGTGCTGATTCACTAGTCAGGACGGCCTTAGCGTGTTCAACGCAAGCCATGTCGATTAGACCTAATCGACCTTCTGCATTGAATGACTCAAAGAGCATTAATGCAGGACCGACCTCAAGTTCGATGAATACAAACAAGCGCTTATCTAGCCAAAGGCTAGTCATTTAGAGCCAGGGCCAGCGAGCCCCGTGACTGTTAGGTCACATGGCTATGGGCACCGGCCCCAGTGACATGCTTGTCAGTCACTCACTTGATAAGAGCCATGGCAGGAAAGCCTAGGTAACGGTGTCGTTACACGGCTATGGGCACTGGGCCCCTAGTGACTTGCTTGTCGGTCACTCAATATGGTTTAACAGGACCTCAAAGTGATATTCACTCATCTGATCAGAGTTATGAGCTCTGTATGATCATTTTGATCATCATATGCATGGCTTTGGGCACTGAGGCCCTAGTGACTTGCTTGTTGGTCACTCAGTATGGTTTACCAGAACCTATTGAAGGCTAGAGGCTTACCCAACAGCCACCCTTCCATTTGAATTAGTGACTCGCTTGTCGGTCACTCAGCATGGTTTATCGGAACCTCAAGTGTTGCGACACTCATCTGATTAGGATTGACTTGATAGTCCTCCAATTAGAAGGCCAGGATTTCTTATCCTGGATACCCCAACATTTGTTTGAATTCATTTGCATGCTGAATAGAGCTATGAATGCTAGGCATGCCAGATATGATTTGATATCATGATATGACTGTTTATGAGCATATGAGTTTTCTTGTTGGGCTTCGGCTCACGGGTGCTTTGTGGTGCAGGTAAAGGAAAAAGGAAGCTGGACCATCCTTGAGTTGGAGAGCTTAGGTGATGATGTGTACATATGCAGCTGCTCGACCAATACTTGGGCGAGGTTTGAAAGTGGAACTAGGGCTGAACCCAGTTTTGTCACTTAGAATGGCCTGTTGTAAACACTTTCTTGTAATAAACTCTGAAATTATATTTTTGGGATCCCAATGTATACAGTAAACGTTCTAGTGAAACGTTATATCTTAACCAAAGTTTTTTTAACCCCTAAACCGCTAATCATGCTTAGTTACACGTTTATGGCCAAATGACTCGATTAGCGAGTTTAGCACTGTTTGCAATGTGCACTGTAGCGGTCCTTGGAGTTGGGGCGTTACAAGCCTAATCCACTTGGAGTTGTGATATATGTATCCTACACTTAAGATCAGATGAACCTGAATCAACTGAGTTTCGTAAGTGTAAGTAGAAAAATACAGAGTTTCTCTACAAGATTTCTCTCTCTGAGCTCTCTCAAAAAATGTCTAAAGAATGCCCCAAGAAACAGTCTCAAAGTCTCAAAATTAGAGGGTTTCCAAGTCTCAAAAAGATCAGATCCTCTCAAATGATGTCATAAACCATTTATTTATAGGCACATGAATCGTACATGAGAAATATCTCATTTTGACAGGGTCCTTGGTTATTTCAACCAACTTTAATTAATAAATAATAAACAAATTTAAATTACTACAATATAGCTATTACTTTGGGATATTTGCGAGATTCCCATGGTAGTTACGAGCGATTTGGGTTGAAGTTGTTACTGAGGTTTTACTGAATAGTCACTAGACGGTTAACTTCTGAGATTCTGATCCGTCGATCGACCAAATCCATTCCCCGAAGTGACTGGTTGGCCAAGACACCCCACCGGTCGGCCAAAGCACACCACTGGTCGGGCATGGTACACTGATAACTCTACAAAATAGAGTTATTTTACCACTTTTTATGTGCTAATTGTTGCTTAATTCTTGAGTTTTTAATTGATTTATTAAGTTTTTAAGTAATTTTGAATTTATTAGTCTTATTTTGATTTTATATATTTTTGTGTGTTTTTATAGTTATTTTGTTGTAAAATATTGTAGTTAATTATTTGAATCATTTTGTTTAATTTGAGGTAAAAAATGTTGTATTATTGAAATTAAATGTTAACATTTAATATATATATTTTTTTCAATAATACAACTATAAAAACACATATTTAACATTTTCAATATAACATATTTAACATTTAATTTCAATAATACAACATTTTTTTACCTCAAATTAAACAACAATGATTCAAATAATTAACTACAATATTTTACAACAAAATAATTATAAAAACACACAAAAATATATAAAATCAAAATAAGACTAATAAATTCAAAATTACTTAAAAACTTAATAAATCAATTAAAAACTAAAGAATTAAGCAACAATTATCACATAAAAAGTGGTAAAATAACTCTATTTTGTAGAGTTATCACACACCACCGGTCGGGCATGACAAATCACACCACTGGTCGGGCATTTATTTCCATATGTATTTTCTATTTGATTGAAAAAAACAAAGAAATAAATAATTAAAGTCAAATAGTCTTCTTTACAGGCAAATCACACCACTAGTCGGAGATGGCACACCACCGGTCGGTCAAATTTACTTCCTGACCAGTAATATCACAACTCTGCAGGTTAACTCCCAACCTTTTCACTTCTTTAGTCAACACATTTATTGAGTATTAATGTGTTATTTACTGACCATGCATTGCCACTTGTCCCATCCGATTGCCATGTCATTGAACGAAATTTTGGGGATAACAATACTATAGAACTATAATTCATTCTATTATATATATTTTTAAAAATAGTGAACCAATTTTTATTAAAATTATAGACAATGTTTACAACTTTAAAACTAAGAAAACATGCATTGCACGTTGCTTCTACCTAGTATGATCATAATTATGTATGAAATAATATAAAATATAATATATTTGCAATTACATTTTATTCTTGTATTTTTATAGGAATATTTTCGATGAAATTATCTAAATTATTGTGTTTGTAATTGTTTATCGAGTTTTTCGGAAACTAGAATTATAAAATATAAGAGATCTTAAAAAGAAAAGATTTAGAAAATGCGAGCAATGTTTTTACGTGGTTGGGGCGTTAATGAGCCTTAGTCCACGAGTGAGTTGTATTAGAGCTTAGAGAGCTTTTAACAATGGAGTTTTCTGTAAGTTTGAGCAGAGTAATTGCTTACAAGAAAAATATGGGGATCCCCCCTCCAATGCACCACTATTCATATTTATAGGCAAGCGAGTGCACTGGGCTTGGGCCGGGCTAGTCCGGGCCCAATAAGGGTGTAAATATCATTTGCTCTCTGATGGAGGCTCAATACAAATGATTGAAAATATAACATATATTAACCTAGGCCCATTGGGCCAGCCCAAACATGATCACATTATAAGACTCGCGACAAACTGGTGCTTCAGTCTGGGTGTTATGGGCTACGAGGAGGATTTGGGGGACAAGATCTGTCAGTGTAATGGCAACGCAGTTCTGAACCAACGCCGTACATTCCTGAGGTATCCTCCTCTGCAGGTTACTTATGGGGACACAACTCCACGCTTCTTGGGATGATGCCAGTATCGGGGATACTTTATCACGCCGAACTCGCCCAACCGATCTAGATCCGTTTACCAACATCCCCCTCCATTTACCAGGGTCCTGGCTCGTTTACCAGGACCCAGGTTCATTCATAGCGATCCTGGCCTAATCTCGGACTTGGGAGCCGCGACCTCTTTTACCGCATCTCGGGAGACATCTCGGTACGCGGTCCCGGGTTTATGCAACCTGCCCCGGCGATGGTCCTGGCTTACACTTCCGGATGCCCTTTGGGCCTTGCCGAGACTTGGACTGCCAATATTCGTTTTCTATTCGTCTACTGGGTCCGATCTAGGCTTTAACTCCGTGGAAGGCGGTCCATAAATTTAGAGTGTGGATCGGTACATTTTGGAAGAAACGGGGATAACAGTAGTATTTAAGTATCCAAGTTATTTTTTTGGCGGCGAAAGTACCTTCAGTCCATGTTTTGATGCACTTTAGTACACTATTTGTTTCGTCGTTAAGTTTGCCACTGTGACGTGAAATTTACTTATAACTTTGATTTTTTCGCTGTAAATATCTCTTAAATTATGTACTTTCACCACAAATATCAATTTAATTAGGTACTTTTGCTACAAATATCTATTTAATTAAATACTTTTGCCTATGTGTTACAATCAAACTTAAAGATAAAAATTGACTATTGTACTTTCGTTGCTAACAAAATAATTTGGTTACTAAATTGCTACTAACATAATAATAATAAAAATGGATAATTTTAAGGCAAATATCTTTTTTATATTATATTTGAGAACGGGGATAATTTAGCCAAGTTCCCAAACGTAACTTTGGTTTGGTCATTAACAAAACCCTAGCAAGCTCTTAAACCCCCAATTCATCGCTTTGGTTGGTTGCAGAATCGTGCCTGCATCCTCAACAATCCATCTCTTTGTATTCTGCAAACCCTAGCTAGATATGGTGTGGTTTCAATGTGAGGATTGTGGAGACAACCTTAAGAAACCTAAATTACCCAGTCATTTCAGGATTTGCTGTGCTACCAAGGTTTTCCTTTGTTTTATTCTACGTTTTCATCGCAATCTGTTTGAATTCCGTTTAAATTTATAGATTTGAAAATTAAAGTCATTGATCGATATGCCAAGAGCTTGTAGCGTTTTTACTTTCGAAAGTTTTTTTTTTTCTATATATTAACTGAGTGGGTTGCTGTTGTGGTTCTGATAAATTTGGCAGTTGTCTTGTATTGATTGCGGAAAGGTATTCGGGCAGGAAAGTGTTCTAGGCCATACGCAATGCATGACCGAGATGGTACGTGTCTTAGTACTGATTCTGGTTTTGATATGCATAACTTGTATGGATCAGTAATTTTGGTTGGAAATTGACAATTTCGATAGTAGTATACATTGCTTTGTTCTTGTAATGCTTAAATCTTCAATGTCCAAAGATTGTAATTTGTCAAGTCCAATTAATTTAGAGATTTTATTCTCATTGGACTGATTTTATGTCTTTCTTGTATTTGTAGTTCTGCTGTTATTATTCATTACCTCGTTGATAAGATTTGTTACTAAGCTTTAGCTCATCCTACCATACTGGATAATGCCCCTTTTTGTTTTGCTTTTCAGGAAAAGTATGGCCCTAAGGGCGGCCAAGGACAAGGGAAAGGAGCGAATGGTGCGGCTGCCAAGCCGAATAAGGATGGAAAACAGCAACCGGATTTTGATATAACTGTTGGCTTATCCGAATGGCCTCCATGGTTTTGTAGGTATGTTGTTATGTTTAGTTTGGTTTGTTTTAGTCCTTGTTTTTAGCCCTTAGTTTATTATGTATGAATAAACATTTTCTGGTGTAGGATTGCAACGTGAGAGGTTGGGAGTAGAATTTATTTGTATCGATCTTGTGATATTGGTACATACAGTCTCTATGAAAAATAAATTGTCCTATAGTAGTTATCTCATCGTTTATTCTTTTTGTGTTTCATAACTGGGATCTGAGTGTTCTTTCTTCTTGGTCTTGTTTTTATGCATTTGCAGTCTTTGCAATACCAATGCTACTAGTAAGCAGACTCTGCTTCTCCATGCAGAAGGAAAGAAGCACAAAGCCAGAGCCCGAGCTTTCCATGCTGCACAGCAGAAACTGAAGAAGACAGAAGAATCTGCTCCAGAAACAAAGCCATCATCGGAAAACCCTCAAAAGGGTGAGTTGCTCGACAAGAAAGATGTGGAAGAGCCTCAAGTGCCAGATATCAATTTCAAAGCAAGCAATGGAAGTTTACCATCAAATAAGAAGAGAAAATCTGATAAAACTGATGATGATAATATGAAGAAAAAAAACAAGGACGATGTGGTTGCTTTAGGCAATGGGGAAGTGATTCAGTGTGGAAATATAGAAGCAGGGAAAACAGGAAGTAACATTAAGCAAGATGAGGTGCAAGAATCTTGCCCTGCTAGTGAAGAAACCTTGAACAAGATTAAGTGGAAGAAAATAATTACATCAGCTTTAAAATCAGTATGTACTCTAATTCCTGCATCTATCTATTTCGTTTATTTTTATTATATGTGAAAACAATGTCAAGTAAAAAATAAAAAGAAAAGAAAAATTAAAGGGGAATAAAAGAAGAAAGGAATAGAAGTTCACACACACACACAATTATATATATCAAGGCTTATGAAGAAGGCATTCGCTTTGCATGCTCTTAGACTGAGCAAAGTATAGGTTTTCAAATTTTCTGTAATGTTGACTTCTTTTAGTTATATTATTCGCTGTCAGCCTGTCACTAACCTCCATTATATTTATTTCCTTTCTCTAACTTTTTTTGTATATTGGTGGGAGCTAGAGTCCTGACGGGGTTATAAAAATGAAGAAATTGAGAAAAACTGTTCTCAAGGCTCTTCAGGAATCTGGCATAACAGTAGATGAAGATCAATTCAAAAAGACGATTGAACACAAGGTTTGCCTATTGCTTCTTGCGATAACTGTATTTTTGTCTGGCTTCCTTATGAACTTTGTTAATTATTGTGCTTATTGCAGATCAATTCAAGCTCTAGATTTACTGTTGACAACAAGGATGTCCGGCTGGTAGCAAAAGATTAGAAGTACAATCTTTAGAAATAGAAGGAATCCATCCCTAATATTCTTTCATCAGTACCTTTCCATTCCCTTCTCCATATAGCTATTTTGAATTTAGCTGTGCGGGTCCTCAGAGGTTGAATTTCAGGCACTAGGTAGAATTTATGTCAATTATCTCTCCCATCGAGGAAAATTTTGATTATCCTTTTTAAAGAAATCAACTGTTACTAGTTTTTGTTTTGTTTTTTTTTACAAGCCATTGTTACTACCTTCTAGGGAGTAAAAGACTATTGTTGTGACATTCGATTCAAGGTAAAATGAGCTGTGGGTTTTGCGTACATTATCCTGAACTGTCAGATTTTGTGGTCATAGAGCTGTTGTACGTCCACAATCCAAGTGGATTATATTTGCAATTCAGGAGAGCATCCTTTTCACTAAATAATTTACTAGCATCATGATGGAACATAAAGGATGATGGCGATGACTTGTAGATGTAGTTATGTATGTACATAATTCAAAATGGATTATATCTGCTATTCGGGGGGGCTTGATTTTCACTACAGAATTTTAGTGTCGTAATGAATGTGTAACATAATGCGTGGTGGTGGAGGCTCTTGTAGCTATCTGTTTAGAAATAGGATATGATTGACCATGCACTTCCCTTGTTCAGAGGAACTTTTTTGTTGTTATATTACTTTTATTTAGAAAGCAATATTTTTTCCAAAAAGAAAAATATACCAATTCTAATTCTTTTTCTTTTTATTTCCAATTCGGCCAAGAACTAAGACAAATGGCAAAAACCCATGTAGAAAACTTACGGTAATCTTATTAGAATTACACATAAAAGTGGTAAACGTTAACTGATATTTTCTCTGTATGTATATAACAATCATATAAAGTAAAAGAAAAGAGAGTAAAACAAATACGAGTACTCATCATCGAAGCTGTTGTATACACATGTGACACATCTCAATTTTTGGGAACTATCATGGCTTTACAATTTTCTCCATTATCTATTTCCTTCTTCTCCTGGCATGATATGTCTAGTTGTCTACATTGTCTCCTCCAATGTGACTTTGCTTTCTGGATGTTTGCAAAGGCATTGGGAGCAAAATAGGATTGGATTGATAAAATATCTAGAATAGCTGCATGAGCACAATAATCAACAGCACAATAGAGCAAGCTAGTGCCTGCAACCATGTTCGATCGCTATATGAGTTACACTTTAAAGGCTCGGAAAATCAAGAGAAAAGGTAAGCCAAAACTAATTATGCAGTTGAATAACAAAGCTTGAATGTGTATTAATTGAGAACTTACAGCAATGGCAGAGGCTGCTAGTCCAGCTCGCTCCCGAGGATCCTTCCGGTAGTGATTGCCAAAATACAGGAATGTGCCGTAGAACCACATGAGCGGGAACACAAAGCCAAAAAGAAAACTGCCATGACATAAATTAGAGCTAGAGAAGGTAAAGGTGAAAAGAAGATCTGGGAAGGGAATGGAATTAAAGAAACTCACGAAAACCATCCAACTCCACAGCCAAAGCAAGGGAGGGGTTTATCATATAGCCCGCTCTGTAAGTCCTCTATGTCTCTGATCAGAGTATATTTGCCCTTGTCCCGGTCTGCAGCATCTGCTACTGCTTGCCCTACCATCACCATAATTACCTCTCACATGTCTGGATTAACACTCGATAAAGAAAGACCAAGTTGATATTTATACATTGCTTATTAATTAAAGATAGTAGTTTAGCATGTAGATTGGTTTTAGAGAATGTTTTATCTCATTGATACTAGAGCTAGATTGGATCTTTTATTCTTACTAGAATACAGTAAGAGAAGTAGGAAAGAACACAAACATAAGTTAAAAATCAGAATTGAGATGGATATCCTCAGGTAGTGGTGGAGATTGGTACGGAAGAAAATTGAAGTCTTGGAATAATGTTGCATGTAAGATGGGAATATAACACCAGTTGAGCAGTCAAATTTTGAGCTAGCCAATATCAAATATACATGGAAAAGAACACATTCAATTATCTATCAACAATGTATTAAATGAATCTGTCGTGAATTAATCAGTTCGACTAGGAACAAATTTTTCAGCACACAAAACAGATTGGTTGTAGACAAGAATGAAGAGAACCCAAGAAGTAGTGTTATCTAGTCAAAATAGGAACACTACCTTTAAACATTGAATAATATCGAGATGAGGGTCTTAAGCCGTCCAGATGCTTATCAGAGCCTGATCTCACCATCTCAACCCCATTCCTCAATCCCTCCGCCTCCTTAACATTTGAATCTGCATCACCAAATAAGCTTGTTTAAGAGTTAGAAGGTGGCTGCATATAATAATATTTATAGCAAGTAATCCAGATGCATAAAGTTCTCTACTAGCTTCTAAAGCATGATAGTTGCTCCAGAGTTTTAATTCATTTTTATTCTTCACAATAAAGAGTTAGCCCTTAGTCCCAGCTGGGGTTTAACTTAAACTCACACACTCACCTCACACCACTTTAAAACTAGCCTGAAGTGGCAATCCTGAATTCTAATTTATGAAAAAAAATACACAATTCTTTATATAAATATATATATATATGTATATGTATATCTTCCTATAAGAAACACACACTCAAATTCTTGAGCTAGACTCAAGTGGCTGCATATAATAATATTTATAGCAAGTAATCCAGAAACGAAGAAAAGTCTTACTTTGATCCATCTGTTTTTGGAGGAGATGTAACAAGCAGGTTCAAGGTCCTCACTTCTGTTTTACTCCCCTCAACCCCTGTTTCACAAAATTGAATTAGTATGTCACATCTACTCGACCTTGCTAATCAATTCGTTTCGAAATCGCCCAATTTCACATGTTTTCTGTGGATTGTGGAGAACAAATAAATAGAAACAATTGGAATTTTTTTTCTTACAAAAGAGTGGTTATTCAACTATTGCGTAACATAACAAACCCAAAAAAGAAAAGAAAAAGTAGATGCTTCATTTCATCTAGTAATAAAAACAAGCTTCAATATTTTAGGATTCTAAGTGCTCCTGCTCAATTAAAAAAAAATACAATTTTTGACTCATTGATTGATTAGGAAACTTCAAGAACATGTTCTGTTATTTCTTCAAAATGTTTTTCACTCTTACAATTTTCTCAATTTAAAGTCCCTCCCTTACCAATTTACCCAAGAAAATTCAAAGGACAAATAACCCACTGGATATAATACCTTGCAAATTAAATTCTATCTAAATTCATAAACTAAAACACTAACACAAATAATTGAAAGAAAAAAAAAACTCATGGGTCTGCCGGGAACACAAAGGGAAAACGAAAATTCAAGGGACATGTGTATTAAACAAATTTCTCAGAAGATAATAAAACTTTTCAAAAAGGAAAATTGATGGAAAAAAGAACTTGCCTGTGGTTTGCAGAAGTCTGGGGAATTTCAGTAGTTGTCTATACAGATCAGAAACGAAAAGTGGAGTCTTTGTAATCGGAGGGGTGTTTTACATGGTAAGCAAAGGCTCAGCTTCGGCAATAAACAATCGAAAGCTCCAAAAAATTGACTCTTTCTTTATTTCTTGTCAAATATGAATTAAAGAAACCAAGAAAATACATTCAGTACTTTTCAACAAACAGTTTTTTTTTATATATATTTGCTCCATTTGTATATATTTTTATCTGATAAGCTAGTTCTTTTTTCCGCCAGCTGTTGAAGTTATCTGTACATTGATTGGCTGGTCAATTGAAAAGACAACTATACCCCTTACTTTGACTTTATTATCATGCTTATTCTTGGTTTGTTATTGGTTGATGTTTGTTACGGTTGACAGGTAATTATTCCTCCTTTTCTCTCTTTTTTTTTTTTTTGCCAATCATTTTATTTTTGAAAGGGATATATTCCCAATCATTTGCCAAATTAAAATTCATTTTGGTTCCATAGACTGTTATTGGAAAATTCTTGGGCACATGCCCTAGAAACGAGACTGCCATTTTTCTATGCATCGAAAAATTATAATCCATTTTTTTTATATTATCATGTATTGTAATAGTAGGTATCTTGTTAATTTTTTTAGAAACTTTAAATAATTTACAATATTAAATAGAGTTCAAACAATTTGTTTTTTATGCATTCATTTTTTTTATATTACAATCTCGTAAATTAGTTCAGTCCTGGCCGGCTGTTACGAATCATAAAATGTTGACCGAACAGTAAGCCATTTACCTAGATCCCATTTACGCGATGCCTTTGGTCGAACCAACAAGACGGAAGCTTGTGCCTATTATTAAGTGAAATTAAAAGAATGCTTATATAATAGTAGCCATCCCGTCAAACTTTTAAAAATTTCAAATAATTTACGGTACTGAAATCAAAGTTCAAATAATATATTTTTTAAGCGTATAAAAAACAAGCACGCGTAGAAGTGACGGTTTGAACATTGATTTTGACACCGCAAATTATTTAGAATTTCTAAAAAATTAATATGATATTTACTATAACTATAATGTATGCCCTCATATAAAAACAAAAATTGTAGTTTTTACAAGTGTTGAAAATAAAATAAAAAATAAAAAAAACATCACGACATTAATGACACTTTCAAGGCCTCCACTCAAGAATTTCCCCTTGTTATTTATTACATTTATTGTAAAATTGCAATTTTTTTTATTTAAGTGCTCGAGTTTATATTTATATCCTAAATTACATTTAAAAATCACATTATTTATAAGTGAACTAAATAAATCTATGTGCTCATTTTTGGAACATTATCAATAATTGATTGTGAGTTTTCTTCTTCTTCTTCTTTTTTGAAAAATTTGTAAGTTTTCTTGTAGGCTATCACTAGGGATGGAAACATGGCGGGTGATTGGCGGGGGTGCTCCCCCGACCCCATCCCCGTTAACCATTTTAATTCTCATCCCCACCCCCATTCCTACATATTCTCAGTCAAGGGTGGGGTGAGGAATCCCGTAGTTACCTATTTATTTTAAAATAAAATAAACAAATGTAGATTATCTAAAAAATTAATATATATTACACTATATTAATCACTCAATGTATTAAATATGTCTAATAAAATATTTTTTAAAAAATAGTTTTCAGCTGCAATCCTCATTTTTTACACTTTGTAATACTTAAGTCCCAAAAATTGATTTTGTATCAGTTAGGTCCCCAACTTTTTCATATCATATCATTTAGGTCCTTGAATGCTATTTTTATTTCTTTTTTATTTCAAAATACATAAATAAAATATAAAAAATGGTGAATCATTCTTAAAAAAATTGAACCACTTAATTTATGACAATACCTAACATGATATTGAAAAAATATATATTTTCATGACATTTAAAAAAATATTTAATAGTTTTACAAATTAAATTAATTTCTCATAAAAGAAATGTTGTACCCAGTTTTCGAGCCATACTAAATATGACCTCGAAAGCTGGATTCGCAGCAAATGAACTCGTATAGTTTGAAGTATGCTCCAGGACTAAATATCGAGCCTGCAAGACATAGGTGACCTCGAATATGGTGACCTCGAAGTGTTCATGATCTCGAAAGGTAGCTCCGGAGACGCATCCATCCTCAGGGATGACCTCGGATCAGAGGTCCCGAGCTCGATGCACAGACGACCTCGAAAGCCATGTGACCTCGGGAGATGTCTCTAGCTCGAAAGCTGACGAGAAACCTGGGAAGCTAAGGCCTTGGAGATATATGATAAAAACCTTGAATATCTATAAGTGTTGTCCATACGAGATGTAATCCTCATTTATTGCTGTAAATCCCCTAGAATCGTGGGATATTATTTGGTCAGTTATACGTCCCCTGGTCTTCACGGGACGTTTCCTTTTATATCTGATTAGGGGCATTTAAAGCCATTTATTTTATTTGCACAAAAGGAGTAACTACCCAAAATATGTGGGATAGTATTCTGCAGCCTTCTCTATAAATAGAGAAGGTCATGCACCATTGTAGAGGATCTAAAATTCTGAACCTTGAGAGAAAACTCTGAAGAATTCATCCTTGAAGAATTTTCAGAGATAATCTTGAGTTTAATAACAGAGACTCGTGGACTAGGCAGATTTAACTGCTGAACCACGTAAAAATCGTGTGTTTGTATTGTGATATTTTAATTGGCCATTATCAGTTATTGTTTACGTGCTCTCCTTTCACTGTTGACGAAAAACAGCGTCAACAAGAAAATTCTTACTTATATTTTTTAATATTAATAACTGAAGTATCACGAGATTATTAATATTTATCATGTACATATATATATTTATTTTTATTTTGTAATTTTTTTATAATGCAACTTATAACTAATCATATATATATGGACAATTCTTCTATAGGGGCTTCACTTTAAGCCTTACCGGTGGGGCTCTCAGTGTTTCTCTACCCGTGAATAGTTTTCGCCTCGATTTTTTATGACCGTGTATATTGTAGCTATTTAGAGCATCCTGCAAATTTTCAGAATATTTTGAATAGTTTACAATACCGAAAACTAGGTTTAAACATGTTGCTTTCTACTTGCATAAAAAAAAATTAGTCACGCATGCAACAACATGTTTGAGCTTAGTTTTCGGTACTGTAAACTATTCAGAATTTTCTGAAAATTTGCAAGATGCTCTTAATGGCTACAATATACACGGTCATAAAAAAAAATCGCGTCGAAAACTGTTCATGGGTCAAGAACACTGAGAGCCTCACCGGTAGGGCTTAAAGTGAAGTCACTATAGAAGAATTCTCCTATATAAATGCACATAAATAACTTTAGGACAATTCTTCTATGGGGGCTTCACTTTAAGCCCTACCCGTGGGACTCTCAGTGTTCTCGACCCGTGAACAATTTTCGGCGTGATTTTTTTTGTCACCGTGTATATTGTAGCAAATTTTCAGAAAATTCCGAATAGCTTACACTACCGACAACTAGGTTCAAACATGTTGCTTTCCACGAATATAAAAAAAATTAGTCACGCGTTCAACAACATGTTTGAGCTTAGTTTTCGGTACTGTAAACTATTCAGAATTTTCTGAAAATTTGCAAGATGCTCTTAATGGCTACAATATACACGGTCATAAAAAAAAAATCGCATCGAAAATTTTTCACGGGTCGAGAACACTGAGAGCCCCACCGGTATGGCTTAAAGTGAAGTCCCTATAGTTGAATTGCCCAATAACTTTATATACACTATTAATTTTAAAAAAATTGTATGAAATAAACAAGCATAAACATAATAAAAATTGCTAATATCAAGATAATCGAGATAATATAGTTATTAATATTAATTATAAAACAACAATGTAGGTAATAATATTTTTTTTAATGAAACATTAATTTAATTTATAAAGATATTAAATATTTTTAAAAATGCCATGAAAATATTTTTTTCTCATGTCGTGTTTGTTATTGTCATAAATTAAATGTCCTAATATTTTAAGAATGATTCACCACTTATTTTGTATTTTTAAGTATTTTAAAAGAAAAAAGAAATAAAAATTCCATTTAGGGACCTAAATGATACAATTTGAAAATGTTAGGGACCTAACTGATACAAAATCAACTTTTGAGACCTAAGTGTTACAAAATGTAAATAATGGAGATTGCAACTGAAAAAAAACCCTTTAATTTTTTTTTTACTAATATGCTACAAAATCACATGAAAAAATATGTAAAATAAATAAAAAAGTTAAACGGTTCTCGTTAGAGCGGGAAGTGTTACTCTTGTCCCCACTTCGTTTAATATTCAGGGTTAGAAAATTGCCCACATCTCTGCTTGTTCCTTGTTTAGACACGAAATCTCAATTCCATTAGGGGCAGATCCTTGCGGGGCACAATCCCTCATCGAAAATTTTCATCCCTAGCTATCACACTATAATGGAGGGAAAATGGTTATAAAATTAGATGAGAATAGTTTATCTGACTTTTTTATGTTTTGAGGAGAAAAATATTTTTATAATCATGTCGAAAAATATGACCTTTAACTATTAAAAGGGCCATTTTTATGACATTTGTTAATGATTGGTTATGCCTAAATTTTTGTGTGCTATTGAGTGGTGTTATTTATGTGGTCATAAGTATAGATTAGCAGTATTATAATTTTTCTAAAAAATAAATAAATCTTCAGTTTTAATTTAAAATAAAATAAAAATATTATTTTATATTATTTAAGGAAAAAGGTTTCGCATGATTGGTTGGTAGTTTAATATTTTGTTTAGCTTTTCTTTTGATGAATATATGATTTTTACATGTATTTGTCTATATTGGTCTACTCTTTTATGAGATTTTGTATTTATTTGTTTGTTTTCTTATATGTACCAACTTTGTCCGTCTTTCCCCGTTAATGGAATTCTATTTTGTTTTCTTGTATGTAACCAACTTTGTTCGTCTCTAAAAAAAAAATATTTTTATTATTTAATTAGATGGAAAATTGGTCATTGAAAATAAAGTTTAGCCTAAGTATTTTATTTTATTCCTAATGGGTACATTATAATTTTGTTTAGAGTTTGAAACAAATAAGTTATATAGTTTAGAATTGTTAACAATACAGGGTGTATTTAAGTAAGATATACATATAAAAGTAAATGATATATTCCTTATTAATAGTTAATTATATAAATAAATGAGGAAAAAAAATCAAGTTTGTTTAAATTATTAATATATATTTTATGAAACTACACATTAATGATTATATATTTTTGTAATTATATATAATTTACATTTAGTGGAATATGTCTAACATTAGTATATTAAATCCATGTTGAGAGTTAGTTGGGATTGTAATTTGTATGCTAATTCTATAATTGAAAATAAGTTCATTTAAGTTCCAACATGCCAGTTTGGTACAACTATGGTGTGGGGAAAAATAGTTGTAGCTGTGCTGTAGGGAAAAATAATTGTAGTTGTGTTGTGAAAAACGGCTGACTATTTGGTAAATTATAAATTTTAAAGTGCTGTGAGTTGAAAAATCTATATTGGAGTGTTTGGTAAACTATATGATAAAAGTGTTATTCAATATTAAAAGACCAAAATAGACGTAAGTGTAGCTAAGATTCTAATTATAATAATCATGATATTATAATTTAGTTCATGATATAATCACAAATATGTGAAGTTATTTCAAAACTCTCACTTTTTATGTCTTTAATTAATTTCCTCTTTATTTTTTTCATAAAATATGAAATTGACATGTGTTTAATAAATTATAATTTAAAAATGCTATAAAGTACAAAAATAATATTATAGTGTATGATTAACTCTATATTAAGGTGGTTTGTTAATTTAAAATTACTAAAATAAAAAATATTTAAAAATATCTTATAAATATAATTATAAAAATATTTCTTTGGAAAAAATAAAAAATATTTGAGGAAGCGAAGAGTTTTTTTTTGCTCTTGCCAGAGCTCCAGCCAGAAGCTTCGGTGGTTTGTTTTCTTTTGGATGGTTGGTTTCAGATCTCAGATGTATTTTTACAAAAATGGCTTGGATGCGACATATCTGAAGGTCTTATGTCCGACTTTTCTTCTCCCTTTGGCGGTGCTTGTGGCAGGGCGACGGGGGTTTGACTAAGTGGTTCTCGCAACGGGGATGTCGCTTGGTGGTAGATGGATGTCGGGACTTCAAATATGGGTTTCTTGTGCCTTGAGGAGGGGCTGCCATGGCTGGTTTTGCGTTGATGCGATAGATGGCTTGGTGGCATTTGGTCTCCTTCAGTGGTTGCAGCAGTGGCGTCAGTTTTCCTCTAATTTTGGAATGCCATTCTTCCCATTTAATTTTGATGTTATTCTGGTTATGGTAATTTTGTTGTTTTTATTTCTGTTTTAAACTATTTTTTTCTTCTTAGATAGTTCCCCTTTGGTAGGATATGGTAGATTTTACCCTTGGTGTTTCCATTGCCTACTATCTTGGATAGTATGGTGTTTGTTGTCGACCATGGCTTAGGCGTGTGTGTCGTTATTTGCCGCTCTTGTAGGCCTTTGTGCCGTTATTGCTCACCCTTTAGAGTATTGATTTGCCGTAATGGCTTGTCAGAGCTGGGTATTGGACTTGGTCCTTGCTTTTCTTGAATAAAATCCTAGGGTTTTTCTCTAAAAAAAAAGATAAAAAAATACATTTATTGCATATTTTTTCAAAAAGCTACTTTTAGAAAAGGTTTAAACTAGGTTGTGTCATCTTTAGATTATAGCAATAACTTTTGCATAAATTGTTTAATAAGTTATTTTCTGACTGTTTACCAAACACCTTTATTTTAAATATGTATTTTAACCACAAATATAATAATGGAGAGTAAAATATGAAACAATTGTTTAATAATATTTTTAAGATACATAGATAGCTTGTGAGACTTGACTTCAGTATGTGGTTTGAACTTTGAATAAATCACTACACACAGTCATATAGTGAGACTTACATGTCTTTTTTTTTTTTTTTTGGAAACTTCATGTTATATGCATGATAACTTAGTGAAATTTTTTAATTTGCTACCATAAGTTATTATCCCAAATAAATGACAATTTCAATTTTTTGGACAAAAATACCCCTAACATTCAAACACCTCTTTTCTCTCTCAGTCTGAACTCTCTCTCCCTTTCCCTCTCTAATGTCTCTCATTCTCTTACTCTCTCTCACTCTCTCTCATTCTAATTTTGTAGATCTCGAAAAAATACAAAATTTTAAAAAAATAATCTGAAACGGACATTTGAGTGAAAAAATATAAACCTCCAAAGTTTTTGTCAAATTTCAGTGCAAAGCATCGAAAAAGCATCGTTTCAGCCAAAAATCATGGTTTTCATGATTGCATCGCAACAACATCGAAACACCATCGATTTTGCATCGAAAAAGCATTGTTTTGGCCAATTTTTTGTTTTTTCATGGTTGCATCGCAAAAACATCGAAACACCATCGATTTTGCATCGAAAAAACATCGTTTTGGGCAAAAATCAACTTTTCATGATTTCATCGCAAGAGCATCGAAACACCATCGATTCTTCATCGAAAAAATATCGTTGTGTTTTGATGCTCTTGCCATGCAATCATGAAAACTTGTTTTTTGGCCAAACGATGATTTTTTTTTTTTATGTAAAATCGATGGTGTTTCAATGCACTTGCGATGCAATCATGAAAACTTGTTTTTTGGCCAAATCGATGATTTTTCGATGCAATCATGAACCTTGATTTTTGGCCAAAACGATACTTTTTTTATGCAATTTTGATGCAAAATCGATAGTGTTTCGATGTTTTTGCGATGCAATCATGAAAACTTGTTTTTTTTTTGCCAAAAACGATGCTTTTTCGATGCAAAATCGATGGTGTTTCAATATTTTTGCGATGCAATCATGAAAACTTAATTTTTGGCCAAAACGATGATTTTTCGATGCAATTTCGATGCTCTGCACTGAAATTTGATGAAAACTTTGGAGATTCATATTTTTTCACTTAAATGTCTGTTTAAGATGATTTTTTTTAATTTTGGTATTTTTTCGAGATCTACAAGATTAGAATGAGAGAGATAGAAAGTGAGAGAGTGATGCAACGAGAGACGTTAGAGAGAGAGAGAGAGAGTTCGAACTGAGAGAGAAAAGAGTTCGGACCAAGATTATTTAAGGGCCGAGTCAGGAATATGAAGACCGAAGGTCAAGAAGGCATCCAGCTCGAGGCACGAGCTGGAGTTGGAAGCTGTGACCCTTTATAAAGTCAACCACGCAATGTAAACGTGCATATATCAGACATCACGTGTCTGATATATTCCTGAATTCTCGGACACGCTGCATGAACGTGCATGTTCAGGCACCCACGACTGGGTTGGGCCGTGCGGCCCATTATCCCCCTTACCTATTGATTAGACCACACTTCATTTGTCAGGATTTAGGAATTAATCATGAAGGTCACAGAAGTGACATGATGGGTAAGAAGGTCAGGGGATGACCCCCCTTACCAACTCCCAGGTGCCCTCTCCTATAAATATGGAGAGCCTGGGAGTTGCAAGGGGTTGGATTCGATTGTATAACGAAATACCTTGTAAGAAATACCAAAAATATAGCAATAATTTTGGCTGGTGGAGTAGAAGGATTTTAACCTTTGAACCACCTAAAAACGTATTCGTGTCATCAGTCCATTTTAAGATCATTCATCTGTTTCGGTTCATTATTCAGCACTAATCCCTTTCTCTTATTTTCTTAATTACCTGTTGGCGAAGAACCACATCAACAGATTGGTGCTTTCATTGAGAGCTTGTTAGATTGGTGCTATCGCAAGTATCCAACTATGGTGACCACTCGATCAAGACACGGTAACGAGGCGGACTAACATGATGGGCAGGGGGCCCATCATGCCGCCATCTCCGGTGAGCAAAACCTCGAAGTTCAGCAGTGGCCGGGCAAGCAGCCAATAGGCCAAGATGACACTGGAAGTTTGGCACCCCGGCCACCTAATCCAAACCCAGATTTTTACACGGCGGTAGAGATGGAGAATGCTCAGCTGAGGAGTCAGCTGGCGAAAGCCAATCAGCAAATTAAGGAGGTGTTGGCCCGACTACCCCCTCTTACTACCGACGCTAACGTCAGAAAGAGGCAAGGCGAGACTCATAATTCCCGCCGGGGTAATCGGTCCAGGCCTAGCCGCTCGGCCAGACCTCCGACACCCAACTCTACTCCCTCATCGCACCACCGAGAGGCAAACTTCGAAGAACTACCCAGAGCCGAACAACAGTATAGCCTCTCGGTCCGAACTTCAACTCCCAGCTCACTGCCAACCTCAAGCGCGCCCAGGAGGGCTCGAAGGAATTCTAGAAGGAGATCCGGGGAAGGCTCATAGCGACAGCCCGTCCCGGCCAGCCGTCCTGCACCCCGTCCAGATCGCCAGGCGCGAGGCCCGCAAGTTGGCAAGGCCGAAAGGCCCCTACCTAACCTGATTCGCCCTGACGGAACCAGGATTGCATCCCCGGTCAGACATCCTCCTTCACCAATAAGATATCCATCTCCTCCTTGGCCTATCCGAGATATTCCAGCTTATGGGAGCAGAAGGAGAAACCCATCATCCACAGGACCTTCCCATTGTAGCAGGGCGCCCAGAGGAAGCCCGGATCCTCACTCCCAGAGGCGGGCTCCGAGCTTCTCTAACGGGAGCTACTGGACCGGAAGTCGCCGAAGTGACCTTTCTGGCGGAGACCTGCGCCAACACCTAAGCTCGGCGCAAATTCCTCAAGCCACCCCGAGGGGTGACCTACGAGATCGCCTTAACTCTCATAGGGGGACCCGGTAGGAGGTGGCAGCCATGCTCGCTCAAGGGGAGACCTGTCCGAGGTACGTAACGGTGGGAATGTCCCATATAACCTATCTCAAGATAGGAGGGGCACTAACCCACCAAATGTATACAATGGATCTGGAGCTGTTGAACAGCCCCGGAATAACCAAGGAGATTAGGACAAAACCCTTGAGCGCCTGGCTCAGATGGAGGAGCTAATGAGGAAGCTCCTATCGGAGAAAGAAAAAGACGAATATGATTTGGGGGATGAGCTTGAGCTCTTCGCCCCCAGCATAGGAGCAACGGCATACCCGCCCAGTTTCCGTATGCCGCACCTGTCCAAATTCAACAGAGACGGAGATCCGTCAGATCATCTGAGTATGTTCAATACCCTGATGATGGCCCACAACATTGTCCCCAAGCTGAGGTGTTTGATATTTCCCTCCACACTGACTGGGCCGGGCAGACAGTGGTTAAAAAAAAACAAGAAGCAGTCAATCAGCTCCTGGAAGACTTTCTCTGCTGACTTTAAAAGAGCATTCTGAGCCTCCCAGGCTGCCCGTGTCAAGGCCGACTCCCTGGCCAACGTGAGACAACAACCCGATGAGCCTCCGAAGGCTTACCTGAGCAGGTTTGCGAACGTCGCTGCTCAAGCCAGAGACGCAGATGACAGCTCCAAGCTCATGGCTTTGAGGACTGGAATCCTCGTCGGAGGGGGACTCTGGAATGAAATACAAAGGAAGGGAGTTAGCTCAGTAAACGAATTCCTAAATAGGGCCCAGGGGTGGATCAACTTGGAGGAGGCCCAAGCCTCAGCCGCAGGAACCAGCCAGGTCCCTGAGCAGCCCGCTGGAGTGGGAACGGAGGTCGTGACAGCGACCCAGAACGTTATACAGAATAACCAGTTCGGTGGAGGCAAGAGAAAGGGGAACGGCGAGGGCAACCAGCACGGCCCAAAGAAGAATAAGTCCGTAGAAAAATTTAAGCCGGTCTACGTGACTTATATGGAGCTCACCCACTCTAGGGAGAACATCTTCCTAGCAAACTCTGCTCGCCTCCCCTGGAAGAAGCCGGAGCCATTAAACCACCAGAAGGGGATGCGAGACACCTCCAAGTTTTGCCGTTTCCACAACGACGTTGGCCACAATACCGATGATTGTAGACACCTAAAAGATGAGATCGAGACTCTCATCAGAGCCAGCCCCTTGGCTCAGTATGCGCAGAACAGGGTTCCAGCAAGCCGACCTGCTCCGGAAGTCCCGGTCAGTCAGCCCGGGTCTCGAGTAGATCAAGACGTCCCTCCTCCAATGATAGGAGGAGAGATATCCACAATCTCTGGAGGTCCTCATTTGGCTGGCACGAGCAGGGGTGCCCAAAAGAGGTACGTCAACGAAATCAAGGCTCATAATGGAGTAGAGTTTATCCCTGAGCAGCATCTGCCAAAGCAGCAGCGATTGGAAAGGCAACCAATCATTTTTACTGAAGAAGATGCTAGCCATGTTTAGTTCCCTCATAACGACCCTCTGGTCGTAGCAGTGCAGCTCGCTAATCGGAAGGTTAGGAGAGTGCTCATCGATAATGGGAGCTCGGTGAACCTTCTATTCTGGTCCACGCTGGAGAAGATGGGTTTGACTGTCGCCGAGTTGAAGGCGACCTCCATGATGCTGTATGGTTTCTCGGGAGAAGGATCAGCGGCTATAGGGACGATCGAGCTGGTAATCACCTTAGGAGAGGGACCTCGGACAGTCTCAAAACTCCTCGAGTTCGTGGTCATTGACTGCCCCGCTGCATACAATGCCATTTTGGGTCGACCTACGCTTATAGCATTTGAAGCCATCACCTCCGTCCGCCACCTCGCGCTTAAATTCCCTTCCTCCACAGGGATATGCACGGTCCGTGGAGATCAGCTTGCTGCCAGGGAATGCTGCAGCATTTCCATGAAGGGTAAATTGAAACCCGGGCAGTTAGCAATGGCCATCCAAGGTGGAGAAGAGGAATCTCAGGAACCTTTGCCTAATCCTGAGATTGAAAAACCTCAGAGCGCCGAAGGGGAAAGTATCATCCTAAGTGAGGATATAGACACCCGAATAGGCAAGGACAAGTCTGAACTCCAAGCTATCGAAGAGCTCGAGGAAGTAAATATCGATCCGCAAAATCCCTCACGGATGGTTAAGCTCAGGAAAGACCTCTGTGGCAAGAGGAAAGCGGAGCTGATCAAATTTCTGCAGGATAACTTATATGTGTTCGCATGGTCGCACGAGGACATGGTAGGAATAAGTCCAAATGTCATCATGCACACCCTTCATTTGGATAAGAGCGTTCCTGCAAAGTCCCAGAAACAGAGGCGCCTGGGAACAACTCGGGCTGAGGCCTTAGAAGAAGAAGTAGGCCAGCTCAAGGAATGCGGATTTATCCGTGAAGCCAAGTTTCCGGTTTGGGTCGCCAATCCCGTGCTGGTCCCGAAGCCCAACGGGAAATGGCGAACTTGCATCGACTTCTCCGATCTGAATAAAGCCTGCCCCAAAGATTGTTTTCCCTTGCCAAGGATCGACCAATTGGTGGACGTCCCGGTGGGGCACGAGCTCATGTCCTTTATGGACGCGTATTCAAGCTATAATCAGATCGCCATGAACCCGGCGGACCAGGAGCACACCAGCTTCATGACCCCAACTAACGTCTATTGTTACAAGGTCATGTCGTTTGGGCTGAAGAATGCCGAAGCTACATACCAAAGACTAGTGAATAGAATGTTTGCCAACCAGATGGGGATGAATATGGAAGTGTATGTTGATGACATGCTGGTCAAGTCAAAGACTGCCGATAACCATGTTTCCAACCTGGAGGAATGTTTCAAGATACTAAGAGAATACGACATGAGGCTTAACCCACAGAAGTGCACTTTCGGGGTCGTTTCTGGAAAATTCCTGGGTTACATTGTCAACACTAGAGGAATCGAAGCAAACCCCGATAAGATCAGGTCATTGCTCGAGCTTCCATCACCTAGGTCGCGTAAGGACGTTCAAGGCCTGACAGGAAGGGTGGCATCCCTTAATCGGTTTATTTCAAAATTCACTGACAAGTGCCTGCCATTCTACAACCTGCTCCGAGGAAATAAGAAGTTCGAGTGGACAGAGGAGTGTGAAAGTGCTTTCCTCGACCTGAAGGCACATCTGACCGAGCCGCCCGTATTGTCCAAACCAAAGGCAGGAGAGCCTCTTTTCCTTTACCTAGCTGTCACAGAGGATGCAGCTAGTGCCGTATTGGTCCGAGAAGAAGACCGGGTTCAAAAACCAGTCTATTACATCAGCAAGAGACTTCTCGAAGCCGAATCCCGATACCTGTTGATGGAAAAATTGGCGTTCTGTCTTATCACGGCCTCCCAAAAGCTCAGGCCGTATTTCCAGTCCCACTCAATACATGTCATGACCGATCAACCTTTAAGGCAGGTTTTGCAAAAACCTGAGGCATCGGGACGCCTGTTGAAGTGGGCTATCGAGCTTAGTTAGTTCGAGATTCTATACACCCCACGAACTGCTATAAAGAGTCAGGCCCTGGCGATTTTGTGGCAGAGTGCACAGGATTCAGGGAGGATCCGGTGGAAGGGTCACCCTAGGTCACCTCGACCCAGGCATCATGGAAGATCTTTGTGGATGGCTCATCCAATGAGAACGGCTACGGGGCTGGAATAATTTTGATGTCCCCAGAAGGGCATAGATTCCACTCGGCGCTGAGATTTGGATTCAAGGCCTCCAACAACGAGGCCGAATACGAAGCTTTGCTGGCCGGGCTAAGGGTAGCCCAGGAGCTGATGGCCAGCTCCGTTCAGTGCTTCAGCGATTCCTAGCTCGTGGTAAACCAGGTGCTAGGTGAGTATCAGGCGTAGGGAGCCAAGATGGCCGCTTACCTGGCCAAGGTAAAAGTTGAACTATCCGTGTTTGAGCGAGGCTCAATCGAACAGATCCCTCAGGAGCAGAACGCTAACGTAGACGCCCTCGCCAAGCTCGCGACCTACGGGGAGACGGAGGCTTTGGGGTTAGTACCGATAGAGTTCTTGGAGAAACCAAGCATAGAAGAAGTCGGGGCGGAGGTCGAGATGATTGACGCCAAACCGACCTTGATGACCCCCCTCCTTGAGTATCTCACCAAAGGAAAGTTACCCGAGGGACGTAATGACACACGGCTAGTACTGTACCAGGCTCCAAGGTATACGATAGTAGATGGGGTGCTGTACCGACATGGGCGTTCCCTACCCCTCTTGCGATGTGTTCTGCCAGGTGAGGCAAAGGCCATCTTGCAGGAAGTGCACGAGAGTTTTTGCGGGGATCACACTGGGGGCCAAAGCTTGGCCCTAAAAGTCTTAAGGCAAGGGTATTACTGGCCCACTCTATCAAAGGACTCGATCTCGTACGTCAAGAAATGTGACAAGTGCCAGCGATTCGCCACAGTTGCCCGAGCTCCCCCAGTCGAGTTGAAGATGATCTCATCCCCATGGCCATTTGCGTTCTGGGGAATCGACTTGGTTGGCGCCCTCCCTACTGGAAAAGGCGGGGTCTGCTACGCTGTGGTAGCTATCAACTACTTCACGAAGTGGGCTGAGGCATAACCTTTGGCAACAATCACTTCCAAGAAAGTCCTCGACTTCGTGGCCAAGAGCATTATCTGCCGATTCAGGCTGCCAAAGAAAATCGTATCCGACAATGGGACTCAGTTCAACAGCGACCTCTTCACCGAATTTTGTGAAAGGTACGGAATTGTGAAAAGCTTCTCATCTGTGGCCTATCCCCAAGCGAATGGCCAGGTCGGGGCTGTCAATAAGACGCTAAAGGCGAGCCTTAAGAAGAGACTAGACGAAACCAAGGGGATCTGGCCAGAACATCTCCCCCAGGTTTTGTGGGCATACCGGACCTCGCATCGGACTCCTACGGGTCATACTCCTTTCTCCCTGACTTTTGGGAGTGAGGCAGTCCTCCCTGTCGAGATTAAGGTATCTTTGCATAAAGTCCAGGCGTATGACTAGGACCGCAACCACGAACTACTTTGCGCGTCCCTCGACCTGATTAATGAAAGACGAGAAGATTCGCAGCTTCATCTCGCGCATTACCAGCAAAAAATCACTCGTTATTTCAACTCAAAGGTCAAAAAACGCGCCTTTAGCATTGGCGACCTGGTCCTCAGGAGAGTCTTCTTGGCCGATAAGGATCCCAAAGATGGAGTATTGGGACCGAACTGGGAAGGGCCATATCAAATCACCGAGGTCATAAAGGAAGGAACTTACAAATTAGCTCGGCTCAATGGAGAAGCAGTCCAACGAGCCTGGAACTCCATCCATTTGAAGAAATATTATCAGTAACACCCTTGTAAGGCTTAAAAGCCACCTTATTTTTTTTTTTAGCAATGAGAATTAAATCTTTGTTTATTATTGTGTATATTTGTGGATGTAATCTCAAGTAACCATGAAAGACCATTTCCTAGTTACTTGGGGGGCATATGGTGCCTGGATATAACCAGGTCGCCTTAAAGGCTTAGAAGTTGATTCAAATCGATTGATCGTTGTTTTTCTTAAAATACACGAGATATTGATAAAGGATTAACGCGAACTAAGTCCTATCCTGGATATAACCAGGTCGCCTTAAAGGCTTAGAAGTTGATTCAAATCGATTGATCGTTGTTTTTCTTAAAAAATACGAGATATTGATAAAGGATTAACGCGAACTAAGTCCTATCCTGGATATAACCAGGTCGGCTTAAAACTTAGAAGTTGATTCAAATTGATTAATCGGTGTTTTTCTTAAAAAGCACAAGATATTAGTCAAGAATTAACATGAACTAAGTTTTCAAACTAACGTCCTGGACATAACCAGGTCTCAAAATTTAGAAGTTGATTCAAATTGATTAATCGGTGTTTTTCTTAAAAAGCACAAGATATTAGTCAAGAATCAACACGAACTAAGTTTTCAAACTAACGTCCTGGACATAACCAGGTCCTAAAACTTAGAAGTTAATTCAAGATTGATTGATCGTTGTTTTTTCTAAAGAGCACGAGATATTATATCAAGAATTAACGCGGACTAAGTTTTCAAGGCAATGTCCGGGGAGCAACTAGGACTTATCTTAAGAAAAAGATAAACAAACTAATACTATTACCGAAGTGCATAGAGGCAAAAGGATATAAACCAATTAAAAGCAAAAATTGATAAAGCCAATTGTCTCGAGATGAAGAAACCTCATACAAAAATTACAAAAAAAATATATATAATAAATGTGTTCAAAAAAGAAAAAGAAAGGCCCTAGGCCCCACCGGGCTGCTCCGTTGAGGTCGCCGTCTCACCCTCCTGCTCGGCCGCTGCGGAGGTCTCCTTGGTCTCAGA
Source organism: Humulus lupulus (assembly GCF_963169125.1). Taxonomy (NCBI): domain Eukaryota; kingdom Viridiplantae; phylum Streptophyta; class Magnoliopsida; order Rosales; family Cannabaceae; genus Humulus; species Humulus lupulus. Next base: position 53,690,271 of record NC_084800.1, on the reverse strand, counting down.
GGGCGCCTCTTGCTGAAGACGAACTTTAAACCCCTCCAGGAAGGGTGATGCGTGTTGTATGCCGTATCAAATTTATATATATATATATTTCTTTATTCACTTACACCAGCTACTTCAGTATAGCGGTAAATAAGGGTCGAACCCACGAGGACTATGATCAAATTATTATTCAAAATAATATTAGACTGAAATTAAAAAGGGATTTTAGTTTAATAGCTGAAAACATAAAATGAAATAAATATCAATAATTGAATAACTAAGGATATAACGATATTAAAGAAATATTCAAGAATTACTCTCCACCTTCAACAATCAATCTATCAACAATGATGAATAATATTCCCTATTCCCAATTAAACTATTAACCCCGCAGATAACACTTAAGCAGTCAATTATCCCAGTTTCCCTAATATAATTAATTAAAGCTAAGCGCTCTTAATTAACCCTTTTTACCCAGCAATAAACCCATTAAGCATGCAATCTATTTAACCTAGTAAAAGCATTACACTTTGTGGAAACAAATTAATCTAGGCAACAAATTCATTAAGCATGCAATTCATTTATCCTAGGTTCTATTTCTCATCACAATTAAAATACCCGTCACAATACCTTAATTGCAATTTATCACTTTACTTAGAATCCTAAACTATTAGGTGAATAGAAATCCTAAGATGATAGTAGAACAATGCAAAACCTTAATTAGTGGCCATCTAAACAATATTTTACAAGATCCATAACATTCAAATAAAAAAATAGAAGCAATTTAATATAAGGGAATAAAAGGAATAAAATTCATCAATGCATTCAAGATCTCATGTCTAAGGTTTTGAAATAACTCTCAACTATAAAGAAAACTACTCCATAATCATATTCATATTCATAAACATAAATATTCAATGAAAATAAAAGAGTTTTGAGAGGAAAGAAAAACTAGATTGAAGAATATAGATGATGGTGTTTTTTTCCTCCTCCTCTGCTGCTCTAGCCTCTAAAAATCGCAATCCCCAAAGTTATAATAAAATTTAACCCTAATCCCTTTTATAGCCCCCCAAAAATTACATTTAAAAATTGAAATTTAAGAAAAAATCGATCGCCGGCCGCGGCCACTAGAAAAATGTATTTTCCAGAAAATCGGGCTTCGGCCGCGGCCTGGGACATTGCTGGCCGCGGCCACTATGTTCTGTCCCCCAGGCTGCGGCCTTGAATAATGCTGGCCGCGGCCATAGCAAGTTTTCCCGTTTTTCGGTTTTCTTCTGCTACAGTGACCGAAAGTATTTTAAGCATAACTTCCTCGATATAACTTGAAATTGGACGATTAAAAAATCTATAGAAAGCTAAGAAAAATATCTAAAACTTTTATTTCTAGGTATATTTCCAAAAAAGTATCGGAAAGTTATCAAAATTAAGTGTGAAGTGTCAGACTTTTAATTCCGAGCTTAACCATTGCTTGTAAAACATCCCAAATTCATTCACTTTCACCCAAATGTCTTGAAAATCCGAAAAACACAAAATAAACTAATTAAACATATATAAATAAATAATCAAGTGCATAATAATAGAATAATAATGAATTAAAAATAGACAAATTCGGTACTTATCAAAGGGCTCCAAAACATCCGCTCCTAGGAAGGAGAAGTCGCCGTCCGGGTTGAAGACCCAGCAGTGGTATAGCATGTCCTCCATGGCGGAGATGGAATCCGCCTTCTCCTTTTCCAAGGCGACCTTTGCCTCCTCGGCCTCGATTTTTGCAGAGTCTAGCGCGGCCCGGGCAGTCCTGGCCTCCTCGAGTTCGACCGTTACAGCGGCTAGGGCGGCCTTGTTAGCCTCGGCCTCTTCCAGCTTGGGGCAGGACGCGTCCAGCTCAGCCCGCGTGGCCGCCAAGGCATCCTTGGCCTCCTGTTCCTGCTTTTGGGCAGTCTTCAGGGCGGCCAAGGTAGTCTTCTGGGCGGCCAAAAAAGCCTGATGCTCGCCCCTCATGTCCTCGAGGCGAGCCTTGGACCTGGATATGCTCCAGTGAAGAGCCAAGGCACCCTACAAAGCAAAGAGGCAACTGCCTTAGAAAAAAAAGAAAGAACGTGCGATGCATGATAACCAAAGAGTACAAAACGTAAAGCCAGCTTACCGTTAGAGCCATTCCCAGTGAAGACTCCATCACGCTCTCCGGGCTCCTTGTTTCGATCGCCCGCAGGTCCCTTTCGGTGGCACTGTAGTACTGGTCGACGGTGTAGGTCTCCGTCTCGTACACCGTCCCCCGAAAGACGTCAGGAATTTTCTCCATGGCCTGGGGGTCCACCGGAATGCGCACCTCGGGGACTGCGGTCGCCAAAATCCCGGGCTCCGCTTCCATATCCTGAACAAAGGCGGGAGCTCATGGAGGGGGTGGGGGCGGGGGCATCTTCTCCACTGCAGCAGGAGGTGGAGGTACCTTGGCCGGGGCAGCTGGGGTCTGGTCCTTCCCCTTTGCAGGAGACTTGGATGGTGTCCCTGCGGCTTTCTTCGCCACCCAGAGCTTCTTTATTTTGGGTCCAGTGGCCCTAGCAGAAGAGTTCCCTCCGGTGAACATAGCTCGCAGGTCTTTGTTCCCGGGCTGAGACATCTCCTCTGGCAAAACAAAGACAACATTAGTATACAAGTAAGCATTTATGCAAGAACAACAAAAATAAGGGGGGAAAAGTGGAACTCAAGTACATATATTGAAAGGGATCCTACCCCATGAGCTAGAAGAGGAATCTATGGTCACGACCAACGGCCCCGGAGCTCCTGCGGGGGAATCTAAGACAATGACTTCGCGAGCTGGAACAGGTTCTGGGTTCGAATCTGGTTTAGAACTAGACTCTTCTACATACTGCCTAAGACCCGGAGCTACAGTACCCTCCCGAAGAGAGGGCCACGATCGGAGATTAGTCCCATACTCCTCAAAGAAGGCCGACCTAAAGGCTAAGGTGTTGTCTACGACTATAGTACCCCTAGGGCGGCTACTCTCGTAATCCAGCACGAGCCGGTCGAGGAGTAGGGTTACGTCGAGGTCTGGGCCATTTCGATGGCGTTGGACGGGCTGGTTGGGATTAAACCTAGCTAACCGAAGATCGGCGGTGGCCCTATCTAAGCCCCTGAACATGTAAGGATTACCTTGCCCAGAGGGACTTGCGGCTGCTCCGGACCGGATCCTCTCCTCGTTTGTTCCTTGGGCGACCTCCAGCGCCCGCTTCCTCCTCGTCCTTACGAGGGGCACCTCGTCCTCCTCATCCTCGTCCTCTCCTTCCCCCGCGGCCTCCTCCTCGGGGATGGGCCTCATCTCGCGAGCTGGGGTAGGTTTCCCGGGGTCTCCTTAGGGCCAAAGTCTGGCCGAGAGAGATCAGTTTGCATGCCAACATTGTCTCGTCTGTCACGAGCTGGCGATAGTCCTTTTCACTGGGGGCAGACCCGCCAGTGTCTCGTACTGACTCCCGAGGATCACAGACTTGTCTGTCCTCGCGAAAATGGCTGCAAAATTGTTCTAAGTCAGAAACTAATAAAGGGGAACTAATCAATACTTAACTTACGAGCTAAGAGCAAAAAGTACTTACGAGGACGGTTGAAGTAATGAAGTTCGCAGTTGCGAAACCCCTTGGACATAAAGAACTGGTCTTTGAAGTCGTTGGGGTGGCTGGGCAGCTCGATGACCGCAGCCGTGTTTGGAAAGCGGGTCAGGTAGTAGAACCCGTCGCCTCGCCCTCGCTGCTCCGGGCTGGCCTTGAGGCAGAAAAAATATAAGATATCCGCCGGAGTGGGGACCTCCCATTCCTGTTTCAGGAACAGATATCTCAACCCCGCCAACAAACGGTAGGAGTTGGGGGGGAGCTGGAAAGGAGCCAACTTCACGTAGTTGAGGAAGTCGGCGAAGTATTGGTCCAGCGGGAGGAAGGCCCCAGCCTTGAAGTGCTCGTCACTCCAAGCCGTGTATTCCTCGTCGAACGGCGCACAGCTCCGCTCACCTTCTAGGGGAGGTCGGACGATTAGGTCGCCCCTCCCCAGCTCGATGTTGTGGGAAAGGAATATTTTATTCACTTTCCCCTGGTCGGTGATCTTCGAGATGATCCTCTCGGCCTCGAAAAAAGCATCGGGCGCTACCTCGAGCTCCTGCTCCACGGTCGGCCCAAAGACGGGGATTGGGGAGTCTGTCATCACCTCCTTTCCTTAAGATTGTTAGGAGGACGAGCTGCCAGCGGTCTTCTTAGGAGCGTTCTTCTTGGGTCCCATCTGTTCGCCTAGCGAACAAAAGAAGAAATTTTAGAAAAGACGACCTAAGCATAAGAAAGAATCTGAAGAGGTGTTTCCTTTGCATGAGCTGAGGTAATCTCAGCTCGTGGAGAGTGAGACCACGCGGTTCTATGAACACGCGCCTGTGCTCCCAACGGATCCCCGATTACTCAGAATTCGTGTGTCAGGATAAAAGCATCGGGCGCTACCTCGAGCTCCTGCTCCACGGTCGGCCCAAAGACGGGGATTGGGGAGTCTGTCATCACCTCCTTTCCTTAAGATTGTTAGGAGGACGAGCTGCCAGCGGTCTTCTTAGGAGCGTTCTTCTTGGGTCCCATCTGTTCGCCTAGCGAACAAAAGAAGAAATTTTAGAAAAGACGACCTAAGCATAAGAAAGAATCTGAAGAGGTGTTTCCTTTGCATGAGCTGAGGTAATCTCAGCTCGTGGAGAGTGAGACCACGCGGTTCTATGAACATGCGCCTGTGCTCCCAACGGATCCCCGATTACTCAGAATTCGTGTGTCAGGAGGGTCAGGATAAAAGTTTGCCTTGGAAGGAAAGTTTCAGAAGGCAAGAAGTGAAAAACCGCCTGTGAGGCGTGTCCCCTAAGCTACCCGGTTTTGCACCCAAAATGCTGGATATTTTAAACAAGCATACCAAAATATCCTACCCAGAAGATTTCCCCAGAAAGTGCACCCTATGAGCCATGCTCCTAAATGGTTTTCTTCTACAATCGATACCCTAAAATAAAAACCTACACCCTTCATACCCACAAAAAACCAACAGAATATTGCATGCAGCTACAGGAACTATTCACCTATGCTACAGTGAAAAGAAAATTTAAAGCATGCACAGTCAGAAAACTTACAAAGTGTTTTGCTGTGAGGGGGATGAAGGGGTCGTCTGGGTTGGGGCCTCGACGGAGTAACTGGTACCAAAACCTCAAAGGAGCCCTTGCACCTGATCCTCTGGAATGTTGGGAATGGTAACCGGGAGAAAAAGAGGGTTTTTTGAGGGTGAGAAGAGAGAAGAAGATGGGAAATTTAGAAAATTTTCAAATAAACGGGTGGCCCATGCATAAGGTGGCCACCCCTTTTTTATACATGAAAGGCCATGTGAGGAGGGTCATTGGATTGCCCTGATATGGGATCCGAGGCTCTCCACTCGAAAGGCGAAACGATGACTGAGTATAGGCTAGGCCATTTAATGCGGTTCTCGGAAGACGTACCGTCACCAACCACGATGCTCCACGTATTCGGAGCCCGCGTAATAGGTGGAATATGGAGGGTCCATGGAGAAGCCTAAAACCCTCCACTGTGGCCCCAGATGATGTCGTGTGCCACGAGCAGAGGCTTGGGAGGGCAAATGTACGCCCTAATTTTTCACGGGCTATTAGCGAGCTGAGATATGGCATAATGATATCCGCCACGTGGCCGGTGTTGCTGTTGTCAGGTCCTACCTCTTTAGCTCGAGGTAACCAAAGGTTTACCAAGATTATTTAAGGGCCGAGTCAGGAATATGAAGACCGAAGGTCAAGAAGGCATCCAGCTCGAGGCACGAGCTGGAGTTGGAAGCTGTGACCCTTTATAAAGTCAACCACGCAATGTAAACGTGCATATATCAGACATCACGTGTCTGATACATCCCTGAATTCTCGGACACGCTGCATGAACGTGCGTGTTCAGGCACCCACGACTGGGTTGGGCCGTGCGGCCCATTATCCCCCTTACCTATTGATTAGACCACACTTCATTTGTCAAGATTTAGGAATTAAACATGAAGGTCACAGAAGTGACATGATGGGTAAGAAGGTCACGGGATGACCCCCCTTACCAACTCCCAGGTGCCCTCTCCTATAAATATGGAAAGCCTGGGAGTTGCAAGGGGTTGGATTCGATTGTATAACGAAATACCTTGTAAGAAATACAAAAAATATAGTAATAATATTGGCTGGTGGGGTAGAATGATTTTAACCTTTGAACCACCTAAAAACATATTCGTGTCATCAGTCCATTTTAAGATCATTCATCTGTTTCGGTTCATTATTCAGCACTAATCCCTTTCTCTTATTTTCTTAATTACCTGTTGGCGAAGAACCGCGTCAACATAAGTAAATGTCCATGCTTTCAATTTTGTAGTAAAATAGTCAAATCACGTACACCTTCTTAATATTACATATTACTAAATATATCATTTAGCAAATTACATTGACACTAGCTATTACATTCTAAATATTTTAATATTATGGTATATGTATACACTACAAGAAAAAGACCCTACAGCGACGACATCTACAGCGAAAACCACGAGAAATAATTTTGTTTAATTTATTGAAATTGTTAGGCTACAGCGACGACATGCTGTCGTTGTAGGGTCGTCAACAAGACACGATCTGGTCTTCCAAATTACTGATACCTTACAGCGACGACATATCGTCGCGGTAGGCTATCAGGAATTTGGAGGGAACACGAGGTGGGAACGGAATATACAGCGATGACATGTCGTCGCTGTAGGGTATTCGTAAGAACTGACTATGTTTCTCTATAGAGACGACAAGTCGTTGCTGTAGGATGCTCAGGGAACTCAACCGCCAAAAGGCGGTTGTCTATTTTTCACAGCCTATAGTGACGACATGTCGTCGCGGTAGAGTCCAATATATCAATTGGTCAGTTATTTTTGAACTCTACAGCGACGACATGTCGTCGCAATAGGGTCCAAAATAAAAAATGGGAACGTGAACCGCCAAAAAATTTAAGTCAAATTTAGAGTACAAATTTAGCACACGAGAGTATTCGCGTACTATTCACTACGTGTTGTCGTTTTAGGGTCTCATTGTTTGAGTTAAACAGTGCATTTGATAGCAGCGACGACATTCATATACACTATAGCGACGAGCTATAGGATCATGACATAAATCCCCCAACCCGAGCCTTCTTCTTCATTTTTTCCTCTGAATTTTCTGGAAAACCAGAGCTCATCCGCCTCCCAACGCCGCCCAGCCCCTCCTAGCGTCGCCTAGAGCCATTTTTGGCCCCCTTTTGTTAAGGTTAGTATTATTAAACCTTAATGCTTTAGTTTTTTCTTCTAAATTTAGTGTTTTTATGATTTTTTTTGTGTATTTTTTTATGAGTTTGTTAAATTTTCTATTTTTTTTTCAGATTGTATTGGAGCATCTCAAGCTTTTCGGTATTGTTTTTAATTTTTAATATTTTTTTTGTTTTGGGATTAATAGTGTGTAGATAATTTTTCAATTAAATTAAATTCTAGTAGTTTTAAAAATAAATGTGTATGTATTGTTAATTTTATTGTGAATTTGATATTAATTTTATTGTATGAAAAATAGGTATGTTAAATTAATTTTTTGTTTTGAATTGTATATATATGTTTGGTTAAATAAAATTAGTATTTTGAATTATATATATAAGGTTAAATAATATGTTTTGAATTTATATGTTTTTGTTGTTTTATTTGTGAAATAAAGATTGTATTAAATTTATGTATGTTCTGGGACTCGTTTGTATGTATTTATGCAAATTTTAAATTTTAGGATAGCCTAGATAATAGTCGTTATGCTGCCGAAATTTAGTGGATTTAGAAATATTAAACATTACAAAATAATTTTAAAGTTAATGTGATTAAATTTTTTAATTAATTTTAAAGCAACTAATAAAAATTTATAAAAAAATCATAAAGTGAAAATTAAATTTTTTTTTTACAATTATATAACTTTATTGTTATTTTTGAAAAAATAAAAAAGTGAAAATTAAAATAATAATTTGATAATTATCAAAGAAATTAATAACAATCATTAATAAATTTATAATTAAATATTTATATATACATAATGAAACTTTATAATAAATTCATAAAATTTGATAATATATATTCATAAAATCATAAAGTCGAAATTAAAAAAAATAATTTTACAATTATAAAACTCTATTATTATTTTTGAAAAAATAAAAAAGTGAAAATTAAAATAATAATTTGATAATTATCTGTTTACCGAGATTTTCGGCAACTATCTTAATGAAGGGTATTTACTGATAATAATAATGAAAATGGAAGATCGACGCAAGGGTTTTACGTGGTTGGGGCGTTAACTAGCCTTAGTCCACGAGTCCATGTATAAATCTGTATTAGAGCTAGGATAAGCGTTTACAATGGAGTTTTCTACTTATATTTGAACAAGGGTCCTGCCTTCTCTTCCCCTTTTACATTGTATTACAACTTGTATTTATAGGACGAGGGGGACATCTGGTTTGGGCCGGATCCGACCCGGACCCATCCGAGGAATGTACACAAGGGACCTCTCTAGTGGAGGCCCCAGCTAAAAAGATATACAGCACACCAAACCCAAACCAGCTCAGGCCCAATTAGTTTCCCTGAGACGCAAGCATTCCCCCGACAAAACGGCGCTTTGGCTCTGACCACTTCGAGTCACGAGGCCGATTTGGGAGACAAGACCGGTCAGAGTACTTGGTTGCGCAGTCTTGACACGCCAGCAGATAATCCCAAGGTGACCCTTTCTGTAGGTTAAAAGTGGGGGGACAAGGCTCACGCGAAATGAGGCGGTTTCAGTGTCCTGGACGCCTGGGGAAGAAGCAGTCCAGGTTCGTTTACCCCTGGCCCGCTACGTTTACTCCGATCCCGGACCATTCCAGGGCCGGGACGGGGATGCGATGGCCGCGACAGTCCGGGCACTCCGGACATTGCCGGGACCGTTCAAACTGGAGACGAACCCGGAGGAACGTCCTGGACCCATATATGCAGGCCCAGCCCAGAGTCCTCGGGCAAGGCCCAAATACCGAGTTGGTCCCCTGACCGTGGGCCGGGGCGAAGGCCCAAAACCCTGACAGGAAATGGGGATAACATTTACCCCCCAAGCCTTCACCTGGGCTAGCCGGGGGGAGGGTTGCACCACCCTCGCGGTTCTTGCCAAGTTGCCTCCCCAATTTCTGTCAAGGCCAGGAGGCTTGGCGGGAAGGCCGTGGTTGTGGCAGGTTACCCAGCCTGGAACATTTGATGTACTCCGGGGTCGTTTACCCTTGGGCTGCTTCAAGAATAGTGACACACGTGTCGCCACGCAACTGCAGCAAGGGCCTCGAAGAGTCGCCTAGGCCTCCCAAAGTCCGCTAGGCCTAGGTTAGGGTGTCAGCGCACGTCACGAGGCGTCCCATCCGCACGGGGAGAGTCATCATTAATTTCCTTGGAATGGGGTGGACCGTAGGATGGGGCGTCCTTTGGCATCCGCCACTCCTGGACTGTCAGATTGGAGGTGCTGAGGATCCAGGCCAAATAGGGCTCATAAGTGTCTTTTGCGCGATCCTTGGTCGTCGGATGAAGAGGCACCTGATCGTTGGATCGGGGGCCAGGATTTGGGGGCTGATATAAAGACTCAGACTACGAACATTCGACACTTTTCCACTTCCGAACCAGCTTAAGAAAAAGAAAAACCAGAACGCTCGCTAGAGCTTTGCATGTCCGACCTCGCCGACGAAATACTTCACCGTTTGCTAGTCCTGCGCCACCGCCTGTTTCCCAGGGCCACAACCTTCGTTCTGCAACCTGACGGCGCTTCTCGGACTTGCCTCGCCGACGAACTACTGCACCGGCTGTGCCACTTCAAGAACGAGGTCCTGCCGTCCTTACGATCGGACAACCGCCAGCCTCAACCGTCGACACCACACAGTAAGTATCTTTTAATTCTATTGCCAACTTTGTGAATTTAGGCTTTCTAGATGCATGTACCTAGGCTCCGAGCCTTAGAATCTGCTAGGAAGGCTGCCCGGTTTGGGTTGCACCATTCCGGATGCTCCCTGGACAAGGGACGGACCTTAGTAGCCTTTCCTCCCGATCAGGGTCCCGGGGCTTTTCGGAGTCCCGGACCTGATCCGTCGGGACTCCAAGCAGTCCTTAGGAGACTCCCTGTACCTCGACCGACTCTCTTGGGTTTAGGTACTGACTGCTTGGCCTTTCTTTCTTTGTTCCCAGATCATCAACCATGGCCACGGGCGTCACACTTCACTCCGAAGAGGAGGTTAATAGGGCTTCTGTAGTCATTCCCGGCTCCAAGACGCCCAAAGGCAACAGGTGGGAGATGGACGTAACGCCCAACCTGTTCCGGAACTACCGGATGATGCAGCTCCTGGAGACGGGGCTGGGCATCGAATCGACTCCGGGCCTATTCCACAATCGTATGGCCAGGTTAGAGGAGCGGGCGCATACGTCCGTGGATGGATTCGTGGCCTGGAGTGCCAGCCACATCAGCGCGGGAGCTACGCTCCTGCTTCATGACTACTTCGTGCGATTCCTGACGTATGTGGGGATCGCACCATTCCAACTGTTGCCACAAGCATATCGCCTGCTTGCTGGGTGGAAGGTGTTCTGTGTCGCGAAAGAGATCGCGGAGCCTACCCCGGCGGAAGTCTTGTACTTCTATAAGTTGGCGCCGCAGGTCAGCGTCAAAGACAAGAGCCTGGACGACTTTTACAAGCTGCAGCCGCGGAGTGGCTGTTCTGCTCCTACCCCCCGGATGTCAGGCATTACTGGTTTATGACATCCGGGTTCCTTATTGACAAGAATCCCACGCTGCTGCTAGACTTCCAGCGAGTGGGTAAGTATTCCCCCGGACCCTCTATTTTACTCATCTTTCGCTTTCCATCTCTCATCGTATCTTCCGGGTCGCAGGTCCCTTCACCCAAACCCCCCTCACCGACTTTCTCCTGGAAAGGAGGAGGCTCTACGCCAAGCTGACCGCGGAGGAGCTGGACGTTGGGGGCTATGTCACTGATAGAAACCTCCGGCTAGTAGGGTTACTCGCGGCCACCCATACCATCGTTGTCCCTAGCCTCCGGGGCATCCCGTTTGAGAAGAATGTCGAGGCCCGGGAGCGGCTAGCCCTTGACCACATTGCTGAGGTGGTGAGAGCGGCGCAAGCCACCGTAGCCCAGCGTAAGAAAAATCAACTTCCGGTGGAAGAGGCCACCTCGGAAGAGCTGGATGAGCTGTTCGAAGATGCCCTACCAAACGTTGGGACTCCCGGGGCTAGCGTATCGGGGCGAGGTAACTCCCCTTTAGTCTTAACTTATGCTCCTCAAGACGAGGACTTAGCTAGGGATAGGCGAGAGCCGCCGGGCCCCGCGTTTGGGGCTGATGGGGGGATGAGGTCTTCATCTCCCATCCCTGTAGGATCAGAGATCCTAATGTTTCTGTCCGGGTTCCTCCAGTATGGGGGGTTTCTAACCTCGGACGACGTAGGAGACCGGATACACTCATTTGCTTTAAGGGAATTGAGTCTCGCCCGGGGCTTAGATGAGGGTTTGTCCCGAGCTATACTTTCTTGTTTCTGTTGTGCTTTCCCGCTTGGCTTATCACACTAACTTCGTTTTCTTGTATTTTTGCAGAGGATTCCAACATGTCTGACCCGACCAGCGAGATGAGGAGGCTCATCAAGGAAAGGTCGACCTTGAAGGCGGCCAGAAGGCCCAAGGTCGTGGCCGGCACAGAGCACCTTCCCGCCAGCGAAAAACCCGGGGCAGCGCCAGGCCCAGGCGAGACATTGGCCGTGGTTCCTCTCCGGGCCGTGGAGCCGGCCGCAGACAGCCCCTCGGACCAGCCCCTGGCAATCGATTTGGAAGCGGGCGAGGCCGCAAGCCGGAGCTCAGGAAAGAGAGGCCCGGTAGATGATGCCGGGAGGGCAACCTCGGGAAGAGGCCTCGGACGACGCTGCCAGAGACAGTCGAGGAATCACATGGGGAGAGTAGGCTAACCGCGAAGGAGATCCCTGCTCCGCCTGTCCTTCCCCTCCGCCCAACCCTCCTCGAGGAGGGTGAGTCCGCTCAGCGGGACGAGAAGTCCCGGCTGGTCAACCGGACCTGGGAGAGCGGCCGATGCTGGAGAGACGATGCTTACAAGGCCCTGACGATCCGTCGTCAGGTCGAGTTTTCGGATCGTCCTGCCGAGTTCAGCGCTCCTCAGCCGATCGTGGATCGGTTAGCTGCCGAGATGGGCTTCCGCCCCAAGCTGGGCCAGGACATTGCCCCCATGGCTGCTGATCTGCTCGATCAGGTCGGGAGCACTATGTCCAACCTCCAGCTGAAGAGGTACGCCACGATAGCCAATCCGGACGGGCTGTTCATCTCTCAGGCTCTCCGCCACCAGGCTACCGCGGTAACTTTCAACTCATGTTCCTTAGTCATTTGTTGGTGGTGATTTCTTTTTCTGACTTTCGTATGCTCTAGGTTGCCTTGCTATCTCAAAGGAGTGCCGATTTGATGGCCGAGCTTGCCCTTAAGATGGAGACGTCCAAGCTGGAAATAGAGGCGGCCGTGAACCAGAGGGAGGCCGTCAAGGAGAATCTCAGCAAGGAGACAGCCCACCTCCAAGAAGAGTTGGCCCGCGCGAAGGCGGAGCGCGAGGAAATTAGCCGTGCCAAGACCGGGTTGGAAGAGGAGTTGTCCCGGACGAAAAAAATAGCTGACGAAAGGGCGACTCTCTTGGAGACGGCTGCGGCACAGTCCGTCCAGGACAAGGAGGAGATCCGGATCCTGAAAGCCCGAGTCCTTGAGCTGGGCGACTCCCTTCTTCAGGAGAAGGCGGCACACGAAACCACCCGTCAGGAGAAGGAGGAGGCCGACAACTTAGTGGATGTCACCTTTGACGAGGCCATTTATATGGCCTGGTGCAAGGACAAGAACATGAACCTCCTTGTCTTCCCTGATCCCGACTCGAAGCGTGCCGAGTATGAGGCCAAAGAGAGGGAGGATGCGGACCTCCGGGCGGACGCGCTGTAGGCCCTTGTCTCGGCCTCGTTCTTTTGTTAATGTGTTTAGCTTGTAATTAAATTTTAAACACTGATTCTTCCTTTGGTTTTTAAGAGATTTTTCCTTTCACCGTTCAGTAAGAAGTTGTTGTCGCGACTAACTGATTGCAAAGGGTTTTGTCCTGGTTCCAACGGCCGGGACTGGACCCCTCGACTAGCCTCGGCACTGCTCGGGGCCCTTGGGTCTTTGTTTATCCCGGAATGCCTAGGGTCGATCGGGTGCTTTTGCACTCCGAAGACCAATTTGTTCGGGTTGGACGTTGTTCGCCCGGGGCGGGACAGGCCCTGGTCTGGTCCTTTTAATTTTATACCCCCGGACGTCGTTCATCCGGGGCGGGACCGGCCTTTGGCTCGGTCCTCTTATTTTTACTCCCGGACATCGTTCGTCCGGGGTGGGACCGGCCTTTGGCTCAGTCCTCTTTTATATATACCCCCGGACGTCGTTCGTCCGGGGCGGGACCGGCCTTTGGCTCGGTCCTCTTATTTTTACTCCCGGACATCGTTCGTCCGGGGTGGGACCGGCCTTTGGCTCGGTCCTCTTTTATACGTACCCCCGGACGTCGTTCGTCCGGAGTGGGACCGGCCTTGGGCTCGGTCCTCTTATTTTTACTCCCGGCCATCGTTCGTCCGGGGTGGGACCGGCCTTTGGCTCGGTCCACTTTTATATATACCCCTGGACGTCGTTCGTCCGGGGTGGGACCGGCCTTGGGCTCGGTCCTCTTTTATATATACCCCCGGACGTCGTTCGTCCGGGGTGGGACCGGCCTTGGGCTCGGTCCTCTTTTATATATGCCCCCGGACGTCGTTCGTCCGGAGTGGGACCGGCCTTTGGCTCGGTCCTCTTATTTTTACTCCCGGACATCGTTCATCCGGGGTGGGACCGGCCTTTGGCTCGGTCCTCTTTTATATATACCCCCGGACGTCGTTCGTCCGGGATGGGACCGGCCTTGGGCTCGGTCCTCTTTTATATATACCCCCGGACGTCGTTCGTCCGGGGTGGGACTGGCCTTGGGCTCGGTCCTCTTTTTTTTTACTCCCGGACATCGTTCGTCCGGGGTGGGACCGGCCTTTGGCTCGGTTCCCTTTGTTATTTTTGCGCCTGGGATGACACCCCCCGCAAGTGAGCGGAGATTGGTCTGGGGTCACTTGAGAAAGGAATTCAAAAAAGATTTTGCCCTGAGGCCCACATTTTCATGGAAATAATAGCCCTTTATGACGTTTTGCACACGTCATTCATTGTTCAACAAAGGGAATTAGCCCTGAGGCGTACATGCTACAGCGAAAACATTAAACTGGGACGAGCCCTTGGGCTACTGGTAGTATTTACGGAGGTGTTCCGCGTTCCAGGCTCGCGGAACCTCGGAGCCATCGAGTCGCTTCAAGCGGTAGGTTCCGGGGCAGATCTCTTGCTGAATCTCATACGACCCTTCCCAATTCGAGCCCAGAACCCTTACTCCGGGATCCTGAGTGGCAGGGAAGACCCTCCGCAGGACCAGATCGCCGGTTTCAAACTTACGGCTCTTGACTCTAGAGTTGAAATGCCGAGCGATCTTGCCCTGGTACATCTTCAACTGTACTTGCGACTCTTCCCGGATCTCCTCGATGAGGTCCAGAGATTCCTGGAGTAAGGCGTGGTTCTGGGCGGGATCATAGGTGTCGCGACGATGGGACGGGATGGTCATTTCAATTGGGATGACGGCTTCACATTCGTACGTCATTGAGTATGGGGTATGCCCGGTCGACGTCCGTTCGGTTGTCCGGTAGGCCCACAACAGGCGGGGGAGCTCTTCGGGCCACTTTCTCTTACAGGCCTGAAGCTTTTTCTTTAGTGTTCCTTTTAGGATTTTGTTCACGGCTTCTGCCTGTCCGTTCGCCTGGGGCCTGGCCACGGCGGAGAAACTCTTCACTATACCGTGCCTCTCGCAGAAATCCATGAAATGGAGGCTGTCAAATTGCTTCCCGATGTCGGATACGATTTTGTAGGGGAGGCCTTACCGACACACTATGTTGTTAACGACGAAATCTAAGGCCTTCTTGGACGTGATCGCGTTCATAGGCTCTGCCTCAACCCATTTTTTGAAATAGTCTACCGCCACAATGGCATACTTCACCCCTCCTTTCCCGGTCGGGAGGGATCCCACAAGATCGATCCCCCATACAGCAAAGGGCCAGGGGCTGTTCATCAGAATTATCTCTGTGGGGGGGCCCGATGGATCTTCGCGTACCTCTGGCACTGTTCGCACTTGCGGACGTAGTCTATGCAGTCTCTTTTCATGGTGGGCCAAAAGTATCCTTGGCGCAGAATCTTCTTGGACAAACTGGGCCCGGCTGTGTGATCTCCGCAAAAGCCTTCGTGGATCTCATGCATGATGGCGCCCAGCTCAGTTCCAGACACGCACCTGAGGTAGGGCATAGACAGTCCCCGGCGATAGAGTTTCCCGTCCATCATGACGTATCGGGGGGCCTGGTACAGGAGTTTCCTGGCCGCAGCCCGCTCGTTCGGAACCTCCCCGGTGGACAGGTAGCGGAGCAGCGGCCCCATCCTGGAATTGGAGTGGTCGACGGCGTGGACGGGGGAAGCCCCAACGCTTGGGACGGGAAGATGGTTGACGGGGACCAGCCCGGCCAAATCGGCCTCTGCGTTTGTTGCCAGCTTCGCTAACGTGTCCGCGAACACGTTCTTCTCCCGGGGAATCTGGCGGATGGAATGCGCCGCGAACGTCTGGAGCATCTCCCTCGCTTGGGTCACGTAAGCCACCATTCTCTTTCCCTTGGTCTGATATTCCCCCGAAATCTGTCTGACTACCAGCTGAGAATCGCTGTATATTTCGAGGTTTGTTGCCCCTACTTCTCGGGCCAGACGCAGGCCGGCTATGACAGCCTCATGCTCTGCCTCGTTGTTCGATGCTTTGAACTGGAAATGGAGGGCGTTTTGTAGCTGATGCCCCTGCGGGGACACCAGGATGATCCCGGCGCCGGCCCCGTTATCGTTCGAGGCTCCGTCCACGAAGACTTTCCAAACGGGAGCGGTGGAAACCGCGGGGACACTCTCTTCTGGGGTGATCCCGGAACATTCGACGATGAAATCGGCCAGGGCCTGTCCCTTAATGGACACCCGAGGTACTTAAGATATATCAAATTGGATTAGCTCCATTGCCCATTTCAGAAGTCTCCCCGATGACTCAGGCTTCTGCAACACCTGCCGCAGGGGGTGGTTGGTTAAGACCCTTATTGTGTGGGCCTGGAAGTAAGGTCGGAGCTTCCGGGATGCCATCAGCAGGCAGAAAGTCAACTTTTCGATCAGCGGGTACCTGGACTCGGCGTCTAGCAACCGTTTGCTCACGTAGTACACTGGGAGTTGGGTTCTTTCCTCTTCGCGCACCAACGCGGCGCTGATGGCGTGCTCGGTCACGACCAGGTATAAGTACAAAGGCTCTCCTTCGACTGGCTTCCCCAGGACGGGGGCCTTGGCCAAGTGCTCTTTCAGTTTCTGGAAAGCTTCTTCGCACTCGGGTGCCCATTCGAACCGCTGGCTTCCCCGGAGGATGTTGAAAAAAGGGACGCACTTGTCCGTGGCCTTGGAGACAAAACGGCTGAGGGCGGCCACTCACCCCGTCAGGCTTTGAACGTCTTTGTGCTTCCGGGGAGAGGCCATGTTGACCAGGGCCTTGATCTTCTCCGGGTTGGCTTCGATTCCTCGGGAACTCACTATGAACCCCAGGAACTTCCCGGATGCGACGCCGAAGGTGCACTTCTTAGGGTTTAGCTTCATCCCGTACTTTCGGATAACCGCGAAAGCCTCCGCCAAATCGTTCGAATGTTCCCGCGACGTCTTGGACTTGACCAGCATATTGTCGATATATACTTCCATGTTTCGCCCCAGCTGGGCCCTAAACATTCGATTGACGAGCCTCTGGTAAGTTGCTCCGGCATTCTTGAGTCTGAAAGGCATGACGACATAGCAGTAGATGCCCTTGTCAGTTTGGAAACTGGTGTGCTCCTAATCTGCCACGTGCATGGAGATCTGGTTGTAGCCCGAGTAGGCGTCCATGAAACTCAAGATCTCGTAACCGGACGTAGCATCCACCATTTGGTCTATCCGGGGGAGTGGGAAACAGTCCTTCGGGCATGCTTTGTTGAGGTCCGTGAAGTCGATGCAGGTCCTCCAGGTCCCGTTAGGTTTCGGCACCAAGACCGGGTTGGCCAGCCATACGGGGTATACGGCTTCGCGGATGAAGTTAATAGAAGACAGCTTCTCTACCTCCAGTTTGAGGGCCTCGGCCCTTTCCGGCCCCAAAGGTCTGCGCTTCTGGCGGACCGAAGTCGCGTTTGGGTCAATACTTAACGCGTGACATATGATATTGCGGTCGATCCCGGTCATATCTGTAATGCCCCGGATTCCCTATTATGGTTTATGGCCGGATTAGTAGGCTGGGAGGGCAATAACTGTTTAATTATGCCATTAAATGTGTTTATGCATGTTTATGAGAATTATATTATCATATGATGTTAAATGCATGCATGTGAGTCCACATTTGTTTACAGGGGTATTATGGTAATTTGGCCCGTTGAGGGTATAATGGAATACTTGTTTGTCTGATAATGATATATTGTGAGACCACATTATAATGTGGATTGGTTCGAGAATTTCGACATGAGACGATCCTTAAACATGATTTATCGGTTTGGTCATAACAGGTTTAAGCCCGGGGCTCGGGGTGAGTCTCGGGGAGATATTAAAGGTTATAGCGTTACCAGGGGTTTCAGGGTAACAGGTTATGAAATATTGGTGTTTGAGGATATTGAGATTAGCGGGAATTGGGAAGCGGTAATTATGATTAACGGGTTAAGCTAGAAGTACCAATTTTGCCCTTGGGGTGGCTTTAGAGGCTTAAGATGACATAAGGGGTATTTTGGTCTTTTTTGGAAGGATATATGTGACTAAGTGACTTAGAAGGCTGTAGAACAAAACAGAACAAAACAGAGACTTGTATCTTTTCTCTTCCCGTACAAATTCCTCCATTTCCTTCTTTGGTGTTTTGAGCTCTAGTTGTGGATTCAACCAAGGGAAAAACTTAGGGCTGGATTGGAGACTTGTGTTAGCTTGTGTGGAAGGCTCAAGACAAGTTTCAAGGTGAGTTTTGGCCATTAAATTCAGCTGGTGCTCTGTTTTGCTTATAGTTTTAGTTCATGGATTTTGATGTGGGGAGTGAGGATTAAATGGAGTTTTTGGTGTTAGTTGATTGGGGTTTAATGTGAGTGAGCTAAGGTAGTTATTTGGGGGTTCAATTACATGTTTGGAGGAGGTTTTATGGTGGTTTGAGAGGCTGGTTTGAGAGAAAAACGCACAGAGGGAAAATCTGGTTTGTGCGTGGGCTTGTTGCTGAACTGGGCTGGGTGCCGCGGCACAGCTTTTGTGTGCCGCGGCCCATGCGCGTCTGGCAGATGGGGCTTGGGGGCGTGCCGCGGCACGGCTTTTTGGGGTCGCGGCCCATAAGGCCAAATTTTGCTAAAAGTGGTTTTTAGCTTAGGGATTCAAACCATGGGCCTCGGGGTTGGACCTAGTACCCGGTTGGGTAGTATTTGAGGTCTCGGGGGCTGGCTTTTGGTTTGGGAACCCTCAGTTATCATTTTTATTGATGAATCCCATATCTTGGTTATGACCAGGTGACCGTCGAGGAATTTAAAGGTTGATCGTTCTCAGGGGTCGTTCATATAATTATTCTCACTCGAACCAGAGGTAAGAAAACAGTGTTTGAATACAGTTGCACCCTGTATAGGTATATGACATGCGTGGTTTGATACTTGAGACATGTTGGTTGATATATGTGGACATGGATTGCATAATAAATGTTGTTGAACGTTGTTTACCTGTTTGAGACACTGACTAGTCAGGAACCGACTCTAAAGTCGAGAATCATGCACTGAATAGCTCTATAGCATTAATGCCAGACCGACCCTAGGGTCGAGGAACTTATAAGCGCTTGCCTGACTTACAACCAGATGAATATAGCCAAGGTATATGACCCCGGTGACTATTTGTCACATGGCTAAGGGACGTTGTCCATAGTTTCGACTCCAGAGTCGTGGGGAAGGTTATGTTGGTGACTAATCACCATGCACCTGTCCTAAACGAACTTATAAATGACTCACTATTCGGTTAAGCCCTGGTGGCCCTATCGTCACACGGCTAGAAGGAGCGATGCTCATTATTGTGACTTTTGGCTATTGTCACCTATTTGTCGGACTGATAGTCCTGAATGGTTATTATGATCATTGTTGATATTATATCATGTTTTATTATGTTCTCTTGCTGGGCCTTGGCTCATGGGTGCTATGTGGTGCAGGTAAAGGGAAGGAAAAGCTTGGCCAACCCTGAGTGGAGAGCTTGGGCGATGTGATGTACATACAGGGCCGCTTGACTGCCACGGTCAAGGAGTTCTCAGAGGGACTAGGGGTTTACCCTATTTTTGCCGCTTAGGCCGGCGGGGATTGTATATTTGGAACTGTAGCAACTCTTTTGTAATATGAACTACTTGTAAACATTTTAAAAAGGCTCATGAGCAGTTTATTTACTTAATGAAAAGTGCCCTTTCCTTTTTACTGGTTTTACACCTTAACCTGTTAATGACACTTAGATCACGTTTTTAACCAAAGGACTCGGGTAGCGAGTCAAATTTCCGGTTCACCATTCACCGTAACTGTTCTGGGGTAGCCAGGGCGTTACAATATCGGAGTGTGACCATGCCAGGAGATCCTGGTTTTCCTTGACTTGGGCGATAATGGCAGCCCGAATGTCTCCCGGCAGGCTCTTTCCCACTTGGATGACCCTGGCGTGGTCGGAGTCGCTGATGCATACCTCTTCTACTTCGTCCATTGGCTCAAGGGCGCGCTCATCTCCCAATCGTGGGTCCAGATCGTCCTCGTCCTGGACAGCTTGCTCGGCCGGGCGGAGTTCCGGCCCGACGGGCTCATCCCGGACCATACAAACGGGACGAGAAGAGATATGGTAACACTTCCGCACGCTTTTCTGGTCTCCGCGGACCGTTCCTATCCCCCCGTTGCTGCACGGGAACTTCATACATAGATGGCGGATGGAGGTGATGGCCCCGAACTCGACCAGGGCGGGCCGGCCAAAGATGACGTTGTAAGCAGTCGGGCAATCCACCACCACAAAGGTGCAGAACTTGAACGAGTGCTGCAACTCGCCCCCCAGAGTTACGGGCAGCTGGACCTTTCCCATGGGGAGGATTGCATCCCCATTGAAGCCGTAGATTTGGGTCGGGCAGGACGCCAGATCAGCCTCCGTCAGGCCAATGGCGGCAAAGGCGGGTTTGAACAATAAGTTGACGGAGCTTCCGTCATCCACCAACACTCGGGACACCATCTTGTTGGCAATTTGAGCATCTATGACCAGTGGGTCGTGGTGCGGGAAATGGACGTTGCGGGCGTCGTCTTCCGTGAACGTGATGGGGAGGTTCATCAGTTTGGGGCGCTGAGCAAGGGCCTGGACGAGGGCGCAAACTTCTTGGTCATGGTCCAGCTCTCTCATATAGCGCTTTTGATCATTCTTCGAAGGTCCTCCTAGGTGGGGTCCACCTGATATGGTCGACACGTGCCCGTCCACTCGAGGGGGCGCTGCCCCGGAAGGGTAGGGCATTCCAGGACCGGGGCCTTGCGTGGCGACGGCCCCCTGAGGGGCCTGTGCCAGGGGCCCCGGCGCATACCCTCCCTAGGGCGGGTATGCACGAGTCGTTGCCGGCGCCGTAGACTGCTCGAGGTTTGCTGACATGACCGGGACGCCTACGGGCATTCTTACCCACTGATGGAGGTGTCCCAGCTTGATGAGGTTTTCAATTTCATCTTTGAGCTGCCGACACTCGTCGGTGGTGTGGCCCACATCTTTGTGATAGGCGCACCGTTTGCTGGTGTCTCTGGGGTTCCTCCCCCCCTAAACATGGGGCTAGGTTTCCGGTAGTGGACCGCTCTTTCTGTTGCCAGGTAGATGTTTTCCCGGGTGTCCACCAAGTTAGTGTATTCTGAATATTGGGGCTCATAGCCCCTTTTCCCTGTTTTGGCCAACTCTGGCCGGTTCTGGCCTTTGCCGGCCCGCTTACCCCGGGAGGGATTCACGCTTGCCTCGGTTACTCCGGTCTGCGATTGCTGGGCCACGACGGGGGCCATACTGTGCCCTGCTGGCGCGATACCATACCCGGAGAATTGCGTTGATTGAGCCGGGGCGTATCCGGAAGCGGCAGGACCGTACACCGTAGGCGTGTAATTAACGCCGGGCGCGACAACCGCCCCCGGGACGATGGGGGGCGTAGCGTAGGACTGCGCGGGGAAATGTCCCGCACCTCCTGGAATCGTCTGAGGGACTGGATGAGGAGCCGAGGGCCATCCAAAGGCCTGGATCTGAGCCTCCTCCCAGTTGATGAATCCTTGGGCCCTCCTGATAAATTCTTCTAGGGTGGCAGCTTTATTGCGCTGCATGTCGTCCCAGAGCGGGGACCCGGCCCGGATTCCAGACTGTAGTGCCACCAGGCGCTGCCCGTCATCAACCTTCGTCTTGGAGGCTTCCTCAGTGAAGCGCTGGATGTAGGCCCTCAACGTTTCCGCGGGCATTTGCTTAATATTGGCGAGGGCGCTGATCTGCATGTCCATCCTCATGGCGGCCATGAACTGCTTTCGGAAAGCCGACTGTAGCCCGGACCATGTTTGGATGGACCCCGGTTTAAGCCTTTTCCACCACTCTTCGGTGGGACCGCCCAACGTGATGGAAAAGCAGAGGCATTTGCCGTCGTCGCTGACGTGAGCCATGGTCATGAGTCGGTTGTACCGGGACAGATGATCCCTAGGATCCGGGCTTCCAGTGTAGGCGGCGAGGCTTGGCATCTTGAACCCCTTGGGCAATACGGCGTCCAGGATATGTCTCGCGCACGGCTCTTTGTCCTCTTCGTCAGAGTCAGTGTCCGCGCCTTCCTGCTTGCGGACCAAGCGGTCGGTGACCTTCTGTAATGCTGCCATTTGCTCCATGAGCTGCTTGGCCGCGCTATCCCCCAGGGGGATTCTCTCGTTCCGCCTGTCGTTTATGTCGTTCCTGAGGTCACCGTTTCGAGGAAGGATTTTTTGCCTGCGGGCCCGCTCTTTCTGGGCATTCAGTCCGTCACGTAAATCTATCCGGGAAGTGTCGTCCCCGGAGCTGAGAGCGTTACGATCCTCGCGGCGGGATCGTTCCCGATGATTCTTGTTGACCGAGGCACTCGGGTGCAAAGACTTTTCCCTCCCGTTCGCCCTTGGGGCGGGCCTGGGCTGACCGTCCCGCGGCCGTACTCCCTGCGGATCGATTGGGTGGCCTCGTCCTGGGACAGGGCGCACCTTCTCTTTCCTAGGTAACGGCCGCGAACGTGCCCCGGCTTTATTGACGGGGGTAGTCTTTTTCCGAGTCGTCCGTCGCTCCTTGTCCGGGACTTTCGGAGCCGTATCGGGGAGATGCTCTGGGGGACGGATCGGGCTGGCACCCCTGGGGCCCCCGGCTTGCGCTTGGGGAGCGGGTTGTTGCGTTTCTGGCGGCGGGCCAGCTGTGGGGTTGGCTGCCGGGCCCTGCGCGGCCATCAGTGCTTGCAGGGCTCGCAGAGACTCCTGCACCCAGCGATGCGCCTCCGCCTGTTCAGCCATCCTGGCTTCCTGATCCAGGATCTGCTGCCTCAGCCTAGTCACCTCTGAGTCTTGCTGATCATCGCGAGGGACCCCGGGGTCCGCGGCTTCATCGTGATACTCCCCCTCGTTCTCCTCCTCATAGTACTCTTCTTCGTTTTCTACTTCGTACTCTGCCTCACCTTCGTAATCTTGCGACTCGCCTTGGTGGGAGGTCTGAGGAGGCACGTCTTCAGGCAGGTCTTGAGGGATGTGCTGAGAAGGCAGCGGGTCTCCGTTGCCCTGTTCTGGGTTGGTAAGGTCGAAGGTGGTGTGACGCGTGTTCACCATCGTAGTAAAGGTCTGTCGTCGGCGCTAGCTTTCCTTCAGCTCTCAATGAAAGCACCAAACTGTTTACCGAGATTTTCGGCAACTATCTTAATGAAGGGTATTTACTGATAATAATAATGAAAATGGAAGATCGACGCAAGGGTTTTACGTGGTTGGGGCGTTAACTAGCCTTAGTCCACGAGTCCATGTATAAATCTGTATTAGAGCTAGGATAAGCGTTTACAATGGAGTTTTCTACTTATATTTGAACAGGGGTTCTGCCTTCTCTTCCCCTTTTACGTTGTATTACAACTTGTATTTATAGGACGAGGGGGACATCTGGTTTGGGCCGGATCCGACCCGGACCCATCTGAGGAATGTACACAAGGGACCTCCCTAGTGGAGGCCCCAGCTAAAAAGATATACAGCACACCAAACCCAAACCAGCTCAGGCCCAATTAGCTGCCCTGAGACGCAAGCATTCCCCCGACAAAACGACGCTTTAGCTCTGACCACTTCGAGTCACGAGGCCGATTTGGGAGACAAGACCGGTCAGAGTACTTGGCTGCCCAGTCTTGACACGCCAGCAGATAATCCCAAGGTGACCCTTTCTGCAGGTGAAAAGTGGGGGGACAAGGCTCACGCGAAATGAGGCGGTTTCAGTGTCCTGGACGCCTGGGGAAGAAGCGGTCTAGGTTCGTTTACCCCTGGCCCGCTACGTTTACTCCGAGCCCGGACCATTCCAGGGCCGGGACGGGGATGCGATGGCCGCGACAGTCCGGGCACTCCGGACATTGCCGGGACCGTTCAAACTGGAGACGAACCCGGAGGAACGTCCTGGACCCATATATGCAGGCCCAGCCCGGAGTCCTCAGGCAAGGCCCAAATACCGAGTTGGTCCCCTGACCGTGGGCCGGGGCGAAGGCCCAAAACCCTGACAGGAAATGAGGATAACATTATCAAAGAAATTAATAATAATCATTAATAAATTTATAATTAAATATTTATATATACATAAAACTTTATAATACATTCATAAAATTTGATAATATATATTCATAAAATAATAAAGTGGAAATCAATGACGTTGACGAAATTAGTGAAGATGATTTAGAAAGTACACATGATGATGTAGGGATTGACATTAATGAGGAATAATATTTTTTTATGCATATTCATATTTGTATGTTTAATGTGTACACTACTACAAAAAATGCTTTTTAGGATTAGCATTGCGAGTCCTCTATTTGAGAGCCTTAAAAACTAAAGTTGCGAGTCCTAAAAAATCCCATTAAGTGCCTTTAAGTAAGTGCGAGTCCTAAAAGAATGTTTTTAGGACTTGCATTGCGAGTCATAAAAGAATGGTTTTAGGACTCGCAATGTGAGTCCTAAAAAGTCTTATTTTTAATTTTTAAAAAATTAATTGATAGCCAAAGCTCCTGCCGGAGCTCCGACATTAACGGAGGCGCCACCACCCCACGGTGGTGGTTCGGGAAAATGATCAATCATTTAGTTGGTTTTGATTCCCAAAGTACAAGGAATGCATTGGTGGTGTTCGTTTGGGTCGGGGTGGCCCGAGGCGGTCGAAAAATACTCAGAAGAGTTTGGGAAAAATAGCACCACCGTGACTTCGAACGACTTTAGGCGGCGGAGGGCGGCGTGTGAGGGGCTGGGATCGCAAGGGTCGAAGGTCGCCGACCTTCTGCGTCCATTACGCCGACGCGTGTAGGAGATGGGTGGCTGGAGCGCCGCTGTCCATGGCTTGGTTGTGGAGTTCTTGAGAGAGAGATAGAGAGAGAAATGGGGGAAGAGAGCAAGGAGAGAGAGAGAGAGAGAGAGAATGGGCTGTTGTGTTTTATTTTTCTTTTTGAAGTAATAAATAGTAAAATTTTAGTTAAAAAAAATAGGAAGGAATTTGAAATTTTTTAAAATTCAAACTTTTAGGACACACATAAGTTTTGCGAGTCCTAAAAACATTATTGTAATTTTAGTTAAAAAAATTGGGAGGAATTTAAAATTTTTTAAAATTCAAATTTTTAGAACACACATAAGTTTTTAGGACTCGCAATGCGAGTCCTAAAAACTGTGACACCCTCACTTAGTTTAGTTAAAACCATATTTGAGGTGTTACGTTTTAAAACTATATCATAATTTATTACTGCGGAAGTCTGGACATTTTTTTTTTTTAAACTTGAAAACTTATTTCACATTATTTACATCAAACATAAAGTGTGTCTCAAACATATTATACATAAGTATTAAATAACTCAATTTATTTTCAAAACATAACTTCACACTTTATTACAAACATTACACTGATAACTGAAATAACCCACAAAAGGTCGATATGTTCATATGTACAAATCAGGGTCAGGACCATGCTTCAGTTCTCCTCATGTCATTCACACATTTCTTTCTCTACCTGCAACACAAGACAACTGTGAGCCTAAAGCTCAGTAAGCAAAGTAAAGCATGCAATGCTAATGATTACCCAATATCAATGGACATACACAACTTCTTTTTAAATTTTGGGCCCCTTAATATTGTGCACGCTGTTTGAATTGGTCAATGCCTGCAGGGCTTGTTACACATATAATATAAAATCTCATGGGTTCTCCTCCGGCTAGCCAACACCACAGTAGGGCACATTAAAAACATTATTCCATCGTTGCCCCGTCGGGCTCAAGAGTTAAGGCGCCCACACACTGTGGTGTCAATACATATAACAATAACTCATATGGAGGAGAAATAAAAACGGAAATATGGCAAACAATATAATTGGTTCACTAAAACCTAGCCCAAATTATTGGACAGCCACTATAAGCCTACTATAGGCCTCTGTTTACACTTATTAACACTTTCATTTGCCTTTTCAAAATAGTGGCACTGAACTTAAACTTTTTATTACAAATTTCTTTTATGTTGCACAAAACTTGCAAAGGCATCATATGATTAATCATCATAATATCATGCATGGTCTTATATCATATAATAATTTACCATATCACTATAATGCCATGCATACAAATTTATGATGAAGTGTCAATGTATGTTAATACCACTTACTCACAAAATATTCATATAATGCATACTTTCACATAACATGTAATTCTTGTGTTGCAGTTGAGTACTTTACTTATCTTCTGTCCAAAATATAATTCACCGTGTAACAAGTGGTGTCTTAGGTGTTGATGTGCTTATCCTGACAATGGCATGGATTTCTCATCATAATGATGGCAGTAATACATTGAGCTCTCATTTAAAAATACCCATAAAACATAATTTCAAATTTCATATCCAATTCTTGCCTAAAATGCCTTAAACCACCCAGATCGAGTGTTAAATTTATCTTAGACATTTGGAGAAATTTTGACAGAGTTTCCCCTTAGAATTTCTTCAAACCAGCCAAGAAATAGTTTTTGGTTTTCTTTTCTCTCTGTTTTTCAGAGTAATGGTCGTGCAAAGTGATAAGGTTGATGAAAATTCTTTATTTTCAATGATTTAGCCTTATTGTATCAAAATTTGACATCTTTCATCTCATCATTTCACCTTTTGACTTATGAAAACCTTATCACTTTAATAATTTCGACTTAATCATCTACTAGGTCTATTATCCTTATGTGTAAAACACTCACACCAAACCTTAGGTCCATATGACTTCATACCAATAGTTATGCTTACCCGATCGAGCGTAGTGCACTTATGCTAAGCTCGTTTTGACTATGCATCAATACCACTGATTATGTATACCTCCCATCAAGAATTGATCTAATGGTTCTAAAACCATTTTTACATCATCAATGAGACCTTAATCATACCTCGATTATATTTGGTAAATCCATAAATACTCAATTTTACACTGAAATACTAGTAATCGACATTGTACTATTTTTCACTACTTAACCTATTTTGCCTTCTATATCTCACTTTCATCACTTAATTCCATGCCTTGTCCATATTTTTCATACTTTCTTATATCTTGAGCACATCAAACACCCATAAAAGACAACTCAAATGCCACAAGGTTAATAATATTGAGCATACATATAGACATCACATACACAACTTTTATACTTATACATGAAAACACTTATAAGAATATGCATATGCTCAAATTATACATATTGTATGATATGTAATGCAATGCAATGCAATCATGTGATTATTGGCTATATTATATCAAAATAATGTGGGTGCTACAAAAACACTCTCGTAATTTTAGTTAAAAAAATTGGAGGGAATTTGAAATTTTTTAAAATTCAAATTTTTAGAACACACATAAGTTTTTAGGACTCGCAATGTGAGTCCTAAAAACATTATCGTAATTTTAGTTAAAAAAATTAGAGGGAATTTGAAATTTTTTAAAATACAAATTTTAAAACACACATAAGTTTTTAGGACTCGCAATGCGAGTCCTAAAGCATTCTTTTAGGACTCGCAATGTGAGTCCTAAATACATTCTCGTAATTTTAGTTAAAAAAATTGGAGGGAATTTGAAATTTTTTAAAATTCAAACTTGTAGGACACACATAAGTTTTTAGGACTCGCAACGCAAGTCCTAAAAAGTCCAGGAGGTGTTTCTTTAAAAAAAAAACTCAAACTTTTAGGACACACAGTTTTTAGGACTCGCAACGCGAGTCCTAAAAAGTCCAGGAGTTTGTTTTTAGGACTCGCATCTAGGTGAGTGCCCTAAAAATGTGTCCTAAAAATGTGTTTTTGTAGTAGTGGTATGTTTTAATTTCAAGACTTTTAAATGAATATATGAATTTTCTCAACAATGTTAGTTTCAACTGAATTACTGAAATTATTTAAGTTATGTAATTAACCTCCAACTATAACTGAAATTAAGTTAATAATTATTTAAACTGCAAAGATATGTGTGCTACTATTACTCGTGCACATAGCGGTGATGGAGCGGATCCTCCTCCTCCTCCTCCAGATCCCATACGAGTTCCTACTTCCTGTGAGACATGTAATATACTATAATTACTCTATCTTTTATCAATAAATGTCAAATTGTTATTATTTTATTCAATTTAATTCTATTGTTTAATTAACATATGCAGCGGCTCCTGCAAAAGGAAGAAGTCGGTCTCGATCCAAAAATTTGCAGCAACTTGTCAACGACAATAAATGTCCGTTGGCTCTACAATTTGATCTGAAGGAGGGAACCTACAAAGCAGTTGATGATTTTGGGACGTTGTTCATGAAACTTATTGGCAACCTTATTGGTCACCATGTCCCGTTATATTATGACTCGTGGCAGAGTGTTCCGGATGAGCACAAGATTGGATTGATGCAAAATCTTGAGGTAAATTTATTTACTTATTCACATATAATGTTTTTATTATAATTTAAAAAACCTCACAAAAATTTTTTTTTGAAGGAATTTTTCATTCTTCTCCGAGATCTCAAAGGTACTTAGTCAACGTCGTTGCCACAACCGAGGTATTGGATGGAAGTTGAAGGGCACTAGTACATTTGCCTCAAGCACCACCGGATCCTCTTCGCAATCAGAGCAATCACCGTTTCCGTCCACCACAGTTGGCCCACCAACGATACCACCTAAGGCTTTCCAGTCCATGATTCAACACTTCAGTCAATCCTTTATGACCCAGAACAACAACTTCCAACAAATGCAACAATAATTGCAAACAACAAATCCAAACATCCAACCTCCACAATTTCAGCATGTCAACTTGGACATGAATATGATACAGTCCATGATGGCAAGCTTTCAACCACAGCAGCCACAACCAGCACAGCCACCACAACAACAACCATCACAACCACCACCACAATAGCCACCACAACAATCCGACAATAATGACTTTGGAATTGATTTTGATGACATTTAGATTTATTAAATTACTATTTTTAAATTATTAATATTTTGTGTTTTTATTTATTTTGGAGACAATACTACTTATGTTTTGTTATCTTACATTTTGGAGACTATGAATATTGTTGAATTGGTTT